>NC_092461.1:18589387-18905280 GCF_047495875.1 Pithys albifrons albifrons
ACCCTTTCACACACTAACTTTCTTTGCAAGCTTATACACATGTAAATTTTTAGGCCAGGTTGATAGCCATCTCTCTTTTTCCTCCCTGTCCTAGAAACAAGTACAGGACGAATATCATGTTGATTTACTTCAAGTATTGCAAATATGTGAATAAGTGCAGGTTGCTTCTGCTGTCTAGAGTTGCCTGGAGCAAAGGACTGGACTGTGGCACAGAAACTATCTGAGCATGTGCGAGGTACATGTGTCATCCTGCAGCCTGTGCTCTCCACATAGATGCAAGCAGTGGCTGCAAATGTAAATAAGGCTTCGATCTATGCATTATTTATGAGAAAAGGTGCATAAGTGAGGTGATTCACAGTACTAATCTGTTTTAGCTACGTCTTTTGTGACTCTTCCGTCTTTTTCAGTGTTCTGTCTCCTTTAAGAAAAGATTCAAGTGTAGAGACTTGTCAGCCTCAAAGTCCAGGTGCTTTTGTCATGCATTTCTAGAAAAAATTCGCTGTCTTTGTGTAAGCTGGGTATTTGAAGCCTTATTCACTTAAGGGGATATGGATTGAAACCCTAATCAGGTCATGAATGAAAATAGAGTAGGTGAGAGGAAGACACTTGAGGATTTATAATCTTATGCAGTCTTTCTTATAATAGGACTTAAGCAAATCGTTCTGGATCCCTAGAGGAATTTTTAGCTTTCCCTAGGTGTTGACTTAAGTACCATGAAAAGATCAGCTTTTCCAGTGTTTCAACATCTTTCCATCATGAATTAGATGCTGTTTGCTTCCCTCTCATTCTTTTCTCCCTCCCCCCACCTGTTCTTATTCACATCGCAGAGCTACTGCACAACTTGAGAGTCTTCTCACAGAGATCAGAACTGACATTATGTGAGTATAACAGGTCACAGCTGAGGTGCTCAGGCTGTGGGAGAACCTTCCACAGCTCCTTATGTACATTATGACTTCCTTGCTAAAGCTGTTGCTGTTAGTCACCCACTTGGATGAGCAATAAACTCACTGGCAAATTTCAGGCTAGGTAAAAAGAAGCAACTATGCTGGAACTATGCTGGAACAGCAGTGAGTGCAACATCACATCAGTTATAATTGTTCATAACAATGGAATTTAAAAATGGCTCAGCTTCAAATTCTCTGTGTTCGGTTGCTAGGAGGGAACATGTTTGCTCAATTTTAAAAGAGAGGCTACAGGAAATGAATGCTGTCAGAGGTATAAAAATACAAAATTTTGATGGTGTGTGATCAATATATGATACATGGCAGCTCATTAGAAGTGTGTCAGTAATGATACCTCTGAATCAGGGAAGGATCTGAGGAAATGATTCAGCAGCCTTGGTGGAGGTACAGAAGGGGAGAGAGGATTTAGGTAAACAGAATGTGGGAGAAGGGAAATCTTTAATTTATTCCCTGCAATAGTGGAGGCAAATGTGGCTGTGGTATACAAGACTCTTATTGTGTGTGCATTGTGGATATGTCAGCTATGTCTCTTATCTGGCATGCCTGTAAGTGCCAGTACATGATGAGACAACTACTGTTAATTGCGTTGATGTGCAAGAAGCCTGCCACAGCCCATGGTGCCAGGCCTTGTTCAGAAGGACAAAAACAGAGTAGTCTGTTCCCAAGAGAAGTAACCATGATGCTTTTCTGCCTGAAAGGCTACATTTGACATATTAAATCACCAAGGCAGGTTTACCTTGGCAGAGCATTCTTCCTGATGATATGTTGTTTAGCCTGTATTATCTAATGAGATCAGCCAACAATTGGCGTGGCTGACAAATGACAAAAATGTTGATTAAGAGCTGAAATATCAAGTATGTTTCAGGTCTCCTTAGCATCATTACAGATTCAGAAAAAGCCAAGATAGAGAAGTATTTTCAGGTCACTGCAGCAAGAGTTATTGCTTTGAAGATCTTCAAACCTGTGAAAGCTCTGTTGTTCTCCCTTCCTTTCTACAGCTGAAAACTTTGTGAAATTGATAAATAAGAGCCATCGTATATTTTGTATGAACCTTCCACATCCCTGTCTTTCTCAGATAAGAACCTGACTCGCCCTTGGCTACACTGGTCTGATTCTTCATGCAGTTTTTTTGCTTATCCAAGATATTCCTATTTTGGATCATTAGGGGTGGCAGCTGCAGCGATGTCCCTTATAGTGGAGGAGAGAGAGACACAGAGGGCACTAGCTCCTCATGGTGCTTCCCTAAGGCAAGCTGGAGGCCCACCAGGCCACAGTTGCACCCAGAATTAGTTGCCAAAGTTCTGTCTTTCCTGGTTTTTACCACTTGGTACAAGTCTAGTGCAACCAATTCCCTTTTTGAGGTCCTGTTCCCTATCATCCTGGGGCTAACTCTTCCGTCAGAAGAAAAGTGAAGGAACTGCTGTTCATGAGGCAAATCCAGCCACCAGGGTTTATGAACTTATATATGGAGTTGCTCTCATGGGCCAGAAAGTGTTCCCACCCACTCTGGAAGGCTCAGCAGAGTCTGGTATAGCATCCCTGGAGCATCCGCCCCCTCTCTAAGGCTCCAAAGGACCTGCCTGCTGAGTGCTCAAGAGTCCTCTGAAATACACTCTGAGAAATGTCTGGTTGCTCACAGGTAGATCTCTTAGACCACTGTGGACAAAATTTGGTATTACTTACATACTTTTCTCCTCTTTTCATCCTTTGGTGAAGCTAGTATTTCTTAACAATCATCTGTGAACAGAGCTTGTACAATGGCATTGCTGCCCAGGCATGTTTCTTGTGTCTAGTATGATAAAGTAATGCTTTTCCTTTATTTTAAACACCATCCAGAAAGTTAGTGGCATATGAAAGTGGAACATTAATAATTTTTGTTTTGCTCTGGCAAAATAAATGCAGAATGGCATTATGTGGATGGATTTAATGCATTGACCTTTAATTGTGTTTGTTGTTGCAGTCTCAAAGCCAGAGAGACAGCTTGTTCCTCTTTGGGTAATTATTAAGTGAATCTGCTTCTGTATAAATGAAGTTTCCAGGTATACTATGCCCTGAAACCTCTCCCTCAGAGCAGCAGTCTCTGTGTAAGGGGAGAAGCTGCCTTAGTTAAGGAGATCTAAGCATGTCCATGCTTCTGCCTCTGTCCTTCTTACACAGCTCAGTGCTGGGCTTTCAGTGGGTGAAAGCCTCTGCCTGGTTCTCTAGGAACATTCCCCACCAGACACCTCCTGCTAGCCTTGACTTAACTGCCTTGTTCCACTGATGTTCCATTCTGCAATGGAAACCCAAATCCTGGCCCTAGCAGGTGCATTTCTTTTCAAATGAAAACAAATCATCTGGGAATTATACTGTAAGATCTATGTTCTAGTATAACCCTTATTTTACAGTCACATCTTCTCAGTAAGGCTGAGGTAGTCCTTGTGTGGTTAGTGAGTGTGATTTGCGGAGTTAAGAATTAAAGAAACATTCTGCCAAACCAAAAGCCAACAAGCCATCAAGTTAAGCAAGGGGGGTACAGTTTCTGACAGCTGAAGCCCTTTGCTGAAGTGTTTGCAGGTATAACATTTTCCCATGTCTGTTCATCCATAGATAGGGAGAAGAGGAATAGAGTGAGAAGAATTAGACCATCCTTATTTATATGTACCTGCCAGTGCACACGAAGTGGTGCCCTGAGGTCATGTCTTATCACCTCAGGCTGTTCAGGCCTCTCTATTTCTTTACATGCTCCCTCAATCCTTCCAGTTTAGTGTGGGATTACTTGCTCATTGGTCTGCAGTACTTACTTGTGGGTACAGAAATCTTTTCTGTTTCCTAAAGCACGAGTAATAGTGAAGCAAACTAATACCAAGAGAAATTTCTCATGATGCTGATCATGCCATTTAGGAATATATGACTTCTTGAGATGTAGGCTTAGCCTTCCAATGCAGAGAAGGCAAAAGGGAGCAGTAATGTAGTCCTAGAGCTGAGAAGAAATGAAGAGTCAGCTATTAGAGACTAATGTACAGTGAAGCCCTCTCAACTGGCTAATGAGACCCATGGATTATAGCATTTAAGTAGGTGGAATTTTAATAATTTCATTGCTGGTCAGAACCTGCATTGCATTCTTGATCTCTATTTTCTTTTCTATGCTTATTTTCAAGTGCATCTTAAAATGCATGTCAAATAATTTGGTGAAAATTGGAATAAAGTAAAATTTATAGTTACAAAGAATAGCCAGTTTGACATATAATATTCAGCTAGCTTGACAGGCTTAACTATAAAATGTTTTTAAGTCATCAGTGTGGAATAAGAGACTGTGTATTAAGTTTCTGACAGCTGGATTCATGTTTACAGCTTTCAGAAACCAAACAGCTTTATAAAAAGCATTATAATTTCTGTAGAACAAAGAAATGTTGCTTCCATTGCTCATCTATGCCAAGAACGATTTTCAATGCTTTCTCACAAGTCCTTAAAAAACCCATTTTTTTCAAGAAAGCAACAGATTTTGAATAAACAGTATACTAGATAGAGCTACTAAAAGACCGGTAAAAAAAAACTTTTCTAGAGATAAGTTGAATTTCTTAAAGCTACAAATGTATTAAAATTTAGAAATTGCATTCCTTATCCTGAAATTATTTGTGGTATAACACTAATTCACTCAAAAACTTAGATCCAGAAGATTTGATGGCTGAGTTACAGTGATGATGATGGTGTGATTATATCCCACATTTAGCTGGTTCCTTAATTTCTAAAGCCTTTGTCCAGAACTGAGGAAATCTCTGGCTGAGGAAGATTAAACTCAAATATGAAAGGACACTATATTGAAGTACCTATTGCTGACCCTGTTCTCCTCTGAGTAAATTAGCTGTAAACTACAGTCCTCTGTGTAAACTAGCACCCCAGGAGAGGAACAAACCTGCTGCTGAGATTCAGAGGGTTCCCTGTCTGCTGATGATGGGTTTGGTATCAATATGCAAGGTGCAACAACTCTTATAGGAAGAGAGGGACTTCTATGAAGGGACTTAGCTCAAAATGCTCTCTAACCCAACACCTCAGGTCGTTGCCTGGGCTGTAGTAGGCCCAGGACAGGGTTCATTTTCTGTTCAGGCTCCCAGTGGTTCCAGTTTAATTGCCTCTAGAGTTAATTGTGTGTACAAGCTGGAACAGTCTGTTCCCACCATGGCTGATGATCTGGTAAATAATGATCTGGGAAGTGGAAATGAGTGTCTTGTTCTCTCCAGCACAAGGGGGAAACAAACATAAAACTATCATAGCTTGGGCAATTTCCCCAAGTACTAAGTATCCCTACTGATGTTTTTATTTTTGTAGTTCATTGCTAAGGTATGAAAAAAAATCAGCTTTGGTTTTGTTTCCTTTTCTAATGAGTACCCTCAAATGGAATATATCAATTTGTATTGAATGGAAGGTCTCACATAAAATTTACAATATTTTCACATGGCTGTAAAATCCTTTGATTTGGATTTGATGGATTTGAATAAATCTTTTTCATCCTTTCTTGAGAGGATTAGACTGACACATTTAATTAAATTTTATTTGGACCAATGGCCTCAAATTACTGCAGTTCAGACACTGAACACTAAAACATCACTGTGTTGTAGGACCATATGAGTTCCTTTATATCCATCTAGCGGAATGCAAATGTCACAGTCTGAGAAGTCCATGACTGATTTGGAGATACTCTTGTGTCTTCAGCCAGTGTTCCCTGTAGAGGGGTGCGGTGTTGTACTGACACTGCCATTTGCACATGGATTGTGGAATGCTGTCTCAGTTGAGGAGTATGTCAACAGCTGCCCAAACTGGGTATTTCTTGGGTGATAAAGCAATTTACATGTAAGTTATTCTGCAATACTAGTATTTTCAACTCTATGGACATATGGTATGTGAGATACAGGACTCTGTAATTTAGCAGACAGCAGCAGTGGATGAGATTTTTCCATGAATTCTATGTACAGTGGAAATATATGTAAGAGATTACGTATTGCAGTGACTGAAGGAAAAGACTTAACGAAAAGTTTGCATTATTATTTTGATTGGGCTGCATAAATATTTATTCTACTCCAATTAAAAGAACAACTCAATGACAGCATGTTTGCCTGTGTAGATTTTTTATTATTTCTGCTCAATTACTTCGTGGAGGAACCATAAACGTCAATGTTCCTTTCCTTCTCCTCCTGTATTGCTACCCAATCTGTTCCTAACAGCATTGCCCTTTGTATTGTACATTGTAGCTTATCACAGTGACTCTCAGCTGTAGGAGATGAAAACGCAAGAACATTGTGCCTTTGAAATCTAGGCAGACTAAGCATTTTAGGTACTGTAGTTTTCTGGCCTGCTAACAGGAATACTTTCTGATAAATAGTTTTATTATCCTAAGTATATGGATGTTGTACTAAACTTTGGCTCCTTCTTTTAACAGGCTGTGAAAGAAGAGACCTCTTTTGTAAATCCCAGTAAGACCTCCAGCCTGCAGGACCCTAATGTAAGGTCTGTTGCTTCTTGTCCGTAGGGAAAGCATCAAATTAATGCATGATATAGTGAGGCATTTTCCAAGCATTATCTCAAATTGTTGTTACAGCTCAGTTTGCTCATCTCCGAGTTGCTGTGTAAAACTCACCAAGCAATGACTTGAGGAGAAGGTGGTTGTCAGAATGGTGCTTATTTTATTTACATATATCAGATGAAGTTTAAGAATTAATGAAAGCTTAGCTGTAAAGATCAGACTAAGTGTATACATTTGAAAAAAATAAAAAGGCTCAAGGTAAGAAATCAGGTCTACTACAATCTTAGAAAAACTTATATAAAAATAAGTCTGTTTTCATAACTTTTATATCAGAAATGTGCTAGGTGTCCAAACAAAGATATCCTTGTGTTTGCAGTTTTTTTATTTGTGCAAGGTCTTTTGCAGAAGAAGAGGCATTTGGTAAACAACCTTCAGAAAAAAGGCTCATTTGTGGACAGTAGAGACTACTTTTCTTCTGTTGATAGTGGATGATAGTCTTTCCTTTTTTTTACTGTTTTGAAGAAGCTTATTAACTGTAAACATTATTTGAGAGGCAGAGTGTGCTTTTTTCCAGTGATTAGAGAGGAGGTTACAGCATGTGTATATGGAAATTGCCTGTAGTGCCTTCACTTTGGATATCCTTAGTGTTGAAATCTGAGAGGAGAGTTTGATGGAAAAATACTATGGATTTAAAGCATGGCAACCACACTGGCTGTTAATCAGCTAATTACAGTAGTGTATATGCTTTAAATGTATGTGTTTAGTTATATGTAATATACACATGTCCAAGAGCACTAGTCATCTCATGATTTTATTTTATAACTTTCTGATGGTGACTCTTTCAAAAGAAAGCAGACATTTAGGCATCTTATAGAAAACTGAGGTTAAGGAGGGTAATGAATGATATTTGACAAATTAAATCATCCTGAACTCAAAAAGAATCACAGTTGTGAAAATTTGACAATCTTTTTTTTCAAATATGTATCATTCCTATAAAGTGATAAATCAGCACTAGTCTTCAGAAAACATTTCATTCAGAATTTCCTTTCTGATGAGATTGAACTAGCAGAGTTGCTATGTTTGTTTATTGAAGGCAGCTGCCTAGAGAAGAACAGTGAGGATGGCTGATGGTCCTGAGGCAAGAGGAGGTAAGAGAGGCAATAGTGTTGCCTCCCATGGCACTGACTGGTTTGCTTGCAGTGCAGCTGTGATTCCCAGCTCCCGGTGTCTCTCATGGTGAGATATCCTGCAGAGCTGTAACTTCTAGCCCGATAGGCCATGATTCTCACATTTGTTTGTCAAAGAGTCTGTAAAGTCTACTTGATATTTAGAATCACCCACTTTTTTCCTATGCTGTTGCCCTTCATAGATCTCTACAAAATTTTCTTAAGAAAATTCTTTTGTTTCTTTAGAAAATTCATCATACATTGCAAAGTGACCAATTTCTTTGTTTAATCGTGATGGTTATCATATATTGTCTCTGCCACAACACCCTTAGTTGGGTTTGCTGTCACTTCCAGAAACAGTTCAGGAAGACCTGGCTGTATAGCCCTATGTGATTGGGAATGGGGCTACAGACTTGTTTTCCTTAATCACTTGTGCTGAACTTCTGCATAACATCTGCAATTAGCTCAGCTGGTTAGAGCATGGTGCTAATAACACCAGTGTCATGGGTTTGATCCTTGTATGGGTCATTCATTTAAGACTTAAACTCCATGACCCTTGTGGGTCCCTTCCAACTCAGAATACTCTGTGGTTCTGATATGAGATATCTGTAGAAAAGCCTTTCTATTTCACATTTTGGAATAGGCTTTCTCCTGCTTCATCACACTGAACTGTAAATGAGTTGTTGGGCTTTGTGAGGTGAAGTACTATGTAGCATGAGGTAAGGATGACAACCTGGCTGCAAAGCTAATTTTACTGTTTTCAGTATTTACATACATCCAAGCTTGTAAAATTGTAAAAGTCACTTTGGAGTTCTCGATATGCGGCAGACGGGTGTTCATTTGTCTAATATTTATTTTTGTCGGGTTTATGTCAAGCGTCATTTCCTCTACAGTCACTTGTGCCAAATGAAATGGTATTCTTTTATTACTGTGTCCTGGAGGTACAAATGTACAAGTAATCAATGCTCAGGGATAGACCAATTTTAAGGGATAGACCAATTTTAACAGCCTGCATTCAAAACTCAGAAAAAATGCAAAATAAATCCAATGTCTAACCAGTTCTTTTTCTCCTTCAAATGGCTGCCCTTTCTTCAGGGATATATGCACCCTTGCAGCCAGCCAGCCTGTGACCTATTTGGCAATAACATCCTTTATAACCTCTATTTTGTGGAATTTGATGGACATAAATAAGCCTTTGCTCTGCTAGGAATTGCATCTGAGTGGAGCCAAGGGTTAGTTCATACTGGGAGACAAATCACCTGGGAGTTTTTCTCTTCTTTTGACGAGACAAGCAAAAATATCCTTTGTAAAAAAGCCTTCCCCATGGAATATAATCAAGTACCCATGCAGACATTTCTGTAGATATCATCTCTGTGAATCTCTGAGGACTGTTTCTTTGCTGAAATATCTTGCCAGTTGAAACCAGTATCTGTCACAGCTTTTTAACAATACTCCACCCTTTTCATGCAAAAGGTTTATAGCAGGGACTTTGTGTATTTGAATACTGCTGACTGTACAAAACACTAGCAAAATGCTGTTTTTTCCAAAGTCAAGATATAGGGAAATTTGTTCAGGCTGGCTAGTAAGCAAACATATGCAATTTTGAGCATTAACTGAAGCATGAATTGTTCATACAAATAGGGAACTAGAAGATAAGGGAGGAGGGAAGTAGTGCTTGTTTGGTCAAAAAACAGTTCTCTCTTTGCTACCATTTTGTCTGCTCATCCATTGCCCCTTTCAATATTACACTTCTAATGAATTAACTGCTTGGTTATGGCCTGTAATCTCCCTGAGCAATTATTTTAGCATCTGCCACAGTAGACTCAATTTGGCTAACAATCTTTATATCTCCTTGTAGAATTAGTTCTGGTTCAACTAGTAATTGCTCACATGTATGCGTGGTATAGCCACTTTTGCTACAAGCAGGTCCCCAGTCATTTTGTTGGGCATGGCCGCAGGGATGATGTTGTGCTTATGCAAAGTTGTCATGTATCAGTCCATTTATCACCTGTTTTCTGTGTCTGCTGGCAAACAAAAATACACTTTATTTTTTAAATATGGAAAAAAAGTCACAGCTTTGGCTGAAATAACACTATTTTGTCAGTTTTCAAGGGGAAACCTTGTGAATTTGCTCTGTCATGTGGTGCATGGGCTGGAAGTGCAAGGTTGTCTCCTGATCTTCCTGTTAATAGCTAACCTGTACAAATCAGATTAAGCTGCAGGAGGATCACACCAGACTACAGTCCTCTCTCCATCACTGCTTTTGGAAAGCATTGCTTCATGTTTCTATAAGTTTCCCTCTTCTGGATAGGATTTTTTTTTCTCCCAGACTGTTTCAATTGCTGGTTCCCACATTCAGTGAGGAAAAACTGGTGACTCAGTAACCCAATGTGTGCTGCAGTGTCCTAGCTTGCATTGTCTTTAATCCTCAATTAAGACTGAGTGCACTATGAATTGGTACATAGTCATACATTCCCCTTGTTGACCCTGCTGCTTTGCTGATAACCCTTAACAGAGCAGCAGATCTGGACAGTGGCTACAGGGAAGTTGTATGGTTGGCTCAGCTGCATCCTTCTGGGCTGCACATGACAGCTCTCAGCTGAACAAAGTAAAATGAGAGCAACTAACAAGAGGGCAATTTCTACAGCAGGTTAAATCTTGAGTTATCTTGATAAGACCATGAGTTATCTTGATAAGACATAGCAACCCTATGAAGAAGAGTTAGACATTTCTTTATCACAGCTCTGTTTTAACAGTTGAAAGCACACACATTTTCTTCAACACCAAAGTAATATGTACAGAGAAGTACAGGCCAACTATATAGCTGGGCTGTGTGCATTTTGGACATTGGTTGATGGAAGAAGAAACACATGAAAAAATGTGTTATTTACATATTTGCATTATTTTACCTTTTACACTGTCAGTGTCGAATCCAGAAGAGATACAGTTAGTTTGCAGTTACCACTTTGTGGTAGTGAGGCATACTTTTTTAAGGCATGAAATAAAAAATATGTTTGGGTGAACATTGTTTTAGTTTAGAATTTGTCAAGCCAGTCATTTTGCAATGATTTTTAATGGTGCTTCTTTTGGAATGTAGGACCCAAGAATGCGAGGGATGCAGTGATCATGTCAGTCCTTTTAAAGACCAACAAGAGGAATTTGTCTTACGCTAGAGCTACGACAGCCTTTCTGGCAGAACAGTTTCTCCTTTAGTGTTGTAAGAGAAGAACCTGTCATGCTGGTGAATGAGCCAGAAAGGATTATGAGGAAGGAGCAGAGGTATTCTCCTGGCTATTAGAGAATTCCTTACACCCAGGTATCTAACTCAGTGTCCAGATAGAAGTGACAAGGGAGAAGTGTTTAGGGAGAATTTGCTGACTAGATATTTAATTCATATTTGATAATGTTCTCAAGTATGGTTTTGGTAAGGCTCTCATCCCCTGCCTCCACCAACTATGATTTTTTTAACTTGATTTGTTTAGCCTTGAGAGATAAGGGTTCTAGCTGTCTGCCAGAAACATTTTTGTGTAATGAAGGAAGTATAAAATATTGTACAAAATACAAAAATGAAAATGGTAGTCAGACAATTTCTGGTCACACTTTCTTGTTCATCCAGGGCCTGGCCTGTCTACTGATCTGGGATGCAGAGGTTTCTCTGCTGCAGTGTATCATGTGAATGTAAATCACATTTTTTATAAACCTGTCCCATATGTCAGTAAAAGGATGGGTTGCTAGAAGGATAACCTCTTGAACTTTCTTTCCAGAAATTTACCTCCTAATTGCCAGCCTTCTTATTTATTAAGTATATGGCTAACCACATAACCCCATCAAGAGAATTTCTTTCCTTATTCAAAGCTTTCCCATACAGAAGCACCATCTGTACAATTTCCCTGTTGCCTGTGCACAAACTTCTCCTGAAAACTCTTTGAAGTATGTTTTCTTTGTGGCTATGACCACTTGGATAAGCCTATAGTGTGTATACCTGTGTCTGTGTCTGTGTGTGTGTGTGTGAGTGCGCGCGTGTGTGTGTGTGCACGCGTGTGCGTGTGCGTGTGCGTGCACAGGTTCCCACATACAGAGCTGGACTGTATTTATGGTAAAGGTCTACCCTTTCCTTATTTTGTTCTCTTGTTCAAATATGTCTGAATGTAAGCCCAGGTATAACTTTGATGTGCTGGCCTCAGGAATTCCAGAGAATGAAGAACTAAACCATAATGGTCTGGGTGTTAGGAATTGCCGCTACTTTGCCACCAAGCAAAATCCTTGGGTGTAGCCTGTTTGCCAAACCAAACTTTCATCTTGGCACAAGTCAAACAGTGAAAATTTTGGTAAAAATGCCCAAAGTTAAACAAGTAGGATAAGCAACTAAAGTAAAGTTTTAAGACAGGAGTTATCTGACAACATGATTTGCTGATAATGTACTTTTCTCTCCATATTCACTTGAGCTCAGGAAAGCTTAGATATGCTAAGCCTGATACATGTAAACACCAATTCCTTCATCTACTACATGTTGGTCTTCATTTTCTGAGTAGCTATTTATGGGTACACACACAAAACTATCCAGAGAAATACACTCTTTTGACATTATGCTTTGGAAAATTGAAATAGTAATTGACATTGTTTCTGAGAAATTTTAGTTATTTATCATAGAATTATAAAAGTGTTCATTGGAAGGGAGATCTTGGGGTCATTTATTCCAGTCTCCTACTCAAAGCAGAACTATCACCAGCACTAGGTCAGGTCAGCCATGACTTTGTCTAGCTGAATTTTGAAAACCTCCAAGGATGAAGATTATGCAGCATCTTACTCAAAATAGTAATCAAATTTATAAACACAAATTCAGTTGTCAGTCAGAATCTCTTTTCATCTGAAGCCCTGGAGCTGGCTGGTCAGTTATTACTGTTCTTGTTGCTGTTGCCACTCGCTGTCATGCACCATGTGGTACATTTATGCACTGCAATATTTATTTTTCTTAAAATATGCTTTTGGATTACCACCAGCTTTGGCAGGCTTTATATCCCACATGGTTCAGGATTTGTCTGTGGAATTCTTTCTGTTCAGACCAACTGCTGCATCACCCTTTGTTGATCCTTGTTATCCAAATTATCTCATCTTTCATAGGATTGCAAATAGCCATATTCTTCTTATGTGGGAGTAGGTATAAGCACCATCTGGTGCTTTGTGCATTCATTTATTCCAATTTTCTTTGTAAATCTTCCCATCTGAAACCAAATTATGCCATTACATTAAGACTAATTACATTAGGAGCTGCTCAACACATAACGTTAAATTAAATGTTATCTCGTTGGGCTCGATATGCTGCAAACTAGAAAAGAAGGGTGGAAAACATTAAACTATATCAAGTTTTACAGGAGACTGATGAATAAGAAGGAGTAATCTCAGGCACTTTTCTGCATGCCCCATGCAGAGTAAGCACTGCTCATGTAGATTGTCAGAATGTGATTACCCTGCTTTTGTGCATCTGAGTTTGGCTGCCTTTCAATTTATGTGAATATGTCCAACACCTTTTCTGACCAAAGTGATACTTCTAAAATTTAACTTTTATGTATCATCAAGGAAGGAGTGTCTCTCACAGTAATGTCTGCATTCTTGTGCTTTTCCCTTTCCGTTCTCACCTGCACAAATTATATTAACATTTCAATTGTTGTCTTTTGGTATCTGAGCTAATGTCCTGCTAACATACCTGATGCAGATAGAATCTGAACTACTTTTTTCAGAGGACTTTGGCTCTCTACAGGTACTCTCAGGATATGACCATATAACCAAGGAACAAAGTGGACTGATGTTTTCCAAATCTGTACACATTTTGCAGCTGAAAGTAACACCTCAGTATCTGTTTTTAATACATATACTTTCAGTGAATGTCAGAGTAGCTTTCATGCTACCTGGCAAGTCACCTGAATGATTATGGACAGCTTGTTTCCTCAAGTCAAAGACTTCAGCTCTCTAGAAAAACAGATACATACAGAAGAACTTCTAGGCAGTTCAGAACTGATCAAAAATTATGTGCTGAACATGAACTTCAGTGAATCCAAGCAGGCTGTGTTTTCTTTGACCCAGAATGAACTTAACTCTATGAGGCAGAGTCTGAAACACTACATTTTATTATCTCCTTCTAAATATATTGTCAAATATTCTAGGAAAACTAAAAACGTTTTCTGTGTTGACTTCTTCCTAACAAATCTGAACTGCTTTTAAAAAACTCACTTTTCATTCAATCTTTATCCTAAAGAAAAATAATAAATCATTCTCCAAATGAAAAATTTCAGCCAATGTTTCCAAAATTAAAGTGAATAGCTAAATAAACATCACCCTAGCCTCAATCTATTGTTAATGGATCTGCTGCTCTAGCTTTTTACGGGAACCTCACCCAGTAATTTCTGCATCAAAATCATAACTTCAAGCTGAACTCTTGAATAGCCTTTGCATGCCAGTCTGCATTAAAGATTGCAAACAGGACACCTAGATATGTTCTTTGACTTCATTATGAGTTTTAAAGACCTCTTTGACCTGTTGCCTGAAGCCAAATGCTGATGAATTGTTTGCAATTGTATTCTTGATCTCTGAACTACAGAGAAAGAAGCAGTACTCGGACCTTTCAGATGAGGTTAAGCTGATGAAATACCCCAATGACTCTTAGGCTCTTTGGAAATCACAGCATTTATAATGGCTATCCTGGTTGCTGTGAGGAGAGGCAGGATTTGTAGCTCAAGTTGACCTTAGATACTAGATACTAGGTGTTGACCTCCAACTTCACCCTGAGCTGGGGGAGAAGAATAGATTCTTTATCATCATTATCTATTTGTTGGATCTAAGGAGCATTATAGTTTTGCCTAGACTGCACATACATTTTCATTATAAGGACAAGGGAAAGGAGGGAATTTTTTCCTTTACAAGAAATAGAACTCAAGTGGTAAGTGGGCAAGTAAAGCCCACAAGCTGATTTTGGATTAGCCTGCTCCTCTGTAGGCAGGAACTTTGTTATATATCTGCAGTTGAAAGAGCAGGGGATGAGGGAGGTAAAAAGGAAAAAAAAGCTTTTTCAGAAAGTTTAATGCTGGCAATAGCTTTCAAATATCTCAGTAATGCTTTGGAGAGCTAACCTGTTTTCTGAGAAAAGCTACCTTATCAACGTGAAAAAGAACATGTTACTGTTTCTAACCCTCAGATGACCTTTGGAAAAGAAATGTGTGAAACTCTTAGAGCACAGACTTAGGAAAGATGTGCGTGTTTGCTTACCTTGTTAGGCTATGTCTTTGATACGCGAGAGAATGTGTCCACCAAATATTTTTCCTCTTCTTTCCTTTCTTCCTTGCTTATCTTTCCCAACTTTTCACTATCATTTTCCCACTCAAAGGGAGTTCTGAAGCCAATCTCAATCTATAGGGCAATTTTTTTATTCTTTTCCATGAGTCAGCACCTGAAAGCAGGTCAACCTTCATGCAGATGGCTATATCCTTGTAAATCATGGGGCTTTTAGCGTCTACCTGTTGGCATTAGTCTAAGAAGATGGAGAGATTGTTCTAGATGACAAAACAGGCCCAAACAGAAAGAAAGAGGGGAAAACTTGTTAAAGACCATTTAAAAAGTGTCCTTTCCTAGCAGATTTTGGTGGGTTTAAAATCCTGAACTGAATCCTTGAGGTGGATTTGCTCCCACATGGCCCACTTGCCACACTTCAAAGAAGTACAGAGGTCTGCCCAGAGACACCTGAGCAGGGGACAAGGAAGACATGTAAGTCTATAGAAGCCACAGTACACAAATCGATGGTGTAGCCCCAACCCTGCAAACCAGTCTCCCCATTACCCCTGAGCCAAGGTGGGATGGGACAACCTGAGTCCTCAGAATGAGCATCTGAATTGTGTCCCCAAGGAAGATTCAAGCTAAATCAGGGTACATCTGTGGTCTCTTGAAATGTTCCACAGTGTATGCTTTTTGTTAGCTGTTTTGGTTTCAGTAGTCCTGTTGGCTGCTACTCTGAGAACAAAACAGATTACTTGGGTTTGGTGGTCTCTCTCTCTAGGGCATGTTTGTGTTGCTGTGCAGGCATATGAAACAGGCTGGAGCTGGTTCAGTAAGAGTGTGCTGGCTGCTGATCAGGAGTGTGCTGTGGCTCTCCGTGCACAGGCAGTTTCTGATGACCTGCCATTGCATGCTGACATTCGTGGTTGTTATTGTCATTCTCACCAGGAAGTGACAGATTTTTGTGTAAGGTGCCAGGGCATTAAGTAACCCTGTCTTGGTTCAATACCTTCATTTGTATGCTGTCGTGGTTGGATACTGTTACAGGAAAAAGGTTTCTTATGAATTATGACAATGAAAAAGAGCCCTATAAAGGAAGTAGAATACACTGTATGTTTTTTCTTTCTTTTTAGGTCTGAGTCCTGCTGATCCTTTAACCCTTTGGGTTTTGCTCAAGCTGTATAGTTTGTATAGGACTATAGTAGTTTACATAACTGTGTAGCTTACATAGGACTATAAACTTGAAATGGCAATGGCTGCACATAATTATTTAAATAGTCAAAATAATTTCAGGGCTTCTCTTCAAAATTTTATCTTTCTATATAAGAATTCTGGCTATAAAAATCAGAAGGTAGTAGCAGAAGTTATTCTGCCTCTTTTTTGGGGATATCAATGAAATTTTTAAGAGTTTGGGTGATATTAAAAGCCTGCCATTTTCAAAACACAGATCAGGCTCTGGGTTGATCAAGCTGGGCACTTCTTGCATCTGGTTACTGATGTGAGAGTAGCAACAGTTTTGAGCAAGTTCAGAATGAGGAAGAGTATTTGGAGATTAAACAGGAGTTGTCATGGAATTTTTAGTCTGGTGTGGAAAAAGCTAACCTAGCAAGGTTTTAATGAGGACAAAAATCCAGCTCTGCAAGTGCTAGGGCTAGTCTAACATTGGCCTCTTTGGATAGAGGCATTGTCACTGCTCCTTGTCATTCAGGGGTAACCTCAATTTACATCCTCACTAACATACAGCATGTCAAAATGTGCAAGTAAACGGTACTTGTGTCTCCCCCAGAGGCCTAATAAGTATCAGGGAAAGGCAGTCACTGCATCCAGCCTCTAACAAAAATTATGGCAAAATGTCAAATAAAGGGAAAGAAGTTTTTGCTTTGTAAATTGTGTTGGTTTGGCAACATAAGTGAGTGGAATAGTGACATGATACAAATCATAAGTAAAGTTTATCTGAGCAATTTCAGTGACTGAAATAGGAGTAGGTGTGTCTAATGTTTACTTGCCTGTTTTTTCCTCTCTTGAAAATTTACGACATTCAAAGGAAAATAATAAGTTTTTCAGCTTTTTGTTGGATTAGAGAGTAGGTCCTGTTTTTATCTCTAACACTTTTATTCAGAGATGAGTGATTTTTTTTATGTTAAACTTTTCTTCAGCATTAATTCAGACTGAGAGCTTTAAATTTTTTTGTGTGTACAAATGATTATTGCATTTGTAGTACATATATAATGTATTTAATTATTACCTGTCGCTTCAAGTAAAAGCGGTATTTAACATGTTTCATGTGTCTTCATGCCCCTCAAGTTCATGGCTGAGATGTTTTCTTCCCAAGGTCAGGAAGATCTTGTTTTTAGTATTTATGATATTTTTACTCAAGCCTATGTTAATACTACTGATAAAAGGGTAAAGAGAAGATGCTTTCATGGGGACCTCCTCATTGCCATTTCTGTCATTTGCTGGAGCTCTACAGATGTATTTCACATTCATGAGCATCTGAAATATGTCTGAGTTTTGGGGTTTTTTTCTGAAAAATATCTGATCCTTTTTCTTGGATCAAACCCATTGGTTCATTTCCCTTGAGCTGCTTTTTCAAATACAGAAGGATAATGTTTAATTTCAGGTAAAAATTATTTTAAGCAGAACAGATTTCATAATTCATAAAATAGTTCTTGTTATACATATGTTTTGTAAAAAGTATTTGTAGCATGACTGAAATGCTGGTCTGCTATTAAAATGTGGCATTTTGGAAACAGTGACATTTCCACACAGTCTCTTACATAGGCACTGTATTTGTAATCAGTTGCTGCTTTTGTAAATGGTATGCCTGGCACAAGAGGATGATTTCACACATCCTTTTCTGTTCATGCACACTGACCTGTGAACTATAAATGGAACAAAAGGATGAACTTCAATGGGCACTAGCCACTTGGCAAGATAAATAAGTGTTGATGAGTTAGAACTTTGTTGATATGCCTGAAGTAGTTTATTTGGAGACTGTATGACGTATGTTTTTCTTGCTGTTTTTAGAAGTCCAGCTCCAGTGAGACCTGAAACTACACCATCAACTGGCCCTACAGAAAAGCAGGAGGTTAAACCTCCCCGTGTGAGGAAGTTAACGAGGCAGTACAGTTTGTGAGTACCATATAGCGTTATCTCTGTGGTTTTGCCTACTACAGCTGAAAATGAAAGGGGATGCTAATTATTGCTCTAACTATGCCTTCTAAAAGGCATGAGTGCAATTACATGATAATGATCTTATACCAATACCATTCCTTTCATCACTGAGAATCTTCAAGCTTTTAGTACAAAATGAATTTGCCTTCCCTATGCAGTTGCTAACCCTTTGAATTACAGGCCATGCACCTTTTTCTGAGCTTATAGATTAGGAATTAAAAACCTCTTCACCACATGAAATGTCAAAGACCTTGTGTGAGCTGGAGCAAGCTGCTCTGTTGGCTTCATTACAAAACCATTTGCAAAAGGAGGAAAACAATCCTTAGTTGTTGGGTGATCAAGATGTGCTATCAGCCATTCCCTCTCAGAAAGTGCACCCTCTCTCTGTTTTGTAACATGCAAAATTGCTGAGCCAGCTACAGCCACAGCCAACAAAGCTGTCTCTTAGTCCTGGCAAGAGTGAACTGTGCCTACAGGGTTTTGGCTTTCTATGCTGGTTTAAAGGTAAACCAGCAGGAGAAATAAACACCACTCAAGAGAGATTATAAATCAGAGTTACAATTGAATAAAAATATTACAATAAATGCAATGACACAAAGAGAAATTGGGTTTAACCCACAAAACCCAGAAGTATGACCCAGCACCTTGGTGCACAAAGAGAATGGTCTTTGTTGACCCCTGTGCTGAGCCCCACATGGTTGCCCTGAGTCCAAAGTAAAAAGAAGGAAAAAAAACCTGTTGGTGCAGATGATGGTCACAGTCTGATCGAGGTTCCAGTCCTCCTTTGGATCCAAAAAGTGGTCCAGGGGTCTCCAAATCCCAAGAGTATATACCCTCAGGTCCAAGTGGGAATGCCCAGTACCTCCCCCAGGGCAAGGAGTTCCACAATGGGTGATCTGACTCTCTGAGTCATGGGATATTTTTGGAATCATTGATGGCCCATTAGCAGACACAGCCCCTCAGGCTGGCTGTGGAGTTGCTAACGACTGCCTGGAGGGAAGTTATTACAGGTCCTATCTCACAGGCTTCTTTATCACCCAGCTTACATCCTGAGGGGTCAGATGTGCCCTGGGCAGCTGGTGCAAATGGTCCATTGTTAACAGTTCATGAGAAATGAACAGAGGGTTTAGAATACACAGTTTTGGTCACACCCACACAGTGATAAACTGGTTCCGCCTCCTGAACTAGAACACTTTCCCATTTACACATAATTTATCCAATTTGAGAGTCTCTAGAGATGTGAGGTGCTGAACAGAAGTGGAAATCAGTTTGTTGATTTGTTCACCTATGAAAAGACAGACAAGGCCACCAGAAACTAGGGGGAAAAGGAGATAATGTCAGCATAAACTTATTAATACAAGAATACCAATGCCATAATGAAGAAAAAAATATGTATGCTTTCTGCATGGAATAGCAGCAGTTTGTCCCTCCAGCAATTTAACATTCTAATGTCAGCAAATATATAGCAACATTAGAAAAAGTTTTCCCTCTCTCCAAAAGGCTTCTAATAAATATCAATATGTAGTTTTTTTCTGTCTCACTGTTAAGAACACTGGCTTTCTAAAAATCTGCATGACCAAAACTGAAAAATTATTTAGAAGAAGAAACAGAAGAATGAATCAAATTGAAACCAGGAGGAAAATGAGCTATTAGCCAAATTGGTGTTTGTTCAGAAGGCTGAGGCTGACATGTGGGATCACACAATTTTTGAAATTTTTATGAGTTTTTGAGGAACCTGTTTTGAAGATATCTTATGCAAATTTTCTGTTGTCCAGTGTTAGACATGAGGAACAGCACATAAATACATCTAACCACAGGTGTCACCTATGCTGTGGCCATGTGTAGGGCCAAAGACTGCCTAGTTAAAATTTCAGTCTGTGATTATTATTTTCATTTCGTAGATCCAAACTCTATTCAATTTAAATTATCTTGTGCATGGAATGCAAGTATGGGAAATGCACAGAAATAGCGAAGGAGTGCTATGAAAGTAGTACAGTGAAGGCCAATTCTCAGTCTTACATTAGTGTGCTAATAGCTTGATGACTGATGAGTTGATCCTAACCCTTAATTTTCCACTTCCTTGGATACACCAGAGCAGCTTTCCCTGGCAAGGATGGGAAGGGTACCACTGTGTTCCTGCTGAGTGGAGAGCAAGGACTGAGAAAATGTCAGCTCCATGTTTCTGAAAGAGAGATTAGCTAGGTCAACAGCCCAGCTGTGGTCTTGTTACATTAATAAAATGTCTATTCAACAGGTCCAAAAGATTTTGCATTTTCTTTCCAGCATAAAACCTGTGTACGGTGCATGCTCTGGTGCTGAATTCTATCCTTACCCTGAAGAAATAGAAAATGAAGCTTGGAAAAGATAATATTAATCATTAAAACTTTATATCGTAATAAAAAAAAACATTGCTAAACAACACACCATAAGGTTGTGTAACCTGTATGTCATGTAGTTTTGAAGTTTTTTGTTTTGCCCAGGCATGCTGCCCTCAAGCAGCACTAAATCAAGTACAGTTCTGTTCTGGAAGTGTCTCTCAAACTGGCATGGCAGGCTTCTGTGCACTGTGACTACCAAACTGCTAGTTAAAATCGGTGCTGTTTTATGAGCAGAAGTAATTTTTCTCATTATTTTTGCCATGCATTAAACTGTCAAGATGTAGTTTTTCCTTTTCACACATCATCCCCAGTAATAAGGCTCATGTAGACCAAATTATGACTCCATGCAATTGCAATTAACTATTGGAAATATTCTGACTTAGGGCTGACTGATCCTAGTGATTGGTATTCAATGGGGCTCTGCAAAAGTAAATTAAGGTATAACATTCTTTACTGGCTTTCCTTTAGTAGTGACAGTAGGTGAGATGGAAAGAGTTCAGCTTGACAGCCAGGGGAAGTCTTCAACCTCTTCTTAAATAAAATGGTTTTTTTTCTGTAAATGGAATAAATGGGACAGGAAAAAGATACACTCACAAGAATGTTTCTGAAGAGATCCTTTCTGGAGTCAATCAAGGTTCTTTAAAAGCAGCTTGAAAACAATAACACAGACTAGCTGCATAATGGGTGCCAAATCTAGTGTTGTCTGAAGCCAATGAAGCAGTCAGTTGCATGGATGGATCTCACCAGATCTGTTCTTATCCATGCTGTCAGCCTCCATAGAAGAGAATAAACATTAAAGTGGAGTAATATCTATTCAGTTCATTTATGCATATATACATAATCCAGAGAAACGCTACTTGCACATAATAACCATAAGATTTCCATTTGCAGATGAGAGGTACCTAGCTAATACATTTTTGAGGAATCTTTAAAGCTTAAAAAATTTTAATTTACTTGAAAATGTTGCGCATTACAGAAGGCAGAGTAAATGGAACTTCAAAGCATTACAGCAGACATGCAGGGTACCCCTGCCTCTTCTGACAGAAATACAAAGTCTGGTGACATTTTCTGATGAGAAAATCTGTCTGCTTTTATCAACTGCAGTGATGAAGATGACCTTCCTCCAGCACTGGCAGCAGCAGCAGCAGCATCAACACCTGTATCTTCAGCATCTCCTGGGTCACAGAAAACATGTACACCACAGACATCAGAAGGACAAACACAGGTGTCACCCAGTGGCAAGGTAATATGCACAGAGATGAACTTGTGTCAGCTGGGAGAGTGTTCAGAAAGGGTAGAACGGAGTTGTGGGTAACAGGTTTTTTTTAGATAGAGTAATTCTACATTTAGGAGTAGTTTTTAGTGCAGAGTTGCAGTAATGTGTTTAACTTGTTGTGTAAGGAAACATTTAGGGTCTGCTCCAAGACCCAACTAAAACCAACAATAGCTTTTCATCAGTATTAGGGGGTGGTGGATCAGGATTAATTACTTTGATTTCAAAGGTGCATAATTTTGTTGTGTGTTTTTCCTGAGTAGCTGTACCTAAAAAACATGGTGTGAAATTTGAAATCCATTTGGCAATGTGCTTTAAGGAATTAAAAAAACCCAACCAAACAAAAAAAAACCCAAACCCAACCCAAACCAAAACACAAAATACTCCAAACCTCAACATCCAACAAAATTACAGAAGTGATTTTTTTTTTAATGCTGGGTTTCTTTTTTGCCTTTAGAGTTCCACAGATGCTGGAAGTACATTTGCTTTGGAGCCAGGTGACCTCCTGATGGATTTCACAGAGGCCACACCAATGGTAAATAGTTTTAGTTTGTAACCAGAAAACTGTAAAAGTTTTCAGTAATTTGTCTGAAGCGAAAATGAATGGGATACTATGCAGTGTGTTAGATAGTGCACAGGGAATAAAGTTTTCTTGATAGTGATCCTGAGCCTCTGTCAAATTCAGCTCAGCATCTCTGAAAATCAGTCCACATCAACAAGTATTATGGCTGATTTTCTGAATTTGATTCCTTATTCTTGGATAACTTCTTGGTTCTCTCTCTTGTCTGGGTATCTTTACACCACGCTACACTGATTTCACAAGCTGCTTTGTCCCTTTAATGCAGATTCTTATGTGATAATAGGTTTGCTTTTGGGAGTTTTCTGAAAAGTAATTTCTTCTCACAACAATTTTTTTTACACCTTACCCAACACTCAATCCAAAGATGTGCACCTGCACTTTCATATTTCATTAGCAGAGGGCTCTGCCTCACTTTAGACAAAACAGTCATAATGTGTTGATTATTAACTTCTCTTTTTAGAGGTTCATGATTTGTATTTTTGATTCAAAGCCAGAGAGAGATACCAATACCACTGAAGTCAAAGTGCCTTTTGACTTCAGTGATCTCATGCTTTTCATCTCAGATTCTCAGCAGATTACTTGAAGAATCATAATATGATCCTTAAATTCCTCCAAGTCATCCTGCATCACAAATTAATGCCAGGTAGCTCCTCTGCTGTCCAAAGCCATTTTTGCTGTCTTCTATAAACCATGGTTAAAGCATATAAAAAGCATGACAGGGACAGCATCACATTTTTGGCATAAATGTTTTTGTATTAAGGTACTTCTGTTCTAGGCATTTCTTTCACTACCTGGTTAGTTGTAGTTTACAGTGATGGAAAGGCGCTGTGGGGTTGTGCCTTTTGCTTCAGAGACAGAATCGTACTTGTCTAAATAACTGCTTGTGTCCTGTTACCACTGGAGGAGAACTGTGGCTTCCCCTACAAGTCTGATGAAGTGGTGACTTATCCCTCCTAGGCCCCTCTCTGATTGCAAAGGGGATGTGAACAGCTGTGTCTTTTTGGCTTCAGAGACACACTGAGGTGATGCTGGGTTTACCATGCCTAGAGACTTGCTGCTGTTTGATTCAGGGGACGCGACAGGAGCTAGGGAGCAGCTGAGATGCAGTCTGGGAATGGACACGAGCCCTAGAAAGATAGAGACATCTGTTATACAATTTTGAGTCTGTGGAATTTTTTCCTTACAAAGTCCTTAAGAGCACTTGATGGTCCCTGTATAACATCAGTGGATTCAATGAGGGTGTTCTTCACCTTCCACCACAGTGCTATTGGAACCCACCCTACACCTGCTGACTCCATTCTTATCTTTGCCCTTCAGCCTGGTCAGCTGCACAGTCTTTGTGTTCCACGACTTTTATACTGTAGATCTTGAATCTCTGAACTGCAGCAAATTGAAATTTAAAAGGCCCTCTAGCACCTAGGGGTGGGAAAACAGCTCCAGCTCTAGCAACTGCAGTAAGAGCACAGTTCTTATTTCTCCTACATCCCCCATATAAGAAGGACCTGCTTTTGCACCTGACAGTACAATCACAGAGTGAGCAGCATCTTCAGAAATGAAGGGATTTACCTGGAACCTCCTTTAAGTGCTGAGGCTGAACTATCTCATTCCAGAAAGTGTCAGAAAGAGATGTATTTTAGCTGAAGACCACAACACCTCCCCCATGCCCCCCAACCCCCAGCTACCTTTCTGTGAGAAGGGAACATAAAAAGGGAACAAAGTGTAGAGAGAAAGAGGTGCACCATTCTGCAACCTTCGTTTAGGTTGAAAAGACAACGGCAGACTGAAAACAAAAGTATCTGAAAGGTGGTTGTAGCAAGGTAGATATTCGTCTCTTCCCAAGCAAGAAATGACAGGACAGGAATAAATGGCCTTGAATTGCTCTAGGGAGATTTAGATTGCATATTAGTAACAATTTCTTCACCGAAAGGGTTTGCAAGTATTGGCATAAGCTGCCTAGGGAAGTGTTTGAATTGACAGCTCTGAAGGTATTTAAAAGACTTGTAGATGTGGCACTGAGGGACACGGTTTTAAGGAGGGACTTGGTAGTGCTGGATTAGTGGTTGGACTTGATGATCTGAAGGGCCTTTTCTAATTTAAGTGATTCCATGATTCTACTTAGGATAGATTGTCCTTCTCTATATTAGTATTCTGTTTGTGGCTAAACTGTAATTATACTTTGGAGTTTACAAATAGAATTCTCATTCTAAAAACATGCCATATATTACTGTATTAATCAGAATTTTAAAAAATGAGTCATGGAGACTTTAGCAAGTGACCTGGTCTAGATTACAAAGGTTTCATTTTTGTTTCCATTAAATAGAAGTCAGCATTACACACTTTTTTCTTTTCCAGCTGAGATACAGGCTTTTTGCCCTAAATATTTTACCCAATCATGCTTTCCCTTTTCCCACCCCACCATCGACTGACATAATTTATCACACTGTATGTTCATAAACTAACCTTCTATTGACTTTCTTGGTTTTAATATTTCAAAGAGCAGGTACTGCCCAGCATCAATCAACCCTTTTTGTTTTGTTTAACATAGATAAAGGTCAGCTTGTTCTCTACAGAGCATTTATTGTTTATAGACCTTTCTCTGCAGTTTCACTGGCTACAGACTGCCCTCAGTTGAATGAGAAGTTTACTCTTCAGGGAGAGAGGCTCCAAACAAAAGTAAGCTAAGGGGAAATGCCAGTCTGATTATTTAATAATTCTGTTGCGATAGCATGTGCAGTCTGTTTTTTGAGGGTCAAGATCATGTACAGCTTAGCATCGTGATACTGTCAGGTCTCTGGTGGTGTGCTGGTCTTCCATGCTGGAACTTGGCCTTGGGGAGTAGTTTGTTGATTGCACCCATTTGTTTCACATTCAGCGACAGGTACAGTATACAAAGGGGTCATTCACGCTTCCTTACTTGGGTTATTTGCCTGAGATGATGGAGATGGAAGTTCAGGTTCCTATGTAGTCAAGGGGTTTTTTTGCAGAGGGTCATTCAAGTAGCTGTCTTGTCTTTGTTTTCTGGACTAGAAAGACTGAGGGATCTGAATCAGTCACCTAGAATTAGCTTTTTAAATTTATTTTGGTCATGATATATGCTGCCAAACTTTCTCAGTTCACTGGAGAGCTGTGAATTTGAAGCAGTTTCAGACCTCCTCCCTTCTTTTCTGTAGCATTACTTATAGATAGTGATTAATAGTCACTGACTCAGCTGCATGATCTTCATTGTTCAGTGTCTAACCATTAATGCTTCTTGATGGCCTTGGGTTTTATCCATGTTTTGCTGCTGTTGCCAGCAAAACAGTGGAAGCTTCCAAGTACAGTGGAAGCTCTAATACATGCTGAGAGATACACTTGGATGTGGAGCTCACAAAGCCAAATTAACTTTAAAAAAAATGTGAGGATTACTGAATTGATTGGATTAATAGAAATCATCCAGACTGCCATGCAGGGATAAAAGCAATCAGATTTCTCTACTTGGTGAACCTGGAGGAGCTGCAGTGATATATACAGGAACCAGGGGAACTCTAATGGCCACTTATTCATCAATACTTAGGCTGCCAGTAACAGCAGGGCAATTATGTGGCAGACTGATTTCAGGAAATCATTTTGCAGGAGAAATAATGCACATTTATGAATGCAGATTGCCTAGAGGGAAAGGTATCTGTTTGTGATCTGCACATCTCAAACCATGTGGTTATGCACATTTCTATTCAGGTAAATCCTACGATTAATTGACTACAACTCATTGCTTGTTGTCCTTAAAATCATTATAACATGGGCAGAAGAAAATCCCTATCTTTTTATACCACTCTATTGTGACTTTTAGCATCATATGCTTTTAGGTTGTATGTGAACAAGATTCAATACCTCCTACTTTTGTGTTTCACAAAAAAAAATTTAAAAATGCAGTATTATATATGAAGAATTATATTATTACATTAGGAGCATCGTTACTGAGGTGTATTAGAATAAATTTTGTCAGTGGCTCTTTCTGCCACCAGTCTCTCCCTCCTTCCACACTCCCTCCTTGTGTTTCTAGCTTTTATAGAACAAGAAATCAAAGCTTGAGCTTCAAGCTATTCTGTTGCAGCTTACAATCTCTATGATTTCTGACATGGATATGAATGCAGAACTTTCTTGTTTAATTACAGAAAACTCAGTCCTAAGACCCTGAATGAATGTAACAGCTGCTACAATGTGCTGGCAAATACCTTCTCAACCAAGAGACAAAGCTGGTGTGCTCAAGCTTTGGTTTGAGCTAATGGAGTAGGACACAGGAAATAAGAATGAAGAGTTTTATAAATAACATGGAGCTAATCCTAAAATTGGACTAAAGTTTGTAATACAAGGTAGATGGATGAGGACTAAATCATTATCACATCTGAAGAGATATCAGAGGGCACTGGCTTACAGCTGGATATATACTTTCAAACCATAGGTGTTATTTCATGCTGTATCAAGTGAATAATTTTCTAGAGCTTCACCTGCCATCTATTGGCGGAAGACAGAAAGTAGAAAATTATTTGGCTATTCAAAGCTTGAGATACAACTTTTAAGATATATGAATTGCCAGTACAATAGCTCAAAAATGAAAAATAGGTGTTATTCAGTGTAATGCAAGATATTTTTTATTTAGGATGAGTTGGAAACAGGTATTTCTTTTTTAGTTATAGCATTACTAGGGTATGCAATGCTGTTCATCAAAGTGATCTTGCTGAGCCATAAAGAGAACAGAATTTGATGCATTATCATCTGCTGTTTTGGAAATAAAGTGAAGGTAATCAGGTCAAAAGTCGGCCATCTCAGGGCAAATTGTGAGAAGTTTTTGTATCTTGATTGAGGTGATAAAACATCCTTGCAAACTCTCAGTAGATACAGTGAGCAAGGGATAATGAATAGGGCAGAATGAGTAAACAATCTTTTCATTCCACTCCCCTTTAACATTTGTTTTCTTAACAAAGAAGGGTTCTTTTGATTTTTAGTGGCTAAATTTTTATGACAGTTTTGCAAGGTTACAATAAGCCAAATAATGGGGTGGGAAATGAGTTCAGTATTTCTTGCCTTCTTCTTGAAGATCTTTCTCTTACTGTCCAAAGCAATTTTTCAGTGGAAGACAAGCAAACATATCAAACTCTAATATCCACATAACCAGTCCTTTTGGCATTGAATTCTAAACAAAAGTGGCTATAATGTAATTCAAGACTGATATCTGATAAGAACATTAGCATGTATCTACCATCTAACTGGCTGAAAGTATAGATCAAGTACCTCTGCATGCCTCCAAGGTCTTCAAAACATCTTTGTCAGAGACAAATTTGTAAGTGCTTTACTTATGGTGAACTACATACTGAAGAAAAAATAGGTCTTCTCAAAAAACTCATGAAGACTGGGTGATATGTTTCAGAATTAGAAGCTTTCTACTTTAACATCTTCATAGCAAAAAAAGAAAAACAATTCTTCCTACAGAATGAATTGGAAACAATAACTATGACCTGGGTTCAAAGGAAAATGTTTAAAATAAATGCTATTTTCTAAGCCAGCTTCTCAATTACCAGTATTAGCACACTCAAACTTACATGCAATGGCAAATTATGAGCAAAAGAATTTGCACAAAGCACCGGTTTGTCTGTTACACATATAAATGAGAAGCAAAGGCAGTAACCAACATCTCAAATGCACACATTTCCTGTTTCAAGTTCATGCCTTTTAACTCCATATAAAACTAAAAAAAAAAGACCAAATAACAGCAATTGCTAAAGCAAACAACTTCAACACAAAAAACTTATAGCAACAGGCAGTAAATCTAGTTCCATGTGAACTCAAGGAGTACTCTAAATTTACTCATATTGTAAAGGACCATTTTTTCAGCTACAAGAAAAGGGCACCAACTGGATGAGAACACAATGGGAAGGGGTGCACTGTAACACCCAGGCAAATTGAGCACAAGATTCAGTTTGACTGGGGATTTGCAGGAAGTGCTCAGTGGTCCATGCAGGCCAAGGCTGCTGGAAGCACACAATCTGATTCAAGCAAATGCAGATTACCTGAATGTCAAGTAGGTTACATAAAGCATGTTAGTAACTAGGGATGGGACTTAGCATGTTTAAAAGAAATCATAGCATTTGGGCAACCAGACTAATTGATGAATACGTAAAGCATTATAAACTGGACTTGCAACTGATATGTAGCTCTGCATGTTCAAGTACAGGACTTTATTGGTGGATGCCAGTCGCATAAGTTGTCTGTTGAATTACTAACATGCAAGATAACTGTGTGTCAGGTTCACAAACTGCCTCTTGAATCTTAGTTTAAAATTCACTGAAAATTGTGGAGCTCTTTGACTGATACTGAGCTGTTTGGGATTAGCTCGCATCTGTCCATTATAGAAGTAGTCAGTGAAGGAACAAAAGGAGAGAATGCTAAAAGATGAACTGTAAACATCTAGATTTGCTTTTTATTTTTCATCTGTTTAAAATTATTTAAATTCATTGGCTCAGTATATTTTTCCCCTTTATCTGTTTGCTGAGCAGAAGAACAAGTGGGTGTGCTCTGTAGATGTATGACAGATGATTCAACACTTCTCTATTTCTTTAATTAATTGAAAGTAAATTCTCAAAAAAATAAAAAGATCCACAAAGCAAAATCCATTGCTGACTTTGCAACTGTGGACACTGTGATAAACTGGATATGATGTGTACATGAGCAAGAAAAGGTACCAAAAACAGAGGAAGGTGTTAAATGGAAAATAGTTCAGGCATGTATCAACTAATTCACTGCTTTTAAATAATCAATGGTCCACTGGCTAACATTTTATAAAACTTGAGATGAAGGTAAGGTGCAATGCCAGAAGACAGTTTGGATCAAGAGGGGATAAGCTTTACCCTGGAGAGGTGATAAATTCTGCCACATACAATTACTTTTTGTCACCTTTTTGTCACCTTCTGTGCTTTTTAATATGCTGTTGTAACCATTCTCTAACATTCCATGTGCCTGCTTCATGTTTGTACAAATTGTAAAATGAACAAATGCCTATCCATAAATCTGGTTTCTGCCAGATCATGCAAGCAGAGCTGGTCCTGGAACTCAAAAGTTTGGCTGGACTCTGTAGCAGACCTGTCACATGGTGTGATCTTATTTAAGAAGATATTTATGCCAGAAAACTGGAGGATTTTCTACCACCTGCATGGAGGTAGAATCAGAAAAATGCTCTGTAACTAATGTCTGCGAGATTGTTGAACAGTAGTAGAATGTTTGCTGTGCCTCTATGATGGGTAGTTCATTTATAGACTTGCCTGTGAAGCTGGAGGATTGAGGTTGTGGTGTCACAGCTGAACACTTAGGTCTGTCTGTAGATGGGTGCTGGGTGTTTTAATCTATTCCAGTTGCCTTAATGGGGTTGTGTCAGGAGCTGGATCACTGATCCAGCTCAGCGCTAACCCCATGAACAAAATTACTTAGCTTTAGGTCAAATCATCTATGAAACCCTGTGGTTTCATAGATGGTTCTCCTAAGGATCATGTGAGTGATAAAGTACATTTGCAAACAGTGTAGTTTCTGGAGTAGTACTTCCACAGTGAAGTACTGTGGTTGTTGAAGTTACTTTAAAATAATTTTTGATCAATTTGTGGGAGGGAGTCTAGGATGTGTTTGACTGCAGTAACAGTGACTTGAGGCCAACTGAGAGGCGGGATCCTACAAAGTCTGCTCCCTGATCATGAAGAGCATCTGAAACTGCCTGATACCACAGACAGGGCAGTGCAAGACTGCCTATGTGCTTCTCTTTTTGTGCAATTAGTGCACTAACAATTTTTAGTCCAGAGCTTTTCTAAGTGCCTCTGAAGTGATAGAGATTTCCATCCCTTCAGCAGTGTTTAGGAAAGTTAGAAAACCTTAGGGTCATGAACATTATTGTAGCTTAAAAAGGTTAAAAAAAGGAAAACATTACTTGCAATCCTTTTATCTCTCCTCCACATAAAAATTATGATCCACTACATGTCAGTAGCAGCTTTCTCTTTTCCTTGAAATCAACATCAGAATAAGTGAAGGGAACCAAATAAAAGCAAACATATTTTAAATTGACTGACATCTACCTCCTACAGCAAGCTGAGAAAGCAAATCTTTAGCAAATCTTTTATAACTTGCATATTGTTGTAAATCAGGTCTGATATGTTCAACATACTTTTGCTTAGTATCTTTTTTATTTCAAATTACTGCTTTACTTTTCAAGTGAATGTGTTTCATGTCCTGAGCAGCAGTAAGCAGGTATAACCTCTGTCTAAGAAGAACAGAAGTTAACAATGGATAGACAGGGCTTTTCAGACACAGAGCGGCAACGCTTTGTACTGGTTGAGTGTCCTTTTCCACTCTGCAGGAATCTGTGTGATAGAAAAACGTTCAGCTTCTGGGTAAAGTCTGTTTGAAACTAGATATATCTTTTTATGTTTTCTCTCAATGAGATAAGTATAGTGATGAAGCTATTATGTCTCAAAGACTTTTGATAAAGGCATATTAATCACCTTTCCTTTGACCTCATAAGTACATTATTCCTTTTGTCTCAGCAGCTGTGAAGTTCCTAATCCCTCTTCCTCACTGATTATTGACATTTTCATTTAGATTCCAGTGAGTAGCTATTGTGTGTTTGTTTTCTTTCCAACCAACTAATGAGTTGATATATGTGTAATTCTAATTCACATTTTTCTAGTGTGATAGCAAGTGTGATGCTAACTGCTTGGCTGTTCTGTGGAATTTCAACTGAATGCCTTTAAGCTCCCACAGAAAATGGAAACATCTGCTTTCTGAACTGTTTTTGTCTGGCTGGGTGACTCAACTTGAAAAGCCAGCAAAAGAGCAAGTAAACTTTCTTTTTGTTTGCCACTTAATTGAATAATCAGACCGGATTTTTTTCTTCTTTGATTAAAGTAAAATCTGGTTGTCTACATTTTCTCTCAAAAGCCTATATTTTGGAAAATATCATGAACTAAATGTCAGAGAGAGTTTAAAAGAGTAGAGAGAAAGATCGGGCCAGTTTGACTTTTTTTCATTTTAGCAGTTGTGAAGTGTTTCAATTTCAAGTAATGTTTGATAATTATTTCAATGAACTCATGTTTCCAACCAAAATGTCTTTTCTAAATTAGGCATTAAAAACTTCTCTGACAAAATGCTGAGTGAAATCTTGTAATACATATATTTTTCAGGTATAGAGAAAATTGAATCATCAACAACTCTTTCATAATACATTCAGGTTGAATAAACTAGGCATTTTCTGATGAGAATTCCTAAGCAGGAGCAGTCTCTTCTGATGAACCACAAGTGGTATCTAAGTAACCAGAGATTTTCTCTTGTGGCCTGTCTACCAATTCATCCTCTACTTTTTGCTGTTATTCACAATAAATGCTCTAATGAAACATAATTTATATTTAATTCCTGTAGTCTCTCTACTAGCAAGCAAAACCGAAACAGAGACACAGTCATTGACTTGTGAGATTTACATCCATATAGATCTGTTGCTTTGACATTATACAAGAGTCTAGTACAGCTCTTATAACTCAGAGAAATGGCAATAATAGAATAATCAGTAAGTTATTCTGAAGAACTGATAAAATTGAAGTTTGCATAAACCTCAACATATCTATGGTAATTCCTTGGTTTCAGTGCCTTGTCCTAGATATTGCATATCATAGAAGAAAATAGTAATTCCAGTGTGGAAGGAAGAAAATAGGAGTATTAACTCTCATGGTAACTGGATTGAACACCACTGAACTCGGTAGAAAGGATCCTGTTCTGTTCTTTATGCGTTGTATCATCCTCAGAAAAACAAAATGCTAAACTGTTTTGAGCTGAGGTAGAAAATTTCTGCATAGGTAGATGTTCTGTACATCCATTTTAAGCCTCATGAATAGAAAACAGTTCTTGCATACTTCTTGGAGTTCTTTCTTGGAACTTGGCCACAAACCCATCACTGGAGAACTGTTGACTTATGGCTTGCTTTATGGTGCAGCATTGTTCTCATGTTCAGCAACCCAAGACCAAATGCTCCTACCCTCTAAGGAGACACAGCCAGTGAGGTCAGGAAAGTGAACCTCCACAAAACTCATTTAATGAGTTAATGTCATTTACTGGTCCTTTGCCAAAAGGTTGGCTACAGTCTTGCAAGTGCTCCAGTGCTGTGGAACATCACCTGGAAAAGTGACAGATGTTAAATAGGATGGATTTTGATGAAGGAGCCATCCATGCCATCTGGCACCCACACCAAGCCATGTGCACGTGCTCTGCTGAGAGCCCTGTTGGCAGTGCTGAAGATGGGAAGTCATTTGCCAAGTACAGTGGGCTTCTGACCACCTGAATTTGTGCACAATTTGGCACTCATGCTGCCACCAAGTTGAGGAAACTGTCAAAATTAATAACCATGAAGCACAAGTTCTCAGATCTAGATAGAATCCATGTGTTTGCATCAGTGGCTGAGCTGCCCAGACTTCAGATAAAGCTTATTCTCTTCAAAATGTCTGTGGTCAGCAGAGCTCATGTTTGTGTGTGTCGCTAAAGGGATTTAATCCTTCGGATCTCTCCTGCCCTGCTGCTAGTGGTTTGGAAAAAGGGTTGAGGAAATTGTGCTTTCGCTTTTCTTCCTCAGCAAGAAGAGGGGCGGTGAGGCAGTGTGGGTAAAGGCTGAAGTGTGGCTGAAGCTGGGCATACTCCTGCACCAAGAACAGTTAGTTCCCAAGCTAGGAGAAAGCATGCTCAAAAACCAGCAGGCACTGCATTGCGAAAGAAACCCTGAAATCAAACCAAAAACCAAAACCCAACAACAAATCACAATGATGCCACCCCTCCCCCAAGAAAACAGGGTATTCTGGGTCATAGCTTTCATCTATTCCAAGGCTCTTTGGAAGTCATTTAAAAATTGCTGTAAGCCCCTTCAATGTTCCTCAGTTGCGAAGCTGACAGGACCAGAAACAGGATTTTCTGCTCCTCTTACATTTAGAAAGACTTCAGGGTTTTCCTGAAGTAAAAGAGTTAACTGTAATCTTGCCAGGGACCATAACATCAGCAGAGGTTACCAGAAAACAGTGGTTTGGCCTCCTCCATCACCACATGGTGCTGGGAAGGGGTCTTGGAGGCAGAGGTGTTGGAATCATGCCTCAAAAGAAATCCCCAGCTTCCAGTTTGGCTTCCCTGTGACCTCCTGCTGATATGGGCAGAAAGTCATCAACTGGGGGCCAGGAACTGCTTGTGGCATTTTATTCACGGTGTATTTCTTCCCCTGAAGAAAGGCCACAAGCAGACCTCCATGGAGAGCACTGTCATTGTTTGACCTCTCTCTCTTTTACTTTTCCTGTTCACTTCAACATTATAATCTTCTTCAGTTGCCTTCACAGAGATGTCTGTGAATCCTTTGCCCAACAAACAAATTATGGAGAAGCAGAGCTCTGCCGAAATGACAGGGGAGCCTTCTGGCATTGAAAGTCATGTCATTCCTGGGCCAAGCCAAAGAGTTCTTGTGGTTTTGGGCCAAAGGAGAAATTTCTTCTGTAATTAAGGATGGTCGAGAGTGAGTTATGTGCTAATAGCTCTAATTAATTTGGATTATCTATTGGCTGGAACTAATCTCTTTAGCCATGGGCTATGACTGAGTACAGTGTCTCAGACTGGGAGACTGGCTTTTAGGGCAATATCCGACAGCCACAGAGGTATCTGAAGTGTTTCATGGCACTGAATTGGCAAAGTATTACAATGCAGGTGTTTGTAAATGTATACACCTAATGAGCTCTTGTATTTGAACACAACAAGATTTTACTTGCAGTGAAGACAGAATCTTTGTGTTTATTTAATGCTTGATGGCTGGCAATATGAATGATTCCATAGCCAAGGGTGTGAGGTTATGAATAAATAGGGTGGGATTTTTTAACATTTCTCACAAAAGATTTTCTAGATATGGGATTGAATTTGTTCATGCACGAATCTTAAACCAAGTAAAACATTGTTCCTTATAGACTTTCAGCTTCTACTCAAGTTGATCTTATCAATAGGATCAAATAGTTATGTATCCTTAGAGAAGCAATGCTCTGCTTCCTTAATGCTTGTAGAAAAAGGTGACATATTATGATGGGAAATTAGTATTTTCATATAGAAGCTTAATTTAGAGTAGACTTTCAGAGTAGCAAGACAGCTGCAGCACAGCAGTCAGCACTCTTCCGTCTATTTGAGGAGATCATAATTCATGAGAGGTCACCAAAATTTGTAGGTACATGCCTAGATTAAGGCTGCAGTAGCTACTGGGACTAGTCACATGCTGAAGTTGAAAATACACTCAAGTGTCCTTCTGTATAGATGTATAAATAGTGCACCAGTTTGTAATTTTAACACTCTTTCTGCAGGTCCACTGACTTTAATCTACCTGTGCTATTCTTTTCCTTCGAAATAATGAACTGTATAAACTCCTGGGGATTTTGGCAGAGCTCAATAGCCCAGAAAAATAGGACAGAAAATTAATGCAAAGTATTTCTTACTATCCTGATATTCAAGGAGACTGTGGTCATTTGAGTTTCTGGACACTCAAGGACCTTCAATCGGCTTTTGCTCTTACACAAGTAGAGATTGATTACAGTAGAAAGACAAACTATTTGTTTGTGTTGGACCAGGGTCAGGCAGTACACTGTTTGTGCCAATCTATTGTAATTTTTCAATAGAGGAACGTGATCCTGAGAGTTTTAAAAAAGTGCAGGTATGTTATGTGGTTAGTAGTCAGCCTTTGTTGGAATGTCCCTGGGTTTGAAGTCTCCATATTAATAAGTCATAGTGAACTAACAGTCATTGGAGGATGAGCTGTCAATGTCTATTCATAGAAATAATCAGGTGTAGCTAGTGGTGAGTTTCCATCTGGTACAAAATACATGTACAGTCTGCTTGCTGGCAGAGAAATCGGGAAATATATGACTCACCTGGGGCACTCCCAACTGGCAGGAATCACAATACTCATTTTCTCCTCTTCATGTTATCCATCTTTAGTGACTTTCTTCTATGACAACAGCCTCCATCTGCAGAGATGCCACTTCATTTTGTTGGCTGTGCACGCAATCTAGGCACCTGCCACTGGATCACCGTTGATGTCATTGGTAAAGGCCATGGGGCAAAAAAGGTAACTTTGCATTAGCTGTCCTAGCAATGCAAATAACTTACTGTGCAGCAACTGCTGGAGAGCAACCATATCCAGTGGGTATACCTACTGCTTTTTATTTGCTTAATTTCTGTGTTCTAAACAAAGACCAAGAAAGTGCTGCAATCTTTAGTTTGCATTTTAGTCAACGCACCAAGACTGTGACATCATTTTGCCTTGCCACGATTTCCTCAGGGGATGGTGACTAGGCTGACAGGCCCTGCTGAGGTTATGTTCTGCTTAAGTTTGCTCACCTTCTCAGCATCAGCAAAGGAGTACTGAAAATCCTGAGGATTATGAGAACATGGACACTGTCTTGTTTTTGTCACATCTGAATTGTTCCTACTCTGTATCCTTTTGAAGAATGTCTTCTCAAAAATATTCTCAAGGCAAAGTTATATTGTAAAAAGGATCCAGCACATGCATTTCCTTCTGATGTTCTGTGGAGATACTGGACTGATTTAATAACACTATCACCATTGTCCTCCATCCTCTCCCAATACCTCTGAAATCCCTTTGCTAGCAGCCCATAATTACAATCCCTAGAGTGAAAATCTACAGAGTACTTGACCTCTAAAGATAGCATAGAAAAGATACTAGTGCCAACAAAATTTGCAGGGCTGCCCTTGCAAATTGGTATAAAAGTTGGCATGAAGATTCAGGATTTTATCCAAGACATCTAACTACTGTGATTTAGGCAGACCTGCATGTAAATAGTGTATGGTTGATACTGTAGGCACAAGCCACTATGCGCTAAGTATCTGTGAAATGCTATAACTGCAGCAAAGCCAAGCATTAGCAGAGGCTGAACCTTGTTCATCGCTGCCATAAACTCTCTTGATATCTGTTGGGGAGACAGAAGTCACTGGAGCACTGTAAAGGAGCTATGCAACCACCTCCTGGAAATGCCTCTATGTTAAGAAGGATTCCAAAAAGTCCCTCTAACAGGGAGGAAAATACCTGATGGAGAGGAAAGTATTAGCCCTGTTGTACAAGCAGCTGATGAGGCATCAAGAACATGGTGTATGCTGCCAGCTCACGTTGCAGGACAGGTGGACTCATCCTGCAGCAAGGTTCAGAGAAGGGCTGGTGTACATCAGTGAGCAGAGGATTGGACAGTTCACCATTTGAGGGGATCCCAGGAGAACTTATCTCAGCAAAGATACTGTGGAATGAACATAACTCTCAAAGTGGAGTTCTTTCAGTTTACCAAAAGGAATTAAGCAGTACCTGTGGGGTACAGTATGGCAGCCCTGTGGAAACTCACCAGGTCGGATGAGTCAAACAGTTGGATTCACTTGCACTGATTCTTAGGAGTCAATGAATGTTCTTGGAAATATTTCCTTGAACTCCTTTCACTGCTAGATTTTTGCCAGATGAGCAAGAAGACCCAAAGATCAGATAGAGTTATAAGGGAGATTTTTGAAGTCACATCAAACATCAGGACTGGGAAATGCTAGTTCAATGTACTCCAGAAGTTTTGCCTGATGTTGTTTTCTAATTTAATGAGCAGAAAAAGTCTCTGTGCTATATCGATGTCATGGTATTCCACTTACACCATGTATTTTGAAATAAAGCACCACAGAATATTCCTCTGTCTATATGCATATACTGAGGGCTTTATTTATGGCCCCCCTTCAGATGTTAGGAGCTTTGCCTCTGCTTGCCACAATGCATGGGAATCTAGTGAAGCATTTGGCCTAAAGTTTGTCTTCCATCTGCCCAGGATGCAAAGTGACAGTGCAAACCCACTGAGATCACACATTTTCATCGTCATGTTAAAAATGCCTCCAGTCAAGGTATAGGGGATAGGAGTGAAATGAAGTGTCAACAGCAGAAAATGTTACTGAACCTTTGTGGAAGGAAAGAAAATTGTGCCAGGGCAGTGAATACAGTATCCAAATGTAAGGGAACATATCCATATTAAGCCCACTTCTCCCAAAAATAGTATCTTTTTGCCACAGTAAATAGAAATACAGAAATAGTTGATTTTATATCAATTGGCTTGACAAAAGGACTCTGTTTTGTCTGCCTCTGCTTCCATTTGCTTATATGAGAAAATTACAGTTTTTCCTCCTAACTCATCTACAAGGTGTTTCAGGAAAGCAGGTTACTGAGATTTTAAATTCCATCCAGAAGATCCCTTTGCACAAACGCAAATAAAAGGGAGAGTTTCTCACCCTTTTGTCCTTTTTCTTCCTTCATGCTTCTTCAATCTTCCTTGAAGTATAAATATCAAGGAAAGTCTGTGCTGTTAATTCTTTCTGGTTGTGTCAAAGATACTGCCAAAAGACGTTACCCCAAAGGACAGATAATAATGCAACAGGAATCCTTGAGTCCTAGCAATAAATTATCCACACAGGAATAAAATTTCACTAATTTTCACACAAAGTCAATGTGACTTACATTTGACTGGTTTTCAGATTTTTCTGCTTAAAGATTACTTGACCACTGGACTTTCCCTGAGAATATGCTGATCCTTTTCGTATTATTCTTTTTTTTTCTGTGTTAAGAGTCAACTGGGTTTTTTTTAAGCTAAGTAAATTCTCAACTTGCCAAGCTAAATATTCCAGAGAAGGAGCTACTTGTCCAAAGTAGTTCTGCTATGGTAATGCACCCTGACCTTTCAAGCAAAGGGCATTTGAGGTTGTGAAACAAGCCCTCTGTATGTGAGATGCTGCTGGAATGCCAAACACCTTCACTCCCCTTTCATGCCATGCCGTTGAGACGTGACAGCTACTTACAGGACCTGCCTTAAAGGTTGTTTGATGGTTGTGACTTTGGCTGCAAGACTGTTTTCACTCCTGCAGAGAGAGCAAGTGTGCCTGAAATCAAGTTTTATACTTAAAAGCCTGTCTGTGATGTTACCAAGAGCACAGCTCTAATCTCTTGTTGCTCATGATATTTCTGTAGCTGCTGTGACACCAGTTAGACCCTTTTCTCCTGTGGAAGAGCCTGACTGTACCAGAATGTGCTTGTGTGAGCAGCTCTGCAACATGGATGCAATTACTGCTCCATCTGCCAAGGCAAGAATTCTGCCCAGCTGTAAACTTCAAAAGATATTACTTGTTTTGTTTCATATGAAAGCAGACAGCAGACTTCAGCTGCTTGTCCACGCACTGGCAGCTACTGTGTATAGCTTGTCTGAGCAGCTATCATTCAGCTTCATGAGAGTCTGCACACAGAACTGCCCACCTCCTCTTCCCTCTACCTTTTCCCTCTGTGTGTGCCATCCCAGGTAAAGCCTGGATGGTGCTGAAGGTCTCCAGAAGCTGGAGGAACTGCAGGTTTGCAGCAGGTGGTGGAGTTGCCTCTGCTCTTCTTCCTTATTCAACTGATGCTGCAACAGCAGGGAGAAGAAAGCACCCCAGAAAATTTAAGGGTATTCTTCTGCCACGTGAGTTAGGAGATATTTAAAAGTATGGTATATTTTCCTTCTAGGGCAGGGAGAGAGGCTATGTGCTGTGTGAGGAGTATTAACATTTAGGTTCTGGTCAGAAAGTTCTCTTGCTTTATGAGCTACTCTGAGAGTTTTGCCTTCATGCAATAAACTCAGCCCTAGTGCAAGGGTCAGGAAGAGACTCACATATGACATTGATTTCCTCGGGTGGTGGGGTGGGAATCACAGGGTTTTCTTCCCCGTTCCAGGTGCTGGCAACTGCTACTGTTGTCAGCACACTGCTGGCCATGGTGGACATGCAGGACAGTTAGGCCAAAGTGTGTTCCTGGGTGAAAAAACCTTTCAAATTTCCAGATAAAGTTTCACATAAACCAGTTTCTTAACAGATGCATTCCACACTACTGTCACCCCATCCTGCATATCCTCTGTCTGAAAAGTGCTCTTGAACATATGGGGGTTTTCTGCTATTGTATGGATGAGGACGTTGTACCTACTTCCTGCTCAGAAGAGACAAGCCATCAATAGTTAAGAACCTCTTTGCAATGCTGAGGAGGCAACAACAGTGTTGTCTCTCTGCCTTGCCTATGGAAGTTGGCAGCAGCAATTACAGCAAGGCCTGGGCCAAGCCAATAAACTCTGTTGTGCCATTTGGGTAACAGTGGTCTGTTCTCAGAGGGAAAAAATAGATGAGAGGAAGAAAGAACAAATCCTAAAGGCTGAGCAGGATGTTTTCTGTTTGTCACTCTTAAATGAAACATAGATTTGGGGGTTTTTTCCCTCTGTTCCCCAATTTCTGTTTTCAGTTTCTTCAAAAGGCCTGACATTGATGGGTTTAGAACCTAGAGAGTCCCTTCGTTTGTTGAGATTATCTCATTCCAAAGATGGAATAATCACAGCTCCCTAAGAGAGGTACTCACATTGATAACTGAGCCAGATTAACAAATTCTTGTCATGTTTTGATATGTAGGCTGGCCTCATGGATATCCACAGATGCAGTGCTGATTTTGTATGAGAGTATTCTGCATGGCTGTGTGTCACAGCATGCAATCAGGGCTGATTCCTATTATGTACCTCTGCTCTCAGATCTCTGTGGACTCTTGAGTATCATACTGTATATTTTTATTTTCCTGCATTCAGTAACTGTGCTTTGTTTCCTTAATGAGACTAAGCAGCAAAATTAGTGAGATTTTAGCTGTAGAATATCAAACTCATACTACACATGAGCAACCAGCTTTCCAACCCTCTTTTCCTTTGGCTCAAATATTTTATTTGTAACTGAATACACTTGTACTTTGTACTGTAACATCATATTGTAAACCCTTAATAACCTGAGAATGTCAGCCTGGGCTCATGGGTATTTGCTGTCTCTAAAAAGGAGTGAGGCATGCTACAACTGCCCTTGAGTTGGCAGATTTGGTTCTCGGTATAACGTAACAGAACAAACTTGTGAGGAGCTATTCATCAATCCAGTGAGTAGGTTCAATCAGCAATACAGAGCACATACACTCTGCTAACAGATGTGAATATAGGAGTATAAAAGGACTGTGAAATATTCTTTAATATGTTTGCATAGAAAACTGTGATTTAAAATAATTTCTCCCTCGCATAGTTGTTTGATTATTTGTACTCGTGTAACTGATTTACAAACACCTTTATTGTGTTAGAAAGTTACTTACATGCTTAACTGTATCTTTCCTATACATACTCCTTGGGTGTATGAAGCCTGACAATTAAAGCTAAGCTTAATTCCACATGTTTGCAAAAGTGGGCCCACAGATGGCTGTTAATTTCCCATGGTACCCATATAAGCCAATATGTTTGTGTTATTTTATTTACAAAATAAACACCATACATTTACTTAATTATATTTGATGTCATAATTCCAGGTTTTTCTTTGGCCTACAGGGGCTCAGGGCCCTCAGGGTAGCTTTCCTCATTATTAAACAACAGTTGTATAAATGTAGTTAGTAAATTATGATTGAAGACATACATTAAAACCAATGCACAGCAGTTTCTATAATAAAGTGAAAAACACACCTTCACAGTGAAAAATGTGGTCTTCCAAAGGGAAAGCATGAAGTGCAGTTCAAAACTGGTACCTTTATTTGCTATTTTGTCCTCTCATTGCATGAATGAATAATGTCTGCATTCTAAAGAGGAAAATCACGAGAAACATCATTCAAATGAAATGGGATAGAGATTGCTCCTTTTAATATATTTTTAATTTCAGCTAATGTTTGAAACTACTTTAAGGGCAGAAGTGACTTCCAGCAGGGTCTGGTCATACCACAGCCTATATCCTCATGGACCAAGCCCTGGGAGCTCTCAGGCTGCTTGGCAGATGGATGTGTTGGTTTCTCACCTCTGTATCTCTGTGCTCTTTTCAAAAAAGCCTCAAGAGTCATCCTTGGTCCTCAGCTCTCCTCTCAACACAGAGCCTTGTAGTTGTCTGAAACAAACAGTTGTCCCCAGTGTTTTTTAAATATATGATTTTCTTTCAGTCCCACCTTATGTGATTGTTTGGCAGCAACTGTGTAAGTGAAAATTTGGAAGTCTAAAATATGTAAAGCCAAGTTCTTTAGCCAAAGTTCCTGTACAGCAGAATTTGCTCCTGCACTTCCTGTTGCGTATCTTAAAATGTAGTGCTGGCTGAAGGAGGCAGGCTACAATCCAGTGGCTGTTGACAGAATTGGAAGATATATTGTATGAAATCTGCTCCATATTTGCACAACATTTAATTACATGGTAAAATTATCAAATTTTCATATTTATGCTTTGATTATTCATCATCAGGTTTCTGTATGCATTTTTGGAGGGGTCTTTTTTGGTCTAGTCCAAGCAATGCTGAACTGCTCTGATTTGTTGGATATGTCACTGTAGTTGCAATGCTTTGCTGCTTTTTTTCTTTTGCATTTTTATGCTCTGAAAGTAACATCTTTTTCTTTATCTTTTTTAAAGATAAAGACATTCCCTGCCGATACATCTAATCCTTTTTTCGATCCTTTTACAACAGTACCACAGTTTTCTGTAAGTAGAACATGCAACTGAAAAAACTGTGTTTTAACACAATTCCAACAGATTTTTTAAGTGTTAGAAATCTATGCACTAAGCAGTCCTCAAAAAATAAAAAAGATAAATTCCAAGTAGGAATTAATCAGTTAAATATTCCCATTATACAAAATATTGCCTGCTTTCAGACACTGCTGCTTACTAGACAGAGGACTAAGAGTCAAAGGTCAAGGCTCACCGCTATGAAGTCGATCCCAAAATGTGCGGTTCAGGACTGTAGAGGACACTTGTGAAGCTTCATAGTATCTTTCAAAAGAGCAACAAGGGAATGGGAAGACTTAGTCCTCTGTCTAGCAATTGCATGGCCTCCTGCCTGAAACTGCCTCCTGTGCCATCATGGAGAGGACCCTGATTTTCATTGAATTTACACCTGAATTTGAAGGAAGAATTACAGTTAGTGTGTTGATGACTACGATGGTACCCTTGTATAAACTTCCATGTTTACCTGATAACTTGAATCCAGTATTGAATTTGATTCTTGTTAAGCTTTCACAGAAGATGTGACTTAGGGATTTTGGTAAGGTAAACTGCATAAGACCAGAAAACAATGATTTGACAATTTAAAAAAGTACGTACAGTCCAAGTCCTACTTTAATGGTAGAGGCATTCTGTAGTAAGTATGACAAAATAAATTACTCTATAGGAAACTCTCTGCTTATAAACCCCAGTAAAATTACTTACAGTTTTTAACTTACATTTGCAAAATGAAGTATTTCAGACTTTGACCTTAACTTTTACTGGTTGCAGCAATCTATATCTGGCATATAATCAGAGATAAGTAACATCATTCACTGTTGGGGCATGTGCAGGTTCTGTCCATATTTAATTATTTAAAGAAAGAGGCTTTTCTTTCACAGTAAACCTGATCAGAGGCTTTTATGTAAATGTGTTTTTTCTCCAAATAGGTATTTTAAAGGCAGCATTAGTTAGGCTCCCCAACCTGTATAAGTGGCACTGCTGAGCTCTAATCAAATGTGTTTGAAAGTACACAGGAATATGTCACAGCAACATTTCATTAGGTCAGCCAAGTCCAGATGTGATAAAAGCTAACCCAAAGCTGCACTGCTTGTATCTTTCATAGTACTATTTTATCTGAGGAAAAAGATGTGCCCCCAAAATACCTTTCCCACTATTAGTAATGATTGTCAGGATATTATTTTTCTGTCTCTGACAGTTATGATGAAAGCAGAATTTAGGAGAGTGATGTAACTTTTCATCATTGGGAGAGACAGAACTTTAAAATATAAAGAGAAGGTACGCTGATATATTTACCCACAGAAATTTCCATCTTGCAGAAAATGGCAAATTCAAATGTTGACATTTTTGTTATGTTTTCTCTTGGGAGAGAAGCAGCAAAATAAAATTCAAACTAATCTTTCTGAAATTCCATTTTTTCCCCATCAATTTCTATTTCTCTGGGCACATTGGAGAGCAGAATATAGATCACAAACACCATTACAATAAAAACTTATCATTGTGTGATCCATCATATGATCCCATACATTCCTTTTAGTGAGTAATGTACAAATACCTGTGACAAACAAGCAGCTACCTATAGGGCCGCAAAAAGATGAGAAAATAATTAGGAAGGTCAACTGGGCTTTGGTCCTGTATTTCATGGCCTTCTGTCCCAGCCCAAAGAGATGTGCTTCTCCACAGCAACATTTCACTTCATCCTGATGTATGGGCACTGCTTAGGGCTTGAGAATCAGGTGGGAGCTGAAAGGGAAGAGTTTAGATCAGTGGTAGGACTTGCAGGCAGAGTGATCTCCAGTCACAGACAGACCCAGATGGTAACATTTGTTGATCTTTTTCCTTGTTTATTTTCTTGGGGTTTTTTTCTTTCCTTGCTTGCTTCCCCTTCACCTTTTTGTTGTTGTTGTTGTTGTTGTTGTTGTTGCTTGAAAGAAAACAATGAAATGTTATTGAGTGGGAAAAGAACTATGAATAGTGACATTTAGACATTCACCTTTCATGTACAGCTTCCAATTTGGTGTTGTGTTTGCAGTTGTGTTGATTTTATCAGAGATAAAATTAGAGAACTTGGTTACCTGAAATGTTTAAATATAAGCTTCATGTCAGGAACCCTCTGAATTTCAGAGACTTCTGTAGAGAAATGGCAGGCATGATGGCCATATTCTGAGGATGGTATAACTCACATAGATTTAAATTAATGAAATTATAACCGTTTAGCTCAGTTAAATATTTGCCTTAGGCATACTGTGCAAGCAGATACATATAAAAATGCTTTAGATATATACCGTACAACAATTACCCAAAGCAAACACACTATAGGACTCCAGACAATTCTTCAGAAAGTGTAATTTATCATCACTTTGCTGATTTCAGTAAGGCTGGGAGAATTTTCATCAGCTTCACAGTGATGGTTCTTCTCATGCCAGAAAATAAGATCTGGCAGTCCTCGGAGCACAGGGATCCTGTATGAGGAGCATCAAATTTCATACCTCTTCAGCTTGTAAAGTTGAGTTTTAACAGTTGAACTACAGAGAATTTTGAACAGGTTGTATTAGCCAATATTTAGACACATAATTGGCCAGGATTGGGAGGAGAGTTTCTCTAGTTGGTTTTACATTTTCCATTTTACTGATTTTGTGGAATTAATGGAATTCCTTTTACATCAGAGGTTATCTTGGAATGTATCAGATGTCTTTATACATTTAAAAACTTACAATAAGCAAGCAAACCTAACACAGCCATTCTATCCTGGGCTTAAATAATTTTACCACTGTTTAAACTATTTGTTTGTCTTTCACATTGCTCCTGTGAGGCTTGCAGAATTTGAAAAATAATTAATGCAAACTGAAAAAGTGTTGCTATTCAAATAGCAGCTTGCTTATGATGATGACTTTCTTCCTCCCTGCCTTAGAGTCTGAGCCAGGTTCAGAAGAAAAAGTTGTCAAGGAAAAAATGCAGCTGACACCAGTAGCCACATGTTCTAATGATCCTGACACACTGACAACTGCAGTTGCTCCGCGATCGCCCCAGTTCAGGGTCATACATGCACTACAGGCACTACCTGCTGCAGTTTGACATGAGAAACAATCCATACTAAAAAACAAGACAGAGCTGTTTGATCTTTATGGGTCCTCCTGCGCTGGTTGTAAACGTAGCCCAGTCAGGAGATGTTCCCCTGCTGGTTGTCTTAAATCAGCACTTCCAATATTGTTTTAACATTGCCTGTTACTGGATACTGCAAGAATATTTCAGTTGAGGCATTTTCCAGTTAGCAAATGTGGGAAAGGGATGGAGACTTTGAAGCATGGACTCCTGAAAGCCCAGACTCCTAGCTGTTAACAAAACAGAGTAGTCAGAAGACACAGCAGCAAATTATACAAAATTTGTGAAGATTATTAAAGAAATCTCATGTTGTCAGCATTCTGCGTTATTTTTAGGGAAAATGCAATAATAAGTGTCATTCTCCAAGCTGATTATGTATTTTATGTGAATGCTGTCAGTCCCATATGTGCAGTGTCATCTCCCAGCGCATGTTGCAATGAGGCTTGTCCCTCAGGCACCCAAAGAGGTGACTGTTCAGCATCTACAGAGGTTGCACTGAGAAGTTATAGTTGCAGTCTCCCATTTGTTCTCATTATTAGTTGTTACTGAGTGTTTGGCGATGAATTTGACAGTAAGACCGGTAGAAACTAACTACATCTTCTTTCTTTCTGTGTGTGTATACTTTTTTTTAGGCAGAATTTACAGACAGCAAATTACAGTGCTGTGCAGTGCAGTCATCTCCTAAGATAACACTGGTAACTCCATCACCTGTACTGAGGTCTCTGGCAGAGACTGTACCGACTCCGACGGTCCAGACAGTGTATACGTCACATAAACCGATTTCGCTGGCAGACAGGTACTGTGCAGTTCAGTCACAGAAATACTATGATGCTCTCTGCATTAAAGGAATCAGATTGGTTTCCCCTTTTCTGTCATAATTACCATAAAATATCATTTCTTTCATACCAAAAGATACTTCAGAATAGGTGGGTTATGTAAAGAAATATCAGTAACTCCTCTCTGCTCTGCGAAAAAACCTACTACCTTAATTAACTGCTGCAACCAGAAGTGTACCATTTCTGTGGCCAAGAAATGTTTTTGTGGATTTTGCTGAGGCAAGTAACACAAAGGTTTTGTTTTAATAATTGCTGTTGCAATTTTTTTTGAAATTAAATGTCCATGGGGGAAAGCTGAGGTTCAGAAATATCTGTTCTCCTAAATGAAAAACAGGCATTGGTTTTCTTTCTTGTTTTTTTTTTTATTATTATTTTTCAGTCATGTCAGACTACAGTGGTCTTTCTTGTAGTTTCTCAGAGAAACAACCTATCCATCTTTCTACAGCCAGACTGTTATCAGGTTTCCTTTATCCAATTGATTTTGTGTGCTGGTTTTTATTCAAAAATTTAATAAAAGTTGGATTTCCCAGGCTGATAATTTGCAGAATACAAATGTACAAATGAATTTGTTCAGGCCTTCTAGAGCACAAAGCTTATGTTGAAAAGTATTTCTTTGGCATCATAGTAAATGAATCAGTTTTACTTTTGGATTCACAGTCTATTCCCATTTTTGGTTGTTATTTTTTTTTCAGATGTTGGTTAATAGCACCGGCACACTTGTTCAACATTTCTAATGCCTCTAAAAATTTATTATTCCAGTGAAAATGTAATTCTGAATCTGTAGTACTGAACTCAGCTTCTGTAGGATGTCTCAAGCACAAATGGGTGATTCTGCACCTGCTTGTCCAAGAATGGGCTGCAAGGTTTCTGCACTACAGTTTAAATCTCCAAACCGATTTACAAGCACTAGATACCTAATTTTCAGAACAACAAAGCAAACAGTTTCAGAAATGGAGTCACTAACCCAGGGCATTTCCAGTGGTACAGAGCCTGTGGGCTCTGGAGCGAATCGGTATGTGATTTCAGGCTCTGATTCCCATACCCTGGTATGTGCAGGACTGTGGTAAATTCAGCATGTATGGACATCCTCCAGTATCAGACCAAGCCAAGGAGCATGTGGCTGTAACAGTAGTATTTCATTATGACATTTGTTGTACCTGTTTTATTTCTGGAGTCCTAGTCCAGCCTCCTTTGATATCAGTAGCCTTTAATGGGGGTTAGATGAAATCTGAAATTGTTTTGCCATGTGGATCTTTTTATGTTCTTTTTTCTTGCCTCTTTTTGCTCTTCAGAAATATCAAGCGGTACTTGTTTTTAAATCAGCCCTCATTTATCAGTTTTTTCATGGAATTGAGTCTGACCTTTTTATCCCCTCTTGTGGTATTTTGAAAATGTTAATTATTTTAAATTGAAATCTGAGACTTATTGTTGTTCCCATAATTGGCTGTTTGTGCATTAATTACACAGTGCTGAGACTCTGAGGCGTGAACTTGAGAGAGAGAAAATGATGAAAAGACTCTTGATGACAGAATTATGAAATTCGCACTTCCGTCAGATGGAGAATGGATTGGGGCCTTTCATGTGCCTTCTGTCTGTTTACATTCCTCTGCTTCTGTGTACTCAACATAATGCATCGGGAAAATGTGTGATATTCCTGGCTCGCCTGGATTCACCACGGTTTGTTAAAATGATGTCTCAGCTAGACTTTAACTTGAAGGAGTTCTTTTATTCATTTGCTGCTGGGAAATAAACCTTCAATCCTTTATCTCTCCTGAGATTTTATACTATTAACTCAATTTCTGGTTTGGTTTTGGTAAATCTAGGGCAAAAAGGATTAGCAAGGAGCATACTGATTTCTATTGGGAAACACTGTTCTGTACATATGTTAATAAGTGCACAGAAATTAATGTTATGCAGAATATTTTGATAGTAACATAGAAAATATGTCATTTTGTACAACTGAAAATTGCAATGAGCTACTGCTATTTGTTAAAGAACCGTTTTTAAAGCAGAAGAATGATTATTACATCCTAACCCCAGGACTGTTAGTCTCCACAGAATAAAAGGCTCTCTTATTAAATTCCTAACCTTAACCTTCACTCAGAGATATAAATAGCTGCAAAGGGGAAAGACACCCCACTCTAGAGATACACATATCCAGTACTCCCTATAGTTTGTCATCTTGACCTAAGCCTTCAAAATCTTACTGTATTTCCATTAAAAAAAATCAGTTGTTAAAGCAATTTGCTACTGACTTTCTAGCTTGGTACTGACTTTTTTAAAGTAAGTGAGGAGTTTTACCTTCTCCAGTCTGCCTAGGCATTAGGGTCACCCATGCTCAGACATCTCCTGCCCCAGCACCAAAGGTTGAAGAGTCTCAGTGGTGAGGACATAACTCACCCAGGGAGAATTTTTTCCTTCCTGGGTAAATAAACCACCCTCCTGACTGACATGAATTGATTGATCACTTTGAAGAACAAGAGCAGTGGTAGTTTGTGCCATACCTGTGTCTATACCCATTTTTTTGGCTCTACTGATCAGCATGTATGTCCTGGCAAACCTGTGGAGGCTGCACCTGGATATATATCCTGTTCACCTCCAACACAAAAGCAGCCTCTGCGTCCAGTGGAGCATTCTCAGGCATGAGATGGGGTGGGTGGACCAGCACTAGCCGAACTGCTGCCACAGGGAGGGACTTTATGGTATACAGGTAATGCTACCAAATATTTCCTAGGGAAAAAAAAAAGTTCTCTGTTTCCCCTTCTTCAGTAGTGCAGGGTCATCTAGAAAACTAACAACATCTGACTGTCAGCTACAAGGTACTTTTTCAACAGGAAAGCTTTTGTGCATTTTGTATGGCTGAAGATGTATATTTTTCTGTTACTCTGTACACTATGTTCTCTTGTTTGTATTAAGATAAAGACTGCCCTTAATTTGGTACTGATTATGATGGCTTTATCTCAGTTTAAGCAGTTAGTCTGTGTGGAGGCCGGGAAGTGATTGCTGTGAGACTGGGTTTCCTTCAGAGTTAGCTTCTGCTGTCTTTCTGAAATGAGAGTTCTGGAGAGCTTCATAGGACTGTGGATTGCAATGTGAAGGTATAAAATGACTTCCTTATTTTATATTTACTGGCACAAGAAATTTGCATTATGCTTCCCATTTAAATCCACCAAACCCAAAACTTTTTTCCATAAATTTGTTAAAAATATGCAGCACAAGTGTTGGGCAAAAAATCACAATACAAAATTTAATCAAGTGGCTCAACATGAGCAGTGGGCACAAGGAGACACAGAAACAAACCTGGACTGCAGATTTTAGAGCACTATGTTGACTTTTCTGGGTAATCAGATATGTCTTGTATACTGACCACCTTCTAGACACAGTGCCAGCACACTTCTGTTCCTCATATTTTAATGGACCACTCATCAGTCCAATGTTCTTAAAAATTGATTAAGAACATTAAATCCCTGTGAGGAAATCATAAAGGAGGGAAAAATGCACCGACATAAAAGACTGCAACTTCCATGTCCTGTTACTCTTTTCTTACCATTTCCCAAAGGTGTTGGGGAAGGAGAAACAGCAGCACCTTTTGTCTGCATCCAAGGGAGAGTGAGCATTCTGAAGAACAAATAACAGAAAAATTATAATTAGAGATGCTGGTTTGGGAGAGACAAACCAAGTAAGGCTGAGAACGGCACAGTGCTGACTCCAGCTGAATCTGGTCTTTTGTCTGTTAGGCAACCCCTGATGGTGTTTGAACTGGCAACAGTTTCACAAAGTCATTGTCAAGGAAAACCAGAAAAAAAGGAAAACCAGAAAAAAAGAAAAACCAGAAAAAAACCAGATCTGAACACACTCTTCAGTTGTACAGATTGCCGTGGGGTGGACTTTGGGAAACCCACAATATGCCTTGAGGCTGGGGGCAAAACAAATCCAATTACCCATTAGGACAGTCTCGTCACATAAACAAAAGCCTTTGGCAAAACTGAATAGCTGATTAAGACCAGCTCATCAGATGCTCTGGTTCATAAACAGTCTATTAATTTCTACTAATTTATTATTTTATATGCAATAGTTTTGTTCCCATTTTATAAAAATTCTTCAGCTGAAATAGTCAGAACTGGAAAACAAAAAATATGAACCAAGGTAACTTTACATGGCTAAGTCTTTCTAGCTGAGGCATGCTCTGCGATAGCTGAGGAAGATCAGAGACTCCTCCATCTTTGGTTCCCACCAAGAGAAGAGGGAAAGGCACATGTGGCTGCTTAGTTTCTGTGGGACATTTTCTACAAAACAACCCCAAATACGTTGCCTTGTCTTGTTTTAGTGTCTTATCCACTGACTGCCACCATTTCCTATTCTGCAGTCTAATGGAGCTTTACTAAAACTCTTTTACTGGTATCAAACTAAACTTAACTGTGGAATGTCATCACCTTTTTCTTTATTACTATGTACCTTCTTCAGCCATGCTTCAGCATCTCAGTTTTCACATCCTCTGAAGAAATACTTCTGCCTCACCTCCAGTTGGGAATTACAGTGTTAGGACACCTGTTACCCAAAACTACGGTAAACAAGACAATAAACATTTTGAAGAGGGATGGATAGTCTAGATTTGCCCCTACAGTTTAACTTTACAGGTGTGAAAGGATACTCTGCCTGAGGGTATATCTATATAACAGTGCAGAAGTATCTGAGCTAGCTTTAATGAGCTTGCATATGTAGTTGTGGCAGCATGAAGCCCAGCACAGGCTATCATTATCATGTACATGGACATGTGTAAAGATAACGCATTTGAACAGCAGCCTTCTGAAGCATGATCTCCAGAGTTGGTGACAGGAAAGGATGGCTGAAAGGAGTTTGTCTCTCTCAGCTCTCCTGGGAAAGGGTTCATCTCATCTAACAGCTCTCACCTGATGAGAGGTCAAAGGAATTGTTTTCCAGAGATGCCTCTGACTTAAATGTCTACCTTGTATTGATTAAGTTAAGTGAGATGAATCCTGCTTTACGTCCCTCTGGTTAGGTCTACATTGCAAACCCTTGCTGACACAGCTGCATCATCCAGGGTTGAGCTTTGAGGTATGATTTGTGAAGCCTTGCACATTAGGTGTAAATATACCACCAGAAATATCCTGTTGTCAGAACAGCTTCTATCCCTTATGGGAGAACAGAGAGTTGAGATAACAACTTGCACTGGCATAAGCACAGAGGCTTTGCTATAGCTGTGTCCCATCTGTTAGTAGTTGATGCAACCTTGTGCCACAGCCATGTTGGTAAAGCCTATCAGAGGTGGCCCTGGCTTTTAACAGTGCCCCAAGTGGTGCTCTGACCCAGTCAGCAGATCCCAGCTTTTCAGTGTGAAGTCTCTAAGCGGCAGAATGCAATGTTGTCATGTTTGGGTGATTCCAGCAAAAGTTATTGGCCATTTAAATAGCTATGCAAGGAGTTAAATATTTTCTCATATTGCAGTTTCTTATGGAAGCCAACCAATTGTGCTTTGGTTTTGTGTGTTTCAGCTGTTTCCGCTATTTTGTTTTAAAAGGAACAACTGGGTTTTCTTTAGAAATGTTATTTGAGATTCCACACCTCTCTCAGATCCCACAAATCTGTGCAGATTTTTGATGTTTCATAGACCCTGGAAGTGCAAAATTTGAGAATTAACTTCTCCAAGGTTTCAGTTTGTTGCTTCACAACTCTCTAGCAACAGGATGCCTACGTGCCCATTTCAAACAGAGCTGGCAATGCAGTGAAATGTTTCATTGGAGGTAGCATCATGTTTTCTTTGAACTGTTTACAAAAAGCCTTTAGTTTTATTTATTTTTTTCTGAATATATTTCTGATTCATTTGCTACGAAAACCTACTTGTCATTTTGCTATAGGATTTTTCTTTTTTTTTCCTTTCTTTTTTTCTTTTTTTTACGTCCTAATGTTTAAGGAGTTTGCAATAAATATACTGAGACTGATCTGTAATTGCATGTAAGATTAGCCTCACAACTGTGTTTTGTAAAGTTAAGTGCCGTAAAAGAAGCTGTAGATGACATGGAGAAGGAGGGAAGATAACAGAGAGTGAGTGGAGGGGAAGGCTTCTTTGGCAGCTGCAGCTTTGACTGGTGGGTAGCAGCTTTAGTGTAAGACTGCTCGCACCATTTTGTTTCATCTGAGTAGCAGCGTGTATCATCAGAGAGTGTATGATGGCATTTTGTTGAAAACATGTCTAAAGAGAAACTTTTACGGCTCAACTGTTTACCTGTTCCTGTATTCATGCCTGCAATAAATGAGATGAAAAATAAATCGCAGAGTCTGAGCAATTTGTAGTCCAATTAGTCATTTAAGTGGTATGGGGCAGCATGTCAATTAAAGGAAATGCTTTGTTGGTAATAAAGTGGATCCACCATCATTTAAAAAAAAATTGCAACCTAAGGTAAAAACAGAGAGATAATTTCTTCATAAAGCCCAGAGGGTTTCCTATGGCTTCAAGTTACAGTCCAGTGTCATAGGGTGCTGGGCCTGCTAAAAGGTAAACTGGTAGGAGAAACGAACCCAACACAAAAGAGATTATAAATCAGAGTTACAATTTAATAAAAATGTTGTAATAAATCATAGAATCATAGAATCGATTGGGTTGGAAAAGACCTCCCAGATCATCAAGTCCAACCCTTGGTCCAACTCCAGTCCGTTTACTAGATCATGGCACTCAGTGCTGTGTCCAATCTCAGTTTAAAAACCTCCAGGGATGGTGAATCCACCACCTCTCTGGGCAGCCCATTCCAATGCCTGATTACTCTCTCTGTAAAGAATTTTTTTGATATCCAACTTGAATTTCCCCTGGCAGAGTTTGAGCCCGTTCCCCCTTGTCCTACTGCTGAGTGCCTGGGAGAAGAGACAAACCCCCACCTGGCTAGAACTTCCCTTCAGGTAGTTATAGACAGTGATGAGGTCTAAGCCTCCTCTTCTCCAGACTAAACAACGCCAGGTCCCTCAGCCTCTCCCCATAGGATGTATGCTCCAGTCCCTTCACCAGCCTTGATGCAATGATAGAAAGAGAAATTGGTTTTAACCCACAAAATGCAGAAGTATAACACAGCACCCTGAGGCACAAACAGAGTGGTGTTTGTTGGCCCCTGTGCTGAGCCCCACATGGTTCCCCTGAGTTCAAAGTAAAAAGGAGGGAAAGGAGAACCTGTTGGTGCAGATAGTCATCAAGGTCAAGAGTGGTGGTCACAGTCCTGTCGAGTTTCTGGTCCTCCTGTGGATCCGAAAATGGTCCATTGTTAACAGTTCGCAAGAAATGACACAGAGGGTTTAGAATACACAGCTTTGGTCACATCCACACAGTGATAAACTGGTCCTGGCTGATGAACTAGGACAGGTGCCAGTCATCTCTGGGGTCATTAGTTGGGTCATGCTTTGTTGAAAATGAGAGCCAGAAAAACATTGGCCGCATCAAGGCAGAGAAACACAACACTTGGCATGTTACTGGTCTTTCATTTGAGGCTAAAGGGGCAGCACAAAGCATTACTAGAGTGGAAGGGGTAAGGAGAAGTCTTCCACACAGGGGTAAGAGACACCAAGTTATTAAACTGCTCCATAGAGGAAAATATAAAAAACATATACCAACAAAAAATACAAGAAACAAAGACTGTTCATTGTAAAATTTTTGGTTTAACACAATTAAAACATTTAACTCAGGTTTTTGCCCTTGATTTTCCCATTCTTTAAATGTCTAAGTGAAAAGTTGCCTCAGAATGAAACCCTTCCTTTCTCTTGTGTTCAAAGATCTCTAAATCAGGACGTTTCAAAAATAACTTTCCTAGTATACTTAGGAAATTAAATCCAAGCAACTTCTGAGGTTGCCAAAACTCTATATTTGGAAGAAATACAGTCCCATCCCAAATTCTCCATTTGGATATTCTATTTTTAATCTCTATGCGGGGAAAGCAAAGGAGCAACAGGTCAACGTTCTTCCATCACTACTCAATTTGTACCAAGAAAATTGATTATCCAGACAGATAACCTAGTTAATTAATTCCCCTTAATACACGTCTTTTCTAAGAAACAGTGTTCTGAGGTGCAGCAGAATCATAAGCTCTGCAATAAAAGGTCAGCAAATACTCTTGTGTAATTCAGCTTCAATAGAGAAGCATGGGGACTTCAGAGATGTAAATCTGAACAATTTTTTTTGTTCATTATCAGATGACTGATCTATGGGACTGGGTGTGAAGTCGCTGAGATTAGTTCTGTTTCTCTGGGGACATGCTTTCTAGAGCAGAAAACATCCTTTGCAGGCAGGCACTGTTAAGTTGGGGCAAGAGAAGGTAATGGTTTCAGCCTGGCTGTGGTGCACAATTCCTGCAGCAGCAAGAGGGTAAGGAGGCACCCACAAGAGTACAGATGCAGATGAGTGGCAGGAACCCCAAGTCTCATGAAAGGTGATGGCCATGCCCTTCCCAAGCACAGTGAAGCCTTTGGGCCTGGCCAACAATCTCTGTGCTCAAGTGCAACTTGTCCTAAAGGGCAACCCTGCAGCAAGGCCAGTACCAGGGCTGGCTGTGACCAGACTTGCAGGAGAATATGCCAGGGAATGAGGGAAATAAAAGATCAACCACTGCCCTTTCCCAGACATCCTAGCACAGGTTCATGACAGCATCCCAGCTTCTGGTGTCAGATGAGGAGAGCAGGCTTGCCTTTTTTGTGAAGAACTGGACATAGAATCAGCTTAGCTGTGGCGTCACGTGTTTGACAACCCTGACCATTACAGCTAAGACTTGTATGCTGCCAGTAGCACATATGGTCTGTGAGATGTCTTCCTACCAGTCTTTAGGTTCTGGGATGGTCAGGAGAGCAGGGAGGAAAACAACAGGGAAAAAGAGAGCAGCAAACAATCCACGCTGTCACCTGCTGGGCAGCCTGATGGCAAAGCACTGCCTAAAACAGTGCTTGCTTTTTTATTTTAAAATTACATATATAAAATTGTCTCATTACATGAGCCATATATATTTGATACTAATTATGTTAACTTTTAATAAGCATTTCTATAGTGTGTTTTTTATATTCAATGTCAGTGACTGGACAGCTCTGCCATCAGAGTATCTAGTATAGCACTGAGGCATCAAAGCCACATGGATCTTTGCTGTTTCATGCACTGATTATTCAGCTCTTCAAGCAGCCAGCCACTTAATCCTCCTTTATCACTCTTCCTCTGCCTTTCATTAACAAACTCTTTTGGAAATCCAAGGAAACCACACCAAAAATTATTTTCTTAAAAGATATTTGATCAGTGATGCTTAGCATCACAGGGCTTCGGGAATGTGTAGAACTCAAATGTCTTATTTTTTATTATTATTTGCCTTGCTGCTTTCAAAAACAACAACCAAAAAAAAAGTGATTTCTCTGCTGTTTTCCACTCTACTCTGGTCACTGGCCCCCTCCAGCAGTACAGGCTTGGTAAGGGCACAGGGTGGCTTGGCAAGAGAGGATAAGGATTAAAAGGGTTTTTTTTGGAAAGCAGGAACGCCATCACCACTTCTGCCCTTCCTGTGGTCCAGCTGTGGCTGTCACAGCATCTTTGTTCTCCAAGATGGGTCATGTGCTACCCTGCTGGGAGCCAAGAAGACCCTGTTTGCAGCTCTAGGGTGGCCCAGGGAGTGTTTGGGGCTGGTGAGGCTGAGCTATGGTGCTTGTGCATGTAAGAGGCACCCATAAGAACTGAGGCTCTGGAGGTTTTGGAGGCTGCCTTGTGCCCAGGTTGTGTAGGCATGAGGAGATTCATGAGGCTCTGGAGAAGAAAGTGAGCATGAGCTGCCCTCTAACTGGGCATGCTGATTTAGGGGTTTAATGGTAGGGGCATCACTATGAGACTGATCACTCCTCCCTCCTGCAAAGGAGTTTCAAAGGTGACTAAACCCCACAGGGCTAGTCTTTGCTCAAGGAACAAAGCAAGGTCTACAGCAGAGCTGCAGTCAGTGCCTTTGGCCATACACATGCTTGCTTTGAAGGACCAAGGCAGTGCCCTTGTCACACTGGCTCACAGTTCTTTTGTGGCAGTGCAAAGATGACAGCTCATGAGAAGCACCTCCACCGAGGCTGCTGGCATATGAAGACAGGGAAGGGAAGTGCTGGAGCTGACTTAGCTTTGCAGCCCAAGAGCACTCCCATTTTTCACTTCCAGCTCAACATGCCAAGGCTCAGTGTGGGTCCTTGACAGCTTACCGTGTTTATTCCAAGCCACTGGGGACAGAAGGTGCCTCCTCTAATGACCTGCCTCTCACCCCCTTCATGTCTTTCTGTGCCATTCTGCTAATACCCCTCTCTCTTCTGCTCGGCACTCATTCACAGATCAGTTCATGGGTGCCTGCTTCCTTCGCTCTGTGAGCACCCCTCCCCTCCCACACAAGCACCTTTGGCTTTGTTGGCTTTTCAGCCGAAAATCTTTTGCCTTTTTGAAGTCTCTTGCCAGCCCTTGCTTTCCATGACCCACAGTAGTTGCTCCACCATTGCATTTTTCTACCCTTCCTCTGTGTCTCACTCATCTCCCATCTCCCCTTCTGCTATCCTGGGACCAGTGTCTGATAGACATTACAGCACAAGAGGGTTTTTTGCCAACCAGGAATCCTCCATGAGATGATGTCTCCTTAGGGACCAGATGCCTAATGAGGGTCTGCCATCAGCCATGGCTGCAGGGGCTCTCCTCAAGTCCAGTAAATACCTCTGGGTACGATGCTTCCTGCTGATTCCATGTCACCAGAGGCAGGAAGGACACAGAGAAGTAGTTTTAAAGAGGGAGTACTCGTATTTGCTCTGCCCTTGAAGTGAGTGATTTTGCTCTCATATTTTGAAGTGTTAAACTCTATTTTAACAATAAAACCATAGTGAACAGGGACACCCTGAAGAAGCATGATCAAAGGCACATTTCTTTCCTCCATCCCTCCCTCCTTCTCCCCTTTTATCCTCTTGCTTCAGATAGCATATTTTTGCAACCTCCCTATCTTCCTCATACTCCTATAGGGTAGTAGTGACCATCCCTTTATCCCTGAGGTCTTTGGCTGTGCTGTTCCATATCGCTGTGCTAAACTTTGAAACACTGGAAGAAATGGGGAACATAGTGAAAGAGGAGGAGGTCTCATCTCTGCATAAAGCCAAACTGTCCACTCGTTAATCCCCTTTAGGTGCTCTCAATTAAGTCCTCTCTTTCCAAAGCAAGAGATTTGGAATTAATCTTGCTACATATTATGTGGTAATAAATAATGAGGGCAGCCCAAGCTGGGTGCTTTTCTTCTTTCTTTCTTTTCACCTTTTTTTTTTAATGTCTCACCTGCCCAATCCAAACTACTACTCTGGCAATGAAATCAATAATAAACTTCTGGGTCTCACATGAGAACCATAACATTAAATCTCAGTGAAACAGTTTTATTTGCTTCTTCTTCCTTTGTGTCTGCATACTGAGGAAACCAAAGCAAAACAAAAACCAGTCCTGTAGAGCAGCACCTAACAAGCCAGAGTTTTTAAATACCTTCCTGAAGAGAGAAAAAAATCCTTTCTCTGACAGTCAGAAGGATGTTTCCAAGCAATCTGCCCTTTTTTCCCCATTATGGTATTGGTTCCCTCTCTGAAAAAGCTGCATTAGAGCAATGCTTTGAAACCCTGTACTGCCAGTCCTATGTCCCATTCATGGTGCCTTGAAACATCTTCCCACACAGAAGTGGTCTCCACAACTGCTGTGCTGTGGCCTGTCCAGCCCAGCAGACCCAAACACTGGGATATGCAGGTAAGCTGAACCTTCACTGCATCTGATAGGTCTGGTGATAGAACCATGGGGAGCTGAGCAATGAGTCTGGCAGAGAGGAGCATGCGATGGTGGGTCTCAGCAGCCTGCTTCTGAGAGGTGACACATGTCCTAGCTGTGTGCATTAGCTACGAATTCAGTGGCAAAAGCTCCAGGCTCCATTTTCTAGAAACATCTTTCTTCTGAAAGAAATCTCCATGAAGCACTCAGATGGCTCAGTTGATCACTAAGGGCCTACTCTGGCATCCCCAAGCCACTGACCCCATCAGCCTGTTCACCCCTGCTTGCAGAGCCCTGGCTGCACAGTGCTCCCTGCTTGAATAAGGCTCTTGCAGGGCAGCTTTGCTTGCTTGAAAACCCTTCCAAGAACAGTGCATCCACACCACAGGGAGCAGTTTGTGCCCTGCAGCTACGGTTCAGCTCAGGGCAGCTTCTATCTCCCTGAGTGGCCCTTGGGAATCCTGTTCTGGTGTTGCTCTCTCCAGCGGGGACAGCCTGGCACAGACCTGGGTCTCCTTTGGCAGCTCTAGTCCTAAAGTCCAATTAGTGTTGTTTATGTTCATATTGTAACTGAAAGAAAGAAAAATTGATGCTTCAATAGGTCAAAGGATGTGGAGAGAGAAATGTAATTACAATAAATGCAATATATTGAAAGATGCTACCATTTAATTAAAAGTGTATGAATTATGCATGTAACTCTTCCACAGCCTGTAACTGTGTGGGCTTGAGCAGTAACTGAGTAATTCAGCTCTAACTGGCACATGAAACCCATGGCTGCTTAATTTCTCATTCACACCCCCAGCACTGCTGGTTGAACTTTTGACAGGAGTAACCAACATATATGGGGGTTATTCGGAGTTACCTCTGCTTTTCTGAACTCTCAGGCACCTGACAAGAGATGCAACTGTTATCCCACCAGTGTTCCCCCCAGGAGGGTGCAGAATGCCTTTTGGACAACTTTTACAACATTAGGCTTAAAAATCACATTGTTTACAGGCAGAGAATTGCTGGGGAGGAAAGCAGCAGATAGGACTACCCATACGTGTCTCCCATGGGGGTACACAGGCAGCGGAATCCCGCGGTTTGGGGACATAAAGCTTTCTCTGGGGTCCATGGGCTGGCAGAGAACTGCTCTAGCAAGGATGGGACAGGAGGACAAGACTTGGTGGTAGAAAGATGCCAGCATCTTCAGTTCCCCAGAGCATCCCATGGCTGGCATTGCCACCCTCACCTCCAGGTGCCTAATGTCACCACCAGATGTCTGGTGCTCAGCTCTGCTGTTTGCTCACTTACTGCAAGCCATTTCATTAATGTGGAAGAGTGACTTTTTATGAATGCTGTGCTGTCTTTCTGGGTATAGAAAATCTTCCCTGTCAAGGCAGACTCTGCCCTTTGTGGCGCTGCCGAGTCCATCTCAGCAGGCTCTGCCCAAGGCTGTGCCATCAATCTTCTGCTAAAGGCAGAAGATTCTGTCTTTCTATATCTCCATTTACCAAATGAGGTGGAATGAGCTCCCATGAGAGAAAACAGATCCCATTAGTGTTTGTAGAAATTTCAAACTGGCCATTACGAAATTAAAACAGGAAACAAAGCAACTGGGGGAGGAGGGAGACTCCTCTCCCTAATCACTTACAGGCCCATACATTTCCTTAGAGCTTGCAATTAATCATGCCTCATTTTAACCAGATGTGCAAGCTAATGAAATCTGAATCCAAATGTTCATTTCTAGCTAATTTACTGTTGATTTGTTTCTCATTTCCATGCCTTATGGAAAAGAGAATAAAGATTTTTGTTTGTTTATTTGTTTCTTTTCATGCTTATACAAACTCTGTCTTTTCTTCTAGGGAAATTTTGGCCTGAGTTCAGCAAGACACTCACACATGCCCAGCTTCAGGGTGAGACTGGCTCCCCCAGCCTCTCTCCAAAATAGCTGGGGAAATTCACAGTCACAGTGGAAGCACTCGCCTGTTCTCTGTGCTGTGCCAAGGTTTTAAATCACAAGATATTCTTACCAGACATGTTTGATAAGCTGGGCTTGGCTGTTTTCCTGCATGCTCTTTGGTTGAAGACAAGAATAATACATAATGAAGACAAGAAGCTGCAGCCTGCTCTGAGAAAGACAGTGGAGTTATTTTCTTCTCTGTATCTGGCATGGTCAAGGTTGGACAAATCCTTGAGGCTGAACTTCACCTACCTGGCTTGCAGTGACTCAGGAAATGCACAGACCTCATCTGCTGCACTAGGGTAGAGGTCACAAGGATGTGGGACAGAAGCCCTGGAGAGGATGGTTTGTCATGCACCATGTGGAAGGATGGCTCAGGTAGAAGGAAAAACGAGAGGATCTCAGTGCTGTGGACAGGCCTAGGGATGGAGGTTTGGCTGCAGGGGTTGCATAGCTCCAGGGAATGGGTTTTAGAAAGAAGAGCCAAAAGCAGCTAAAGCCACTTTGACCTTTTGCTAGGGTATGCTAATGGAGTGCCCACTTCATTCTCTGCAGTCTGAAGGCAAATGAGGTTGCAGAGAGGGAGAAGAGGACTGGAAGCTGTCATGTGAGCTGCTGCTTTTTATTTGGTGATGTCCCTCTCCTGGTTACATTCCTGTTGCATGTGCCAGTGCCAGCCTGGGCTCACTGTGAGCCCTGGCTCCCCCTTCCAGGTTTGAGGCTGCCTGCCGGTTGCATCTAGACTTGGATACATGGCAAGAGGCTTTTAGGGATGTTCTGGGATATAATTTTTTGACATTAAATAGATATTCAAGTTCAAAGTTTGAGTATGAAGCTTGGGTGAGAAAGAGGAAACATGGAGAGAAGTCTGGGTATGGAATGTGTTTTACAAACCGAGTCTGTAGGAGCTTCCCACACAAATGTAAGCTACATGAAAATGTATCTGTGACTCCTGGCTTGCAGAGACCAGGGGGATCTGGTGGTTTTCATTTCCTCCCAGGGCCCATACCTGCAACCATAGCAGCTATGTCTGCTTTACGGAAAGGGAACAGTGGGGAACGGTTGAGTGGGAACTGGTTGAGAGCTCTCTCAAAATGTCTTATGGAGCCACTAAAATTGAGCATTTCTGAGTGCAGTAAGAGCATAAACACCAAGTGAAACCCTCAGCAACGGCTGAGCAAAAACCCACCATTAGGGCAGCCCTACTGAATGAGATTTCCTTGCCTTTGGGCTCTTGAGAGAGAGGGAGCTGAAAACTGCTGAAAACACTCGAAAATGGTCAGAAACTTGGTAGCATGGGTAACTAACTGCATAGGAACCTGCCATCTATGGGAACCAAGCTTCCTCAGCTGAAAGGCTCCAGGCGCATGGAAACATGTAAATCCCTTTCCTGTGGGCACAAGATACACCTTGCAGTTGTCAGGCTTGTTCAAGAGCTGAGAGGAATACAGCATTGCTTCCACTCTGAAGAAACCACACCATTCAAACTGAAAGTGTTCCCACTTCTCCTGAAAAAAAGAAAACCTGAGGGCTGGCACATCTTGAATAGGGAAGGAGATTCCACAGCCTCTCTGGACAATCTATTTCAGTGCTCGCTCAGTTTACCCGCACAGTAAACAAGTTTTTCCTCAAATTCAAGTGGAGCTTTCTGTGCATCAGTTTCTGCCCTTTGTATCTTGTCCTATTGGCTGACACCACTGAGAAGAGTCTGGCTCCATGCTCCCTTCAGATACTTATAGACACTGATGGGGTCTCTTCTCAGCTGCCTCTTCTCCAGCATAAACAACACCAGCAAGAACAGACTAATGAGAAGTTTAGTAAAGTCTTGCTGTAGCTTGAGTAGAGTTTCCTTACTCAGTGAAGGCTGAAGGGATGGTGGTGGTGGGATTTTTGATCCTAAAATCCATTTTCATTTAAAAGTGATGTTTGAGGAAATGTGTTTTCTAATGATACCAAAGCCTCTTTGCTTTAGCACTGGTTTATGTGCCCAGCCAGGTCATAGGTTAGTGGAGAATGAAAGTCTGCCAGCTGATTCTCATTGCTGGAGTGCTAGAGCTCATTTCTTACCACCTTCTATAACAAAGAAATCCAGAAAACTAAATCTGCATTTTTCAAAGTATCAAAAATGCTATTCTTCCTGCTTTGGGTTTTTGGGGGTTTTTTTGTTTGTTTGTTTGTTTGGGGGTTTTTTGGGGTTTTTTTTGTTTTTGGTTTGTTTTTTTTTTTTTTTTTGTGAAAAAGAGTGATGCCCAGAAGTATTTATTGTCTCTAAAGCATATACAGAGAGAAAGGAAAGAAATGTTCTAGTGGAATGGCTATCCCACTGTGATCTGTGACAGTTTCAGGCAGCCTGGAGAACGGGTGAAATAAGCTGAGGGCATCGTGCAGGCTGTCCTGGACAGGAAACAGAGAAACCGAGGCTCATTCTACATGCTAGATGACAACTGTCTGCCTTTGTATGCTTTCATTCAAGCAAGTTCAAAAATATGGGCCATGGTAAGCTTAAAGGCACCAGCACAAGGCTGAAGGACAGAGCTACAGCTGGACAGTAGCCAGAGTCCACAGGAGGTAAACAAGAAGAATGAGCATCTTAGACACAGAGAGGAAAGGTCTTTTCACCAAGTGAGGATTTTTTCATCTTGTCTTTTCAATGTGCTTGGAAAGGACTGTAATAAAATTAACATGGGAATAGGAAGTGTGGAAGGAAGGAAAGAGAATAATTTAGAAGAAATAATCTTTTCTTCAGGCATTGAGACAACTCTGAGCTATCCAAACTGGCTGCACCCAAGTAATTTAGTACTATTTTTCTCAGCATCTTCTGATCAGGTAATGTGCAGCATTTCATTTGGCACTGGTAAAAGAGATACAGATTCTACCAAGCTCTTATTTTGTTATCACAATCAACACCACCAACAACTCTGGGTTTCTAGTCCCTTTTGAGTCCATTAAAAGCATGACAAATGGGGCAAAGCCATTTGTGTGAACCTTGATAGGGTAGGGGGTGACTCAAGGCGTTGTATGCCACAATACTATATCCCAGCAACAGAATTGGATGAGTAATCTCGGAGCTTGCCTTCAGGCACCTGACTGTTTTATCTCACAGATCTCACTGCAACAAAATGTCAATGTTTTAATACCTTTGACATCTCTTTAGCTTCAAGAGACGATAATGAACATTTCTTGATTACTAACTAAGAGGAGATTATATCAGAAAAAGCAGCTAATTCTTTTTATCTGAAGAAACAATACTGCAAAATTTTTTTTTCACTGAATTAAGCATAACCCACATTAAATAAAAGCCTGGTTAATTAACTAAAGTAATCAAACAACCATCAAATAAATTTAGTTTCAAGCAGTGACTAAATAGATTTAATGCCTAGGAACCATCCAAACACCTAAGGCAGATCCTGCCTTTTCTGTTCCTCCAGACATGTATGCTCAAGGAAAGGGTGTCTGTAGTGCACAAGGCAGAGCCCAGCAACATTCAACACTTAGTAAAGTCTAACTATGGCTCACAAGAGGGTATAGGGCAAATGTCTGCTGCCATAATCTGGCACAGCTCTGTTCAGCTCATGGCCTGCACAGATACCTTCTAAGAAGCAGGAACAAATACAACCTGGCTGAAATTAGCATATTTCATCAAGTTTCTGAAGGGCTAAGATAGAGGACTAAGCTGCCAAGGAAAGGAAGATGATGTTTGTGATTGAGACCTGGTTGGAAAAGCTGGTGTTAAGTTTAAAATAGCTATGGTGATGCAGATGCTCCTTACTTGTAAAAAGGTAGATGCTGCTCTGTACCCATACAGATCTGTAGGACAGGATAAACACATATAATATTTTTAGTGAACTCCAGGGAGTAATCTTGCTCTTTGAAGAACCCTGTCAGGCAGCAAACTCAAAATGTTGCAGTCCAACAAACGTTCTCCTGCCCAGAGGGCAGCTACACCAGGGCTGAGGAGGGTGTGGAAGAACCAGGCTGTGCAGATGGATGCTTGCAGGGGGGTGATCCATCTTATCAAGCAGGTGCTTGGTTATACAGCTGCTTGAGAACTTCTCAGTTCAGATAATAAAATATTTGATCACTTTGGACACTATGAATGGGTAAGGTGTGCCTTCAAATTGCACTGCTTAAGACATCATGATGAACATGGAGCATTTTCAAACCTATTACTAGGTTTTCCGCAGTCTGACCAAAAGCTTTTTGCAGAAGCTCATCAACCGAGTTCCAGGAGCAAAGCAATGTAGCTGAGTTAGCACACAGCTGTGCTATAGACCAGATGTGGCCATGCACTGATGTATCTGATATATTGTCACAAATGCTCCTTCTGGATCTGCCAGTTTAGTCAGTATTGGCTTGAAAGGGAGAATTCACACCAAAGGAACTATCTAAAAGTCTGAGGACTGCAAAGCAATAAGAGCTTGATGAGCAAGTGACACTGCAACATCTTCAGAACCAGTAAGACCAACAGGATACATCCTCAGCTTCACCACAGCTGTCCCACTGAACCGCTTCTCAGCCTGTGAGAAATGCAGCTTCACAGTGGCAAGGCTCTGTCAGATGGTGATATTTTCCCTGCTTGGGATTAGGTTTCTCAGCTAGCTGGGTTAGCACTGCGTGGGAGGTTTAGTGAGGCTTCACACATGTTCCATATGCTGCTCTTCCTCTGTAACCACACAGGTTGCCTGAAAACAAAGTGAACAGCAACCCTTGTCCTGCTAAGGACTGCCTATTTCTATTCAGATATCATGTTTCTGTGTGAAGCATCCCTGTTGTAGCTGCTTTGTAAAGATTTCTCTGGTCTTATATTAATTTTTCTTCTGTTGTTCATCATGGTGAGCTAAATAGATAACAACTATTTGGGGAGCCCCATGGCAGGTAGGACTTGGAACTCCTAAAAGAGGAAAGGACAGAGGTGCACTGGTAGCACTCTCTGGCTCCTGTAGTGTCATCTTCCCTCTCTGCTGCTCTCACTTAAAGGCTATGCTGAATACAAGGGCATGGTAATATTCTGTGTGCTTTGCTTTCACAAAGTGTGTAGGCTCCTCTTAACATGGTTTACTTTCAAATGCACAAAAGAAAAAAAATGAAAGTGTGCTTTCTACATGAGCTGACAATATTTTCTACAGCATCTTTTGAGATGCCAGGAAATACGTGAGAATAAAACTTTTCCTTTTCGGATTTTTTTCACTATTGCTTTATGGTCAGAAAATGAAACACTTGGGAAATCAAAATGTAGGCTTTCAACCTATTTTGATTGAAATATGAATGCAACAGTTTACTGCAAGTTAAAATATGAGCAATGGAATAGATTAAATGAACATTCTCTCAAAGATAACTTTTAATGATGGTGTGATTCTCTGTAAGGAAAAATGTTTTTACTGTTCTTTTAAAAGAGATTCCAATAGAAAAATAAATTACATTTTGTATCACTTTCTCTTTAATGTGATTGAATAGGGGGATGTTTTTAATTACGATAAAAATCTCCATGTTAATAATCTTGATTAAAGGGGCTTTTAAATAGCTTATCTGCCTGGCTACATTCCATCTTAAAGCTCTGCAGAAAAAGATGTCTTTCATGTTGAATTTAAATGCTTATTATCCCTTTGAACTCTGCCAGTCCACTTATTTGAAATATTATTCTTCCCTTCCAGCCTGTGGAGTCAGCTCACCAAGAGATTTTGGTAATGCCACTCTCTGGGGAACTCCACTGGCTTATTTGAACCTTGATCTAGAAGCTGGGAGTGGTATTTAAAAGTTCATTGTGATCTGCTGCCTCATTTCAGTGCCAGCCCTACAGCAGGAAACTGCAAAATCCATCCATCACCTGGAACAATGAAGCCTTGATCTCATCTGTGGGCATCCTATGACAATAACCACTGATAACTAATGAACAGCAATCTCAGTCAAAGGCCTCTTTACCCCTGTGGTACCTACTGAGCAGAAATCTGTGGGAGGGAAAAGGGAGGCAACACGGGCAGGTCCCTGAAAAACCACTGTTAGATATGTGTGAATAATTACTGGAAAACATTTTTTTTCTAAAGCCTCCCATTTTTTCCCAGTGGTAACTACTGTGTAAATGTTGTCTTCACTTTCTGCTTTCTTTTGCCACACACTGAAAGCAAAACAGTGTGCAGCTGTAGTCACTGTATACAGCTGCATCTAGAAACACTTTCATTTTTACTCACCTGCAATACAGTTCAGGCATCTGCCAAAGTCAGGTTAGATGAGCAGCTCCCCTGAAGGATACACAGCTGTACAAATATGGATGGCAGGTGCTTGCCTTATGGGCATTAGGGAACTATCCAGTCTGCTCACCCATTACACCAGTGAAAGCAATGAACCTGGTCAGGGTTAATGAATGATATGGTCCCCTGTGACTAACTGCTCCTCTGCTGCCCAGTCATGGAGGTTAGAGAAACTAATCCATAAACAGGGACTGATGTAAGCAAATGGGAGTCATGATTCCAGAGCATGAAAAGCCAAAGGTTTGTTCTCCTGCACAGCCCTTGAATGGTCATCCTATTTGCTTCTCCTGATAAGTGGAGAAGTGAAAGCACCTGATGAATGGATTGAAATACTCGTACTGTTGCCATTACCTAGTGAAGGTTTCATTGTATGTTCCTTATACTGGAAGGGTACACAATTCATTATTTCTGTTAGCTGAGCAGCACATCTGATGAACTGGAACCAGCAGCTGAGTGTGTGCTGCTGCCTGTCATGGTCATGTACAGACAGTTTTTCTGCCTGCAGATATCTAGCAGTGGGAGAGGGTGGGTGGACTTCCAGGGTAAGAGCAGCCAGGACTAAAGAGGAAATTTCAGGGTAAGAAAAGGTGCTGAGGGTTTATAGAAAGCACCCCACATCTGTTCAGGCTCTCTGCCAACCCCCTCTTAGGTCATGTGCCTGTCAAACCCCCCAGAACAGATAGAAGGAAAGCAGCACAAGGAATTAAGACTTCTGATGACAGAGGACAACCAGTGAAGAAAAGGAGAAGTGATGTGAGCATCAATTGATCAAACAAAGATCAAGGAAGCCTGAGAAATGTTTATTTTTTCAGTTCTGTCTACCTGCTTCTTAAGCTAGTGCTTGTCAACACAGCCTGCATTGTCCATGTGAGCATCCCTCAGGCCCATGGCCAGCTGTCCTGCTAAATGTTTTACATACAATACCTGTAGCAACAGTCCATTGTGGAATGGGGCAGGATGACTGTCTCTATTAAAACTACAGTGCTCTGGAAGAGCTAGAATAGCTCCATTCTTCCCCCAAAGCTGATATATTCCCTTATGATAAATGCAAAATGCTATTGGCTGTTTTCTTTAACATAATCGGACAAGTAAAGCAAAATAGTCTTCTACTAAGAAATTGTGGCTTTGCTTAGTTGTAGTTCTGAAGGTTAATTTCATAAGCATGAGGATGCAACTGGAAGGATGCATGCAAGTTTTTAAAAGTAAGTGGTTAAATATTCTTTTGACAGTTGTCCCCAAAGCAGAGCTCAAATAGAAAAGAGAATATAAAAATAAACATTGCTCAACCCTTTCATTCATTACAGGCTGTCAAATTGGACAGGTGCTGTGGAAAAACTCATGTGTGCCTATGTCATTAGAGTTGAGTCATCGTGCAAGGGCAGAGAGATGAGTGGAGGGGTTGGGGTGACTGCAGCAACCTTAACTCTAGCATGGACTGGTTTTTAGAGAAGAGCTGGTCAGAGGCAGGAATTCCTTGTGTTTTGAGAAGTTTCATTAAACTGAGAATGAAAAGTATAAATTTCCCATGGATAAAAAAATAAGGAAAGTATCCAACTCTGTTTTCTGGGGTAAGAGAACACTGCTAAACTCTTTGGATAATGACAAATGAAATAAATATGAATATAATAAGAACAGTGTGATGTCATGAGTTTGAGGAAACTGGTAGAATTAAAGAACTCTGATTCCCTAAAGAAAATAAGAAAACCAAAACCTTGTTCTTGACTTTCACTTCAAAAATACTCTCAGTATTCATACTTCACTAAAAATCAGAGTTCTGATGAGTTTGAGGGTTTTTTTCTCTGTGTTGTTTTAGCAAATATGAATGCTTCTAAAAATAATCCACCTAAATGCTGAGACATTTAATGAGAATAAGCAATGTTTACTATGGATGGAAAAAGCTGTGCTGTTTTGCAATCACTAGTGCCACACATCATTAACTCTATCCTTGAGGGGTGACCCAGAGCTGGGACTAGAGCACCATCCAGTCTCTGCCTGACAGTTACCATTTTGCCTGGAGACTCCACAATTAAATCACATCACCTCCTCAGCCAGTCGCACACACTCTACTCCTGCAATGTCTTCCTTCAGCATGTGGCCAGGGCACAAAAGGCTTAAGGGAGTCGACAAACTAACTTCTCATGGGGATGTCCAGAAGAAAAATCAGAGGGCAGATTTAAAGGGCCTACGTGTTGTTTAGCTGCTCTCTCTGTGTCTTGGTTCATGGTTACTGCTCATGTACTCAAATGGAGAAAAAAGTCGTAGCCCCAGAGCAGCCTGAGCTTGGTAAAGTTGTTGGGTGCCAGCACAGTAACCCTGTAACTGCCTGTGGAGTGGTAAGAAAGCCTCAGTTTAGTGCTGTTTTGATCTCCACTAATACATTTTTGGGTGGTTGACATATGTGAATATTCTACAACGGCAGGGAGAGTACATGTGGGAGAACCATGTGCCAGAACAGGGGAGCTTGTGTTTCTCTCCTAGTACCAGATTGATGTCTGTTTTTCCCCCTCCCTGTTTTCTTTTTCCCTAACTGATGAGCAATGTTTTCAGTAAATGCTGAGAGACTGTTTTCCTGTCTCAAATTGGCATAGCAACAGCATCAGAACAAAACTCAAAGACATCAGCTTAACGACATACTGAAATGGCTTCAGAATTCATAATATGCTCTTTTTTTCTTTTTAAGGGAAGGGGCAATTACACAGCATACACTTTGGGCTGTTGGAAACCTTTCCTCCATGCACATATTAAGTGCCAGATTAAGATAAACCAGTTAAATGCTTATTTTTGAGTTAGGCTTACACTTGTAAACATCTGTGTTAAAAACATTGAAGAAACATCAGGATGTACAACATACTTGCACAGCAGAAAAAAAGAAACCAAGTTTAGTATTATTTAAGGCTGAGATCACATGAAGATCTTAACAAGAAAATCCCAATCATTTATCAATGCTACAATCTTTTTGGTTAGTAAAAAAAAACCCAAGCAAATATGTAACTGTGGTTAGAGATCCCCAACTTCTCAAACAACACTCAAATATGATGTTTTTATTCTCATACTATCTGGTATAAATGTTTCTAAATGCAGTTTGTTACATAATGTTTTGCTCTGTTCAGTTGAAGATTCCTGTATTCTAGAATCTTTGGATAAATAAACCACAGTGAACTCGGACTTCATTGGCTTTGTGAGGAGCAAACCTGACTTTGCTAGTTTAAATATTAATAGCAACTTACATAAATTACAATGTTAAAAATGTCTCTCTTTTTAACTTAGTTTACAAGCATTCTAACCCAATATATCCAGACTCTCCAAAACTGATTGTTGCTATACCACTAGCAGTGGTATATATACCACTTAATCCAAGGCTCAAAGGTTCCTTTGCACACCGTGGATGTGACCAAAACCTGCAGTGAGTTTTTTGAGAGGCTTAACTCTTCTCCATTGATGTGCCTCTTTGATGCCTCTGACTTTCCTTTTTTTTTAACGTGAACAAAAGAACTGATTATTTTGAAGTCAGGGAAGCCACTTGAGGACTTGAGGACACTTGCCGTCCAAGTCAGGGCAGGTAATGAATATGGACGTGCCTGTAGATAATGACAGGTAAGGACGGAAGCTTGAGACAAAAGCTGGAATTTGGGCTGGAATTTTCCTACAGCGCTGTGTAACTCACCCTACTACCCCAGAAGCCTTTACCTCGCTACTGCTTAAGTACAGAGAAGTCTGAGTCTTGCAGTACTGCGAGTTTTCCAGTCACTTGCGTGTGCGCCTTGCTCGGTCCTCTCCTCTGATGGCTGATGGCTCTCACAGATCAGTCTGCATGCATTCAGTGACGGGAAGCGGCAGGGATGCGCCGGGATGATCCCGGCTGCCTCAAGCTCCCCAGACGGGCTCTGAGGGTTCACTTTCGGGGCTCCCCGGCAGCATCCCCTCGACCCCCTTCCAGCTGGCACAGAGGGAAAAGCCCCATTTCCCGTCTTGCTGCCTGGGTGGGCGTATGTTTTTCTAGGACCATGCCGTCCTTCGGTGGCTTGGTGCCCCTCGGCGGCGGGCGGGTGCCATTGCCAAGCCCGGCGGTCCTGGGAGCTCGGGGATACCCCAGCCCCGGGGAGATGCCCCAGCACAGGGGGCAGGTGGCCGGCCCGGATGCATCGTCCCCAGCGTCGGCTGGGAAGGGGCTGTCTCCTGGGCACTGGGTGTATTTGGGCAGGGGTCCAGCAGGAGCAGGAGTAGCGCGGCGTGGTTGGGGTTCTTCAGCCCAAAGCCAGACTCGGAACCTGTTCCCGGAGCCCGGGGGCTGAGGGCTGCCCTTCACCCGGGCTCCAACGTCCCCGAGAGAAAGGGAGAACTCCCCTAACACGGGAAAGTGTCCCCGGATTGTTTAAAGCAAAACATCCCCTCCTGTAACTTTTATCCAGGAAGGTCCAAGACCTGTGTTCCTTGGAACCCCTGGCAGGAGATGCCTCAGTTAGGACACATAGAAAGCATCTTCCCTGCAGAAGAGCGAGACAGAAGGAGCTTCTCTGCTGCTTTTTTCACCCACTTACATTCACCTAGAAGATAAGGGCACTACTGTTATTACTCAGACTCAAGAGATGTCTGAGTTTGGGCTGGCGAAAGGCTGTTTTAATTAGTTGTTTTCCAACAGGCAAACTTACAGAACTTCTGTCATAACATTTCAGATGAAGTTTCGTGAAGGAATAGGGTTTTCTCTCTTTTTTTAGAACTTTTTCTCATTTCTGAGTTCTTAACTAGTTAGGACAAAATTACATTGTCACACATGGAATTAATTGAATTCTACTCATGCTGCTTAAAGTCTTTAAAACATTCCTACCTAAATGAGCTCTTTGCTAATACAAACTGAATTTTTCTGCTCTCCGGGCCAATTTTTGCACAGTGAGTAAATGGTATTTATGCACAGGGAGGCCTCAGTGTAATGCCCTTTATTATGAGTTTTAATAAAAGGCTGCTCTGTTTTGGCTCCTTATTAGAATAACACTGTAAATAACTTCTTTGTAATGAAGACTTTTTAAAAAATGTGGAACGATTCTGCTCCAAAACTTCCTGGTGCACATTGTGCCACCATCTGGTGGATCTGGCTTTCAGGGTAGATATACCTCCCAGAACTGCATTCTTGCTGGGGACCAAAGAGTGCCAGGCAGGTAAAAAAATGTTGTCTTGGGAGAAAAGATGTAAACTACCTGATGTAAACCAAAAACACATGCACACAAACACCCCAACCAACCAACCAACCAAAAAGATGAAGTTTTAATATTTCTTGGGAAGGGCCTATAGTGCTTACTGAAGAAAAACTACTGATTAAGTGTATAAAACTGCTGGACTTAGTCTTTAGATTGGTGTATGTTATGCTGGTGGGAAAAGGCTTGGAGACATTGCTTTTTTCCTACATCAGATTAATTTTATAGAAAGACTGCTGCTGTGAGCAATACTGGCTGCAAAGGCACGATCACTCTTGGAGCAAGACCAGATACATAACACAGTGGGAGCAGAAAATGAAAAATTTGCCAGTGCTGAGCAAAAGATGATCTAATGATCTAGTACAGTTTGTATTTGGATGATAGCATATTTAGAGTTTATATTTTCTTGCCTTTCTCCAGAAGACTTGAAGCAATACCATGCCTCCAAAATGTTCACTCATATTATTGGTGAGCAGCTTTCATAAATAATACATATCGTTTTCCTCCACAAAGCTTTGGTGTTTTAAGGTGATCACTTAGTTTTTACTTTTCTGATAGCAGATATACTTCATGTATTGGCATTTGACAGTTTTACCTTTGCCAATCCATTTCATACATTGTGAAAAATTTCTGCTTGCAAGAAATTCCCAGCATACTTTCTCCCATGCCTTAGTCTAAGTAACTAACACAGCAAGCATGTTTCTGTAGAGCCACAGGGAGATGACTAGAGCACAGGATAAATGACTACTAAAGAAACCAATGTGATTTCTCAATTTATTGTTGTTTAATAAAGGAAAGTCCAACATAAATTACTGGTAGAGTAGATACATTTCCCATATTGAACAAAATTGCCATAAGGGTTTGAGAAACCTGTATATGAATCACAAATTCTGGTTCAAGTTACTGGAGTTTTATTGTAAGAAAACTGGTGCCTTGGGAGTAATTTTCTCAGTCAGCACTGATAGATACATACTGATTTATCAGTACATGTTGATTTGATGGAAATAACCAGCAGTACTAAACTTTAAGGTGCTGTTCTTGAGGCATGGGCATACTGAGGATGTAGCTGGGAAGAAGCAGGGCCGTATGAACTTAAACAGCTTTGTCTTTTTGGGTGATCTGGGAAAATCAATAATTTATGAAGAGCTGAGTAAGGAAGCTGAGGATGATCAAATAGACAAAACCTGCTAGATCATGCATGAACCAAAAAGCAACTGGAACAGGCAAGATCCAGCCTTGGGGAGAGGAACTTGTTTGACATGGGTGATCACAAAGGAAGAGTGGGCACACAGGATACCTTATCAGATGTTTCTGTAGCCTAATGGTCTGCTGACATCATTTGTCTTTCCCCACTTCTATCTTCATTAGTTCGGCTATGCTCTTATATGACTAGTAGGGTTTTACCCTCTTCCCCCCCAGTAAAAAAGTTGCAGTCACTCCTGAATAATGCCATCAGAAACTCTGAGACAGCATTTTTTTTCTAAATGTCTGTTGTATAAACTATGAGTTATTCCTGAACCTTTAATTTCTAGTTCGAAAGCCCTGCAAAGCCAAGAAAGAAGGCAGGCTGGGTGTCAATGGATAGCTGGGGAGAATCCTGGTCTCCCATGCTGGGAAGACACTGATAGACTGAGTGTCAACACCAGAGAATTGCCCAAGTTAGAGTAATTAATCACGCAAGGAATTTGCTGGATTCCCCTGAGGCAGGAGGTGATGGCGCAAGAAGTGGTGGGAATGTCTGCATCTCTAATTTGCAAAAAGCAAGAGGAGTCCTGCTATCAGAGGCTGACAAAGCCTTCCAACCCGTGTTTGGCTTGTGTACATCCCATCTAAGAAAAGTGTTACCAGCATGTGCAAGCTGAGAAATATGGCATTAGGAAAGTTTAGGCATTTGAGGGTTAAGGCTGCACATACAATTGCAGTTTGGACTCCTTCTGCTAATGGTTTTTTTTTGATGGCAGCCTCAATTATTTGATCAGATAAGGATCTTCTCTGCGGAACTGCTGGCAGTGCTGTTAGTTGCTGTGCAAACCTTTCTGTCTGATGAAAACTGAGGGTACTCATTAGAACTCCACCTGTCTCTATGTGACATTGCTTTCCATGAGCAACCTTTTCTTGTGATAGGGACAACCTTCAGGCAAACACAAGAGGTTCTACTAAGGGGCAAAAATGTTGGAGTATTTTAGTTTAAATTTTTAAGGATTTACAAGGCAGAAGACACATGCAATAGGGTCAGTCTCTTAGCCATATTTTCACCTTAGAAAATCAGTGCAGCTCCGCTGTAATCACAGGCAGTTATCTCAGCTGTCAGATTTAAAATGATAGATGTCATGTAGGCATAAACAACACATGATAAATATCCTATGTGTTTACAGTAACTGTGGAGCATCGCCCATATCACAGTGTGCTAAGCCTGTTCTCAGGGAAGAAAAACCAGCATGCAGCTGGCAGCTGCTCCCTTGCTGAGCAAATGCTTCTTCATAGGCATGACAACCCCCAGTTAGCTATTTCAAAAAGGAGACAGGGGGCCTTCATCAGAGTTGATTATTCCCAGAAAGAATAAGCTGCAGCTTTATTATCCTGTTAGCCTGATTTATAAGTTTTTTTTCTATTGTCATTTGTTTGCTTGTTTTCCACTGGACTGCTAAAGTTTGCTAGGCTCAGTGAGGTAGGAAGAAGGGACTCATTATTTTGCACTTGAGCTTGCTGTTGGTTTCGCACAGCTTTTTCCATATGCTAGTATGAAACATGTTGAATTTGCACACAATTGTAATTACTTTTGCAACATATTTTTTACCTCTATGTGGCTATTCCTTTATCTGCTGTGAGAGATAGCATGCTAGTCCATCACACTAAACCATGGATATGTGAATTACTGTCCTCCACTCTATGTAGCTGAGCACATTCTAGTATGAGAAGCAACCACTCAGTCCAAGGGAATGGACTTATGCCTCATGCAGCCTAGGTCTTGGGCAGCCTCAGTGCCTCATCAAAAAGTAACTCAGTACAGTCATCGATACTAAAAAAGAAAACATTTAAATTGAGGATTATTTTAATTTTCAGCATGTCACTGACTGCTACATATTCTTCCTCCCTCCTCTCTGATGTTTTGCTGAATGTTTTTCTGGACTCTCAGAGGAGGAAGAGTAACCATGCAAAACAATATAAAAATGAAATTAGAGTTATAACCAGAAGACAGCAATCCAAACCCAAGAAAAAAGTCACTTTGGCAAACACAAGGGACGAAAGGCCATGGTTGCTCCATCAACCCATAGATTCCATGACACAGTGAGAACACAGTTATATCTTTAATTCCTGGCTGCAAGTCCAACATCCGATACAAGAGCCCAAGCCAGCTCTGGGGGCACAACCCAGACTTTCCTTCAGTCCTGCCAGGGCTGGAGCATATTCATATTTCTGCAGTTACATCCCATAAAATACAAAGCCAGAACACGCAATCAGATAGTGAATGCTCACTACCATGGGGTTTTACCTGAAATGAATGTTAAGTTGCGCTGTGCCTTCCAGTCCCATCTCAGAAGTCATTAAAAATAAAAAACAATAATAGGAAAAGAGCTAAGTTTGCCCAGCAATTACTGAGGAGGATTTATCACGTCCTCTTGAAGCACATATAGAGTGGGTTTTAGTGAATCGAGGCCACGGGGGTGTCCAGAGATGACTTCATGCTTCCCCCGAGGGCTGTGCCCGGGCGATGGGAGAAGGATCCCCGCGGCGGGGTCTCTGCTGAGTGGGGCGGACTGTGGGGTGCGGGAAGTTGGTGATCCAGGGAGGCAGCCCTTCGGCGGCGGTCCCTGCGGGAGAGCTCGGTGCTGCCAGGGCTGTGCCTGTGACCGCCCGCGCTACTTCTCCCAGTGCATCCCTCTCCCAGTGCATCCCTCTCCCAGCGCATCCCTCTCCCAGCGCATCCCGCTCCCGGCGCATCTCTCTCTCAGCACATCCCACTCCCAGCGCATCCCTCTCCCAGTGCATCCCCCTCCCAGCGCATCCCCGCGCACACGGCGCTCCCACACCTTTTCCTCGCACGCCTTTTCCGTGCCCACCCCCGCGGTCCCTCCGCACCGCCCGTCCCCGGGGCTGGGTCCCCCCGGCGGCCTCCCCCGCTCCCCTGAGGCGCCGCCGCCTCCCCTCCCCTCCCCGCCGCCGCCATGGCGGAGCGGAGCCGCGGCGCTGTGCGGCGGCCGCTGCTGCCACTGCTGCTGCTGCTCGTGGTCGGCTCCGCCGCCAGCCCGGCGGAGGAGGGCGGCGGGCGGCGGGAGGCGGGCGGCGGGGAGCACGGCGAGGACGCGGCGCGGCACCACGACTCCTCGTACGGCACCTTCGCCAGCGAGTTCTACGACCTGCGCTACCTCTCGGAGGAGGGTGCGGCGGCGGCCGGGGCGGGCGGCGGGGCCGGGCGGGGCGCGGCGGGCGAAGGGCCCAGCGAGGCCAGGGCTGGCAGAGAGGGCCGGGGGCTGGCAGGGAGGGCCGGCCAAGCCGGGAGCGGCGGCGGCGATGTTCAGCACGAAGGCCAGCGCCCGCCGCCATCTTCCGCCGCCCGGGAGGGCTCCGGCAGCGCCGCCGCTCCGGGCCGGGCCCGGGGGCCGTCCCGCTCGTGCTGCCCCGCGGCAGCGACACCCCCGGGCACGGCACCCCCGCGCACAGCAGCCCCGCGGGCACAGCACCCCCAGGCACGGCACTCCCGGGCACAGCAGCCCCCGCGGGCAAAGCAATCCCCCGGGCACAACGAAGCGGCACCCGCGGGCACGGCAGCCCCAGGCACGGGCACCCCCGGGCAAGTCATCCCTGGGCACGGCACCCCCGGGCACAGCAGCACCCCGGGCAAGGCAGCCCCCCGGCCATGTCACCTCCGGGCCCGGCACCCACGAGCACGGCAGTCCCCCGGGCACGGCAGCCACGGACACAGCACCCTCGGGCACGGCACCCCCGAGCACGGCACCACCCGGGCACGGCGTCCCTGTACACGACATTCCCGGGCCGGGCCGGGTCTCGCCCACTTCCCGCAGCGCAGGGCCAGCCCGCCGTGTCTTGCCCTCCCCTCTTGAAAAGCTTTCCACGCGTGAAGAGGAGTCGTGGGATTTGTGGGCTTCGAAAGGACATGTGGTGCCCAAAAGTGTCAAGAAACAGAGTGGTCATGGGGTTTGGGGTGTTTTTTTGAGTTTGCAAGTGGCGGAGTGTTAAAACTCCCAATTTTGCAGCTAGGGTGCAGTGAAACCCGTTTGCCAAATGTGTTTGAAAATTAATGAAGGGGTAAGAAAATTGCGTGCCCTGTAACCTGTGTGTCAGTGATGCTCCGCTACAGGCTGCTGTGAAATTCTGCAAGCTTTGTGCTGGGTAATTTACTGAGGCCTTGGTACAGTTAATGGAGCTGTACTTTGCAGTTTACAGGTGCTTTCCTTCTCCATTGGCATTGTCAGAAATCTAATGAAGAAAATAAGGGCTCCCAAATGCCCAGAGTTGTGTAGGTCAAACGTTTGTGTGCTGATGCTGTAACTAATTGCAGTGTTCATTCCCTATTCAATGAAATACTTTTCCTACTCAATGAAGCACTTTCAGAGGACTTTCTAGATTCACTTTGGTTTTCAGCTGGCTGAGTAAAAATCATCCTATTAAAATATCTGTGCTTTATGCATCAGACACCAACTTCTACAAGGAAAGACAGAATAGGTCTCTTTGCAAATGTTCTCCCTTTCTCTTTGGTGTATTATCCTTCAGCAGACAGGGAATTGCTTGGAATCGTAACTCTCATTGGCTCTTCTGGGTCTGCCTTCACAAGTGATTGCAGGCCATAACTGCAGGCAGTTCCCTGTCCTGATACTCTCTTACCTTCTACTGCAGTATGTGTTTTATTTTACTTCTTAAAGGATAACGTATTATAAGGTCATTTTGGTATCCATTCCTCTGGCTCTGTGTATGGTGCCCTGCCTGCATTTATGCTTAATGCTGTCACTTACGGATAAGGAGTCACATTTAGGTCCCTATAGGATTTCCTGAAGGGACTAAAAGTGCACAAAAACATAGCTGAAAGTAGATCCCTAGTTGTTAGTTTGACTGCACTTGTCCATGGTTCTGCTGCCTTACATTAACTTTTGCCGTCTGACATTCTTCTCCCTCCTTGATGAATGTAGGAAAGTTTTGGTTTTAGTTCTTTGTATTGCTTTGGTGCCTGGATCTAGGACCATCTGAGCAATGTATTGTGTATGTGACAAAGCAGTCCCTCATCTGAACAGCTCAGTTATCAGCAAAGTAAACACTACTGGAACACTTTCTCTTTAGTATTGCTTTTTATTCCTTGTATTTTATTTAATTGGGATTTATTCTTATTATACAGGTTACCCTTTCCCTACTGCTCCTCCTGTGGATCCATTTGCAAAAATCAGAGTGGATGACTGTGGAAAAACTAAGGGTTGCTTCAGGTCAGTCTGAGATAACAGAGCAGATAACTTTATGTTATTTACAAATGCAGACTGATGCTATTGGAGACTTTGGTAAGTATTCCATAGTCATTTTAATAAATGTTTATTATTTAAGAACATACTTTATAGCACAGACTATATTATTTGAGGACACTAGGATATATGTCATAATTATAGGCCTACAGTTCTTCCACATTTCATCTATTTTCATGAGGCACTTACAAAACCAAAACAAGTAAGGTCAACAGAGTAATACTGTGTGTAATCGTTTGCCATACTGTCTCAATACTATACATTCTCACACTAAAAGAGCAGTAATTGCAAACAATTAATGGGACTTTATGTACAGCAGATTATATAGCATATTTTACTGCCATTATAACAAAATACATTATTTTGGATTTTTCTTGCAGAAATGTAATTAAGTTCCATAGCAGGAAATTTCAGGGGAAAATTATGTGTATTTTCGATTCCATTTAGGTACGGTAAACCTGGATGCAATGCAGAGACTTGTGACTACTTTCTAAGTTACCGTAGAATAGGAGCTGATGTTGAATTTGAGTTGAGTGCTGATACTGATGGCTGGGTGGCAGTGGGATTTTCCTCAGACAAGAAAATGGTAAGACATGTTCAATTCTCCATTTTGAGCACGCTTTTACATGCCAGGATATAAATGGTTTATATTTACATTTATGTATTTCATTGGTCAGAAACAGAGCATATAAGAAAAACTGACTGTCTGAAAACAAAGCACCATTCACTAGCCCCCCTGGGAGCAAAAGCCAGGCCCATTGCCTCACAGAAATCTGCTTCATCCTCCCTAACATGTCCTTTCCCTTCTTTTCTGAGAACTGCAACAGTATTTTTGTTCAGGTCTGAAGAGCTGAGTGTTATTCGCTTTTTGCCTTTTTATTAGAAAAGCCCTCAGGGATAAGCCAATTCCTATGGCAATGTCCTGTCATGCTTTATGTCAGTGTAACGTGGACAAAAGACATATCATAAAATAAATAGCAAGTGATTTTACTCTTCTGTAAATCAGCTGGCTTTCAGCCATATAAATATGTCTTTCACTGTTTAACTTTGGAAATTTTTTTGTTTCTTTCTTACCTGTGTGTTGTTTCAGGGAAGCTACAAATGTGTGGCCAGATGACTCCTGCTAATTTAAACATATATACTCTAGAAAGCAGTCTGGTTAAAATTTGTCTCTCTCTTCTGGATTTTATTTGGTTTGGGTTTGGGTACACTTATTCCTGTACTTCCTTTTTCATTGAAGGGCTTCACTTTTTGTCTAATTTCAATGAGCAAAACAGAAGCATGTACTGTGTGAACGTAAAAATCCATGAGCAATGGGTGACTAATGCAAAGATGTTTTGTCTGTGATCTTTGGTAAAATATTTTGGATTGAAATGCAGCCCATAATGCAGGTGTTCGTGTACAGAAACACTCTGGGATATGTAAAACAATACCAAGGCTATGTCCTAAACTACAAGTCAAAGACCATTTCTTGTAATTTTGAAAATAGTAGTCTGAAAAAATATGAGGATTTAGATGACCTGGGCTAGAACCCACAGAAATGAACTGGAAGTCTTCCACTGACTTAATATTTTTATCAGACTCAAAATGAGAAGTACAAGGAAAGTTGGAGGGCAAGGGCTTTTGACTCATTACTCATACATATGATGCCGTAAATAAACACAATAAAGATAGAAGATTTTTGTGTCATAAGGAACAGTTCACTGCACAAGAAACAATTTGTGGTTTTGATGTTGCAAAGAAGAGTTCTACAGCCAAATTTTGGAAAGAGTTTAGATGGATGGCAATGCAAGTACTCAACAGGGTTTTCAAAGTATCTCAGGACCTTTAAGTATTTGTCCCTAAGTTATCAGAGATTGTGTTACCAGTTTGTAGTTCTGATATGTCTGCAGTGGATTTCAGGGTCCTGCTGCCTTCATCTCATTAGACATTTGGGAAACATGTGTTACCCTTTGTTCCAGGCACACCAAATAGCATATTAGGTCAGCCTCTGGCAAGAATTAAGTCAGTGTAAAGGAAAAAATTACTCTTCCAAATTTGTCATGTACATCATCTAATGCCCATCAGTCAGCTGGACAAAACCAGCTAACATCTCTTTCTCTTGTTCCCCTGCTGACTTCATCCTTTTTCATAACTTCCAGGGTATTTTGGTGTGTCCTGGGATGCACAGGCTTTGATGGTAACACGGCTCTGGGTCACAACAGCTTAGCTGTGAGAAATGGGCTGTGCTTTGGAGACCCTAATCAAAATGGTGTGGCCTGGATAGCTACAGAAGTTCAGGGAAGAAAATATTTTGTGTCCTCAACAGATTTTTTTTAAAGTCCTGTGACCTATTTCTTTGTCTCGAATAACATTATGATTTTCCACTTGCAGGCTTTTGTGCTTCAGAAAGATTCTGTAATGTCATTCTGTTAACTAAGAATCATAATGATTTTTTCTTTCCTTTTGGTTTTTTCTTCTATGTGAAAACAGCTTTATTTTTGCTTCTTTGTACTTAAGAATGAGGGATTTGTGCTCAGAGGTATAAAAATTAAACTTGGAAAATAAGTTATGCAGAGCAATGATGGTCTCAACACAGAGGTTGAAAAGGTTGCCTGCAGCAGCACCAAGGTGCAGAAAATGTTCAAGCATGTGTTTTACCTAGTTGTCCCCTTTTTGCCTTCACTTTTGGCACATGTTTTACAAATGCACAGCAATATTCCCAGAGCGTTTAAATGCACCTTTTTTCTCTCCTTTCCCTGTAACAAAGAACTGAGGGATGATCACACTAGCATCGTTCCTATCATCAGTATGACATATCAGAAAGATGAGTATAGGAGGAGTATAGGAGGAGTAGTCTGTACCTAATATGGTAGTGATAGCTGTGGCAGTGGTGTTCAGTAAAATGCCACTCATCCAGCTTGGACAGCATTTTGAGGTTCTTGATGCTAAGGCTTCTATGAGATGGTGTTCCTAAAGTTAATGCTCATCCCTAAGTGATGTGGTGCTCTACCACTGTCAGTGACCCTGAGTAACTGTTCTAGCAACTGCTTTAGTATGTCTAAGAATGACCTCTACAAATAATTGTCTCACATTTTCTTCTGTCTGTTGGTTCTTTGCATGAGAAGAACCAACTTTTGTGTCTGTTTATGCTAAATGAAGAAGCACATATTGATTACTTTTTTCTTGTATCTTATGGTATACTGTATTCTGTTAAAATAAACAATGCGTGGAGGAATAAGGACACCACACACCAGACCAATGTGATCAAGTGAATGCCATTTATTACACACATCACATGGTTTATACAGGGTTAAGGCTACACTCCATTGGCTAAATTGAACCTCACACCATCTAACTGCAAATCCCCATTGGTTATAATCCATACCTCACAAGTCCAATGTTTTGGTGAACTCATCCTGACTGTTTTCAGGAATATCTCCAGTGTCCTGTGGGAAACTTGAGGAGTTCTCATGAGAAACTTCAGGGGAGTTGCTAAGAACTCCTAGGGAGTGATTTCTCCTTTACTGGATAACAGCAGCTGTGACCTTGCATCTTCTCAGCTGATATCTGCCTTCAGTCTCACAGAGTCTATATAGATCTGAATTGCTCACCTTTGATTTTTCTGTACTAACATTCTGTTATTACATGCTGAACATTTTTCATTTTCTTTTAAAAGATAAAAGAGATATGAGAAGTGATGTTCCCTTAAGTGAATGTGAGAAGAAATTAGAAAGGACTTACTGTATTTTATGCTATTATTTTTCCATAATTAGTGGATTCTTCTCCTCTGTCTTACTAAATTATATTGGTTTCTTCTCCATGATTTGACGCAGTGGATTTTGTGCAGGATTCAAGACTGCCCATTTTTATGAAGCTGGATCTCTTCACAAATAACCAAACAAAACAGCCTTCTACAGACCAATTAATTACATGATGTCAGGGTGATACCATGTCCTACAAATACATTATATATGTGAGGTAAAATAACTCTTAGAAAGATCCAAAAGAGTGTTCAGAGATAGTAAGGGTAAGTAAATATTACTATCCATTTATGTGCTTTTCTATAGGATTTAAGACACCTGGTTAGGTAAACAAATATTTGTGCATATTTAACTTAAAAAGAAGGAAGGAGATCCCTAGGTCTTGGTTAGTACTGAACAATCAAAATTATATACATAAATGAGGAAATGCTTTATGACACTTCTGTTTTCCATCTTCCAATTTGTTTTACCTTGTAGGGAGGAGATGATGTCATGGCTTGTGTTCATGATGATAACGGAAGAGTGCGAATACAGCACTTCTATAATGTCGGTCAGTGGGCTAAGGAAATCCAGAGAAATCCTGCTAGGGATGAAGAAGGGGTTTTTGAGAATAATCGTGTAACGTGTCGATTTAAGCGTCCTGTATATGTTCCCCGAGAGGAAACCATCGTAGATCTGCACTTGAGTTGGTACTATCTGTTTGCTTGGGGTCCAGCAATCCAGGGTAAGATGATTTCTGTGTTACCAACAGAAATGATGTGACAAAACTGATAAATGTCTTTCAGTTACATTAATATTGATAAACCCCTTCCCCTCCTCTTTTTTTGATTAAAATTCTAGTTGCATGAAGCTTAAAAACAGATAAAAAGGAAGGCAAGAGTCCAACATGTCATGTTTTCTTGGCTATGTAGCTACTACCCTCACTCCCCAAAGATAAATATAGAAAAACTTTTGAAGGGTGTTTTTTGTTTGCTTGAATTTCATTTGTTTATTCAGAGGTTTAATTTCAGAAAGCAGAGCTCACTGACAGCGTAATATTGCATGCTCCTGTAGTTTTGAAAAATACCTGGCTGTCTACCTGTTTGTGTGGTAGAGTTATAGAAAAATTGCCTCTGACATTATTTCTTTCTGCCCTTACCTCCTAAAGGTTCTATAACTCGTCATGATATAGACTCACCACCAGTTTCAGAGCGTGTTGTCAGTATTTACAAGTATGAAGATATTTTCATGCCATCAGCTGCCTATCAGACCTTCTCTTCTCCATTCTGCTTGCTCCTAATTGTTGCACTGACCTTCTATTTATTGATGGGAACCCCATGAGTGATGGAAAATAGCAAGAATTTGTCAGTGGAAGTTTCTCAGGATAGACGGCTATATGGATGGACAATGCATTTTTCTATTGGAATTTATATCACGCCACCATCCTCATCTAGCTGCTTTTGAACATAGTTAGCTTCTCAGAAGAATGAAATAACTATCTCCTTTGAGTGGCTGAGTGGTGACAAATCATTTAAGAATAATCAGTGAACACATAGGAGAATATTTTGTGTTGTGATTACTTGCTTAAAGAAAATGAGACTTTTGTAAAATCAATGTGTGTGTGTGCATGTGTGTTTGGGAGGGGTGCCTGTGTGTGTGTTTAGGTCAATTTAGTAATGGACATCTTATCAAAATAACAAAATTGCCTTGCAAATTGCTTCGAAAAGCAAACTTAGGAAAACATTGCAATGCTGTGTGGTACTTCTGGAGTAGAGAGCACAACTCCAAGTGCAGTTTCTGATCTTAAGATCCAGATAGTGACACAGCAGTATAAAACCTGTCCTTCAGTAGTGGACTGTTCTCCCAATTTTATTTTTTTTTTCTTTATATATTTATCAAAGTTCACTTGCTGTGATACTTTCCAAAACTAAACTTGAATATTCAAGGATTAGCATGAGGGGTTTTTTTTTCAATTGAAAAGGGTGATAAATGTCTTTATTGTGTTTCAACAGCTTTTTTGAAACAAATGGGTACTTCTTTTAAGAGTGAGATACAAAGTAACTTATATAACAAGGGGAAGGGAGAATACAGCAATACAAATTCTCCATACATAGGAAAACCAGGTATAAAACATGCAGAATACAGAAGTTCCCAACAAGCCATAGGATGTCCTTCCAACAGACTAAATCAATTTTGCTCTTTTTATGAAAAAACAGTAATTTTGCTGACATGTAAATACACTTTTAAGTAGTTGTGCAGTAGTATGAAGTAATTCTGTTTTTCTGTGTTGTATGCCTCTGTATCCTGTTCATTTTAAAAGTGACTATGGGCAGCTGGCGTTAGCTTACAAATAAATAGAAATATAATTGAGATTGTTTGTAAGGAAAGACAGGGATTAACAAGAAGAGCAGTATCTTTAGCTCATCAAACCACTGTTAAAATATAGTTACTGTGGAAAACGATGAGCTAAAGAAGAAATACACTAGATTATTTTATCACCAGTAAATATTACAAGATGAATGCTAAATATTGCAGAAATGGAAAGTGTCAAAATGCATTTATGTGCCATAGAAAATTATGAAAAACTTTGAGTGGAGAATTTCTGTTCTTCACATAATAGGAAGTATGTGACGTGCACATGTAGCAGTCAGATGTGCTTAGGAAAGGTTATGTCTTCACTTTTCAATTTATATAAAAATTTTATCTAAATAGAATTAAAATCTAAATAGTGCCAAAGTTTTATCTAATGTGGTACGCTTGAGGACTCTGTAACATGGGATCTGGTAAAGTATGTGATGGAACTCCTTTCTATTCTCATTACTGCAAAGTATAAAATGAATAACTAGTTTTGCTGAGTTTGCATCGTTATTCACAGACTGATGTTTGGAAACTAATTTTTTTAGGCTGAGAATTTTTCAAACCTACGCTTAAGGTATATGAATTAGATTGAAAATGAATTTATCTTCATAACAAACACTTTATCCCTATTTCAAATAACAGATTAATTAGTATTTCATATATTCAAGTTAGTTAACTTACTCATCATCTGATGAAGTATAGAGACTACCTAATAAGGAAGGTCTGCTTTGGCCCACAACAGCTGTATAATTTAGCCTTCAGATTGGCTGGAACAGATAAGCCAAAGCCTGGATGATAAGCTTTACATTCAGCAACCAGGTGAAGTGAAGAAATCATCAGGGTAAGTTCTTTCTCTTTTGTGCTGATTTGTAGGTAGCTGAGATACTGCAGTTCTTTCTCAGAGCCCGAGGGTCGCTTTAGTTTATGGCCTTGTATTTGCTATTTGAGTTTCAGCCGTTTACCTGATTACCCACTAAAGGGCTAATTTAATAATTTAAAGGTCTGAAGTAGGATAAAAATCCATTTTAACGCCTCTTTTCTTCTTTAAAACAGTGCTGGATTTAGGATAGCCTGGCTGTACCCAAGCACAGAGGTATGTTACAAATGACAATTATAATGTAAATTTCTGTAACATCTGTTAATCTACTTTCTACATATGTGGAGTCAGGTGCGTTTGAAGTTCAGGATTGAAAGCAACAGGAAATTATTTTACATTATTTTTTATTTCTCTTTCGGATTACTTGTCAGCATTCTAACAATGAGTTGTCTGGTGGTTTTGTCATCATGTTTTTCTCTTGTTGAAGTATTAGCAGAAATGTTCACTTCCATAAAAATTTTCACCCAAACTTCAAAGTACTCAGTTAGCAAAAAAAAGTATTTCTCATAGAAAGGGAGTAAATAAAAGGTCACAGCAAGCAACAAAGCAATCTGTTATTTGGCATTTCAGCTGACGGTTCAGTTTAGCTCTGAGTTTGTCTGAGAGTTGCTCCTCAGAGCAGGAAAATCAGGAATATGAAATCAAGTTGACAAACAAAGAAGGTGTGAGTGCTTAGAACTTACTAGGTGGGGTGAAATCTGAGAAGAAAAAGAGAAATGAGAAGTCTTTGGGTCAGTGATATTTAACTTTGGGTGATACTTGGTAAGTCTTAATATTTGAGTGGGCATAGTAACTTGTCATGGAAGGTGTTTGGGTTTTCACATATTTTTTCTTTTTGATATTGAAAAGTAGCATTGATCCCTGTTGATCAAAATTATGCTGTTCAAGGAAATTTTTGAGTGATTATGGCATTTCAAGTAGGTTTTTAAAAATTTTTTTCTAATTAATGAGTACCAACACAAACTAGAAGAAAAGGTCTGCTTTGGAAAAGGAGGCAGACATTTACTTCTCAAAATGATTTTTATTTTCTTTACTGTGACTACTAGCAAGCAACTGTTAAAGAATACATTTCTAAAGTGCTTTAATTTTGAGAATTACTTGCACAGTGACTTAATACAGAGGCGTAGAGTTTAGAAATGGAGTACAGTGTCCTTTGGAAATTTAACTGTGATTATTAATTAGAAAGATAGGACTGGTAAAGACCATATGGCATTAATTAATGTCCTTGAATAAAATTCAGTTGTGACCATTGCTTGTTACATTAACCATATTACCACCCTCTTCTTACTCTGTCCATCTTATCTAGAATGTTTTACACTCAAATTTTCTAAGTTAGTTGGGAGAGAAATCAGTTCCTTATATTTGTGACAGTGCTTATGGCAAAAAGATCTTGTATTTGACTGTTGTGTCTGACTTGTACTCTACTATAAATAATAAGTTAGGCCTGAAATGACTTAAAGAAAAAAGTGGAATAGAAGAGAGAAAAATTAGTGGAATGGACAGACTTTCAGAAAATAATTTTCTTCTTTGTGGAATCAAATAAGTATCTGTATATTTTTGGTATAGTGAGTTGCTAATTGATTTCCCACCCCCGTCACCAAAAAAAAATAAGCCTACCTAATTTGATAATGTTATTGAATACAGGGTGATGCTGTCTTCAAATCTCTATTGCTATAAGGGAAACAGTCTGGTTTTGAAAGATAATATATTGATAAGAAAAGTTTGAAATCCCTCTGTGACATTCTGGTCCTTCTTGATTGGTTTTGCAATCCTTTGATAGCAAGAAAATAAACACTTGTGGCCTCCCTAACCTGAGGAAACCCCAGACTGGGTTAAATGTTTTGAAAGCTGTGCTGGGCACTGGCTTTCCCAGTCTTCAACACAGGGATTAGAGAATGACTGGATCATGGTGCACCTCAGCACGCTGCCCAGGCAGTAGCCTCAAAGCTCACTTAGGGCACCATATCCGAGGTCTGAAACAAAAAGAAGAGCCTTGCAACTGCCTTCATGTACTAAATATCTACTGCAAAATGGAAATAACAAACACAATGACCCGTCCTACACCAATCCCTTAAATATACATATCTTCTTGTTTGCAAGCTCTACATGACCTGGTGATGTGTGCCAGCAGCCCAGAAAGCCAACTTTATCCTGGGCTGCATCAAAAGAAGTGTGACCAGCAGGTCAAGGGAGATGGTTTTGCCCCCCTACTCTGATCTTGTGAAACCTCACCTGGAGTGCTGCATACAGCTTTGGGGTTCCCAGCATAAGAAGGATGTGGACCTGTTGGAATGAGTCCATGAGAGGAGGGCCACTAAGTTGATGAGAAGACTGCAGAACCTCTCCTATGAGGACAGCCTGAGAGAGTTGGGGTTGTTCAGCCTGGAGAAGAGAAGGCTCTGGGGAAACCTTAGAGCACCTTCCAGTACCTATAAAGAGGCCTACATGAAAACTGGAGAGGGACTTTATATATGGGCATGTAGTGGTAGGACAAAGGGGAAATGCTTTTACAGTGACAGAGAGTAGATATAGATTAAATATAAGAAAAAAGTTATTTACTGTGAGGGTGGTGAGGCACTGGAACACGTTGCTGAGGAAGTTGTGGATGCTCCATCTCTGGAGTGTTCAAGGTCAGGTTAGATGGGGCTCTGAGAAACCTGCTTTAGTGGAAGGTGTCCCTTCCTATGGCAGCAAGGTTGGAATTAGATGATCTTTAAAGTCCTTTCCAAGAGAAACTACTCTATCACTCTTTTGCCAGACTGTAGATGGTGTTCTTACCGTGAGTGTTTATGTTTAGTCTTCCTTCAGAAAGTTCTGTGCTTCTTGTCAGTGGCCTGTGTCCTGTCTCCATTTCCACAGATGCCTTATACTGTTTAATGAGATGGTCCTAAGAAGTATTAGCCAAGCTGTAAAGAGGAGTTAGTAGGTAAAGGAGGTCTGGCACACATCTCTCCTCATGGTTTTCCAGGTCACAATTAGACATCTGTGTCATCGACGATACTCCGTTATTCATAAGTAAATGACTGCCATAAGTCTGAGGGAAGACACAGGTCTCCCTGTTTCTTTCTGTCTTATCCTTGCAAATAAGAAAATTATTCTTGTTTTAGAGAATAGACCCTCTGTCTGGTCTTTCAGGTCTTTTCTGGGTCCACTAGAAGTTTGCACCCTGAGGTACTCTAGAGGCAGAATTAAAGTTTATATGCAAATTGCGTAACTTTTATTAGCATTTAAATTGCATTTTGTGACTGTGGCTTCATTGGTTTGCCACACTGCTGTGCAGCAGGTGTACTCCCTACCCTGGCTTTTTTAACATCTCCAAATAGTTTCCCCAAAGAAAAGAAATAGCTTTAGAAGAAGGAAATATGTATTCCAGAGAGTTAGAAAAGGTTTAGTATCACCTATTTTCAAAGGTAACTACTGTGAGTGTTAGTATTTTATACAAAATGTGACTCTGTATAGAGCCTTAGATATGACAGAATCAGAAACTCAGTTAAATATTGTGGTGGTTCAGTGCTTCATGGAGCTGTGGACATGCACAACTAACATGAACTGGTGTCATTCATTTCATCCCTGACTCCACAGTATCTGATGAAACTGGCAAAGCAGTTTGCTTGAATGCTACATGGTTAGGCATTGGTGACATCAAATGTTTTGGAACCGAAGAGTGGACAAACTGGTAGTAAGGATGAATGATGAGGAAGGGATAATGGTTTTGGCATACTGTGTATTTTTGCATGAGTTTACATGTGGCAGAGCCCTATCTGGCACTCTTTGTCACGAGCAAATATTACTTGATGTGATGAGAAGGAACAGAGTTTGACTTCAGTGAGAATTTAGCTTTTATGCAGGTCCTAGCTGTGTGCCCAGGGCTGATATGGGCTCCAGGTCAGACTGTGCTGCCAGATGTCTACTCCCACCAAGTTCCAAGATAAGAGGAAGAGGCCTGATCCTGCCTTCAGAGTTATGAAAACCTGTCAAGACCCCATAGGCAGTAGTGGCAGTCAGGTCCAGTGGGGAGTACCTCCTCAGTTTGTAAAATGGAGAGTGAGCAGGTACTCCCTGCTTGCAGCAGTTTAGAGCCCCCATCTTTTGATATTTAAATCTTTTCTTAAAAGCTTTCATTGTACATTATCCATTTCCTCCAATTAATATTTAAGTATTTCTGTAGCAATGTGTGAGGGTGGCTCTCCCTCAAACTGCCCAGGACAGACATGGATCAAACTGGAAGGTTTTAAAGAAAATCTCAATTTCCTGTGTATAAAAATTGATTAAAAAAAAAACCCCTATATGTCAAATTTTCACTTTTTTTTTTTGTATCTATTTATTTTATGCAATTTTCATGTCGAGGTATTAGATTTGTGCAAATCCAGAGTAAGATGTAGGTAAAGCCTTCCTTTGCTAAAGCTCTTTTATTAGTATTAAGTAATCACTTTGGTAACGTCCTTTTTTTTTTAAATTTTCACAGTGGGTTTAATAAAATTATGTATGCCTGAAGCTGGTTATTTAACTTGACTAATTTAGGCTCAGATAGTGAGACAAAAGCAGTGTAATTTCAAAATGTCGAGGAGGATGTGTGGAGCTTGTGGAGTTGATAGGTGTGAAAATGTAGACTTAAAAGGATTACTTGCTTTGAAAATCTGCATTATGGCTTACCAATAGCAAAGAATCTGCTGCAAGGAAAGGAGCAGATTTTTTTTCTTTGGGTTGCTAAGTAATTTGAATTGCACTCATAGACTCATAGAATATCTTAAGTTGGAAGAGACCCATAAGGACCTTAAGAGTCCAATTCCTTGCTCTTCACAGAACTGCCTAAAACTAAACCATATGTCTAAGAGCATCATCCATCTGGTCCTTGAGCTCTGACAGGCTTGGTGCCATGATCGCTTCCCTGCAGAGCTCGTTCAGTGACCAGACACTGTCAAGAAGAAACTTTTCCTAATGTCCCATCTGAACTTCCTCTGACAGTGCTTCATAGACATCCACAACTGTTGCTTTTGCCCTCCTTCTATGTTTCTTATTAGTATGAATGTTCTTTCAAACCAATGTGAGGGTGGAATAAGTGCAGGATTTCACAGCCCTTTAGAACAGCTGCTGCTCCACATAGGCTCATTCTGATCTGCAATTAGAGCCTATTTAGGAATGTCCTTACAAGGTGAACTTTAAATGGCATTCATAAGAAATTTTATGTAAAGGTGTTGTGGTCTTTATAGACTAGAGCATTGCAGAATTACTAGCACTTTTTTGAGCTGTTTCTAAATTATACTCAAATTCATATTTACATTTTTAAAGAAGTAATTGGATTTTTCAAAAGTGCTGAGCAGCTGCAAATGTTTTATGGCTCTAATGCTTATTCAGGGCAGCAAATGTTTTATGGTAACTAATGATTGCAATGTGTTGCATAATTTAGTTTCACATCTCTCTCTTAGTTTTGATGTCATGCAGTTCATTTTCATAAGATGGTGTTGGTAGAAGACTAAATAATTCACTTAAGCTGTGTGCCAAGGAATAAAAATATTCCTGCTGATTTTTCACAACAGTGATCTGCAAAGTTTTGATTAATGAAAAAATTCTTTACAGAATTAATGTTTAAGCAGTGTGATCTTGCTGAAGGCATTTGTGTATGTGTAAAGCCTGAGAATTACACAATAAAGTCTTGAAACAAAAGGCTGGATTCTGCTCTGGAGGCAAAAGAAGACAAAACACAGAATCCTACATATTCCCTGACTCATAGCTGATTCTGGGAGACAGAATGATCCAGAAAAAATATATAAACCTGAGATATTATTTGTGTGGGTATTATGTTTGCAGTTCTTATATACTAAACTTTCACTTTCTTCAGTACAAAAATTAACCTCACATTAGTCTTATTACAGTATTATTTTCACTTCTTTTTTTCCAAAGAAGATGAAACAAGGATAAGTTCATTAAGTCATGAGAATATTGTCATACAGAATATTAGGACAATAGGAAAGGACGTACAGATGCCATAGTTAAACGTAAAGGGAAAAATTCTTGTAACTTAACTGAAGAATATATCTGCTTCTGAAATACACAACTGCTCACATATAAAGTCATGAATTCTTTTCCAGTTTTTCACAGTTGGTGATATGAAACAAGTGAGAAACATTGAAATAGGAATGGATTATTTTAAAACTGGAAGTATCATTCAAGTCTTGACCCAAAGAGTCAAAGATGAAATTCCGAAACTGTTAACTTAGAAAAAGGAAATGGTGGGACCCATAACATTTCTGTATGATGTCCCCAACCTTTATCTGGGCAGATATATTTTGTTAGCATATTTGAAGTATCATGAGTTCTGTTTGGGTTAAAACAGATGCCCAATATGCCTTGGTATTTCTGATTTATATACCCTGAGGTCTGGTTTGCTTTAACCTCTTTGCCAGGAAGCAGGCTGTTGTAACTGGGTGAACTCTCACCACTTGTTTTGTATTACATGAAGTGTAATGATTGAACCCGAAATGTCATCTCTACCTTTTGACTTTATTCAGCATTATCAAGACCAGTATACAGATAAAATGTACAAATAAGCAACTTGTAACTATAGTGTTAAGTGGTGTTCTGCATTCTTTATGCTAGACTCTGTTCTGTATGCCAATACTCACCATCCATGTGAAGTCAGTGAGCATTTGTTTGGGTACGAGCGCAGAATGGAGGTTTTGTAGTCCAGAAGAAATTGCCAAACTTCTTTGTATTTATGCTCTAGTCTTTTCAGAAAAAATAACACTGGATGAATACATAATGAAATTACTGTGACCTACGGAACTACTTTGCAATCAGTGCATGCCCTAAAGTATTGCTTTGTAACATGTTTTATACTAAATGTTGGTGTTCAAGTGAGCCTTGTCAGCTATTTGACAATGACAGACAACAATATTTATAAAACTATTATAATAAATGCCTTTTTAGTCTAAGAAAATGTGTGGTATGGCATTTATAAAAGGGAGGAAAAAAGTGTCTGAGGTTAAAGAAGTTCCTTCTGCTGCCCTGTGTTAGCAGTTCTTTCCTGTGCCATGGGCTTGAATTTATTAGCCTGAGTAATTCCATTTAAGTCAGTGAGGCTGGTCACAGTAGCAAATTAACAGATGTGAGAAGACTACTTTTTTCCCCCCCACCATGAGAATCACAGTGAAGCTGTAAATAAATGTAATAATCTGCACTTTAACAAAGTATTAACCCAATTGTCACTTACTATAAGTATGTACGATGTAGAGTTTTCTGTGGTGACCTCTATGCTGTGTTTTTGTAACCTATTTGATACAAATATGATCAAGTTGCAGTATCACAAATTTGGGTGTTTATCTACTGTCATTCCTGCCCTATTCCTTGGCCAGATAGATCAGCACCTGCAACAGTCAGAACAGGCTTTTGCAGAAAAGAACAAAATGAAATAACATTAGAGACTGGTGACAGAGAAGAGGAAGTCCCATCATACTCAACAAGCAAAAACAGCTATAGAAGTCTCTCAAACAGGGATGCTGTGATCTCTGAGATCTCTCAGGTTTGAGCAGGTATTTCAGCTCCTTGCTGGTGGGCTGAGAAGAAGAGTTGGCTCAGGGCAACAAGAAATGTATTGCTTTTACACTGTGTGTCTGTTGTGTTTGTAGTATTGCTACCCTGTAGTTGCAGGCTGCAAGAAAGGACTGATCTCGTGAGTGTCACCAACTTGTGCTTTGTCCAAGCAGTCATGATCAATAGGGGCCTTAAATGGACCAGCAGAGGGTCTTAAATTATGGTCTGTTTATCTTGTGGTATGTGACCATTCATGGCAATTCAAAAAATTCTTCTGTTATTCAGATCTCTGTATATCCAGCTCTTGTTCCATGCACACAACTAGCATGTGGGCTAACCAGCAATATAGTGCTCTGGATTTTGTCCATCCACAGGTCTTACTGGTGCTGTTTTGTGTGTTTTTTCCACTGATTGAACATTTTTGTGTTGGTGCTGTTGACTGCTCTGCCTTACAACCATGCATTTCATTCCCCTTGTTTACTGAACAAGATTCAAGGTTTTCTATCTGAATTGTTCAATTATAGCTCTGCTGATAAAACTGTATACTTAAGATATTGAACAAAGTTGTTTCTGCAATAAAGTCAGGCAGTGCTATATCACTGGGTACTATCAGAGATGGTGTTTCCAAGGGTTGGTTTTCATTTTATTTTAACCAATATTTTGTAAATGACATTTAATTTGAAGTCTTCTCCTCTTAGCAGTTGAGGTGCTTTAGCCCAAAATACAGCGGTATATGCTGATGACCTAAAGATACAAAGTTATGTTAATCATTACCTTTAAAGTTAAGATTTTTTTCCTTTGGTTCTGCTACTATTGAAACTATAGTAGTTTCCTATGAGTATTTTTCACTGATCTGAAGGTGGTATTACTTTGTCATTAAACTGAGGCGAACTGATGAAGTGAGATTAACCTCAACTGAATTTTCCACAAAAGTTTAGTAACACAGATTAAAACAAATAAAGTCTCTCAAGCAGGATGGAGTTATTTTCTAAACACACAGGCCAGTGCTGACACCTTGTGGCTTCATTCCTGAGTTATTTCATATCTTCATGTGATTATTTTGGGTGTAAATAATTTTTTGCTTGCTGTTGCCACCATTGTCTATCTCCTTTGCTTTGTGGCCACCTCAATGCCCAGTATTTTGTTATCTTGTATAAGACAGCTTGTGGTCTGGGTTGACTGCACACAAAGTGAACAAAGAGCTAGCGGTGTCTGATCTCTCGAAGGGAACTCAGAAGGCTTCAGTTCTGTGCACAAAATCGTGGGTGCTTGTGCAGAAGCAGACAGAAGTTACAAGTTTCTCTTTACTATTTAATAACTTGCTTTATACTTGTCTCTACATAGGAGGGCACAGATGACTGTCAATACTTGCCACATAGGTACTTTTAGGTGCATTCATCTTTTCTGCACTGATGAAAAAGCATTCCTTTGCTGCCCTCTTCACCCTTGAAGAATTGCTAATAGCAAGAATACAACCAAAAGGACTGGTGGAGAATTACTGGTAGCATAGGAGCCTGAGATATGCTACTTATCTATGGCCATAAAAATGCCTAAACCACAACGTATCAGTGGGATTTATAGCTACATGGGTATCTAATCTAAAATTTCTTACCATTTCAAATCTTAAAGAAAACCAGCTGTTAAGGCTGCATTCACTGTTTGAAACCTGTTGTGGAATTAAGTTTTAGAGGCTGGGGTATGTCTTTTGAAGATCACACATCCTCCCTCAGCAGTCACTTCAAAGATCATTTTCTGATGTTTAAGGTCATGTTCCTGTTCATTAGTATTCATGTTGTGGTAATATGTGAGTTAGAAATCTTTACTTTATTGCGTTGTTGTTTCAGAGGTTTTTCTGAGGTTTTTTTTCCCTTTCTAACATGTTTAGTTGTTTATAAAGGATAGTGAAACACATACTTGGAAGAGAAATGCTTTATTAGAGGAGGGACCAAATTCACAGCTTATGTAAATCAATATTTAGTGCTTCACTCAAGTCAGTAAGGTGACATTAATTTCTGCTGCTGAAGAACATGGCTGCCCAAGTCCTTCAAGAAAAGTAAAAAGGGATAAGGATGTGCCTATGATGGTTTGCTGGCACCTCTGTTTAGCTAACAGAAGGATTTAAACTCTCTGCTCTTCCCCTCTGTGTAAATCTCAATTGACACTTGCTAATTGAAGTTTAATACAATAAAGGTATTGTAATGAGCCATTAGAATTTGGCATGCTTCTGAACTGAAGAGAAAGTTCAGGTAGTGATGCATGCTTGATAGCTATTTCAGCCTGCCAGCAGGCAGACCTATCTGATCAAAGCGCAGTGAGTGACAGGATCAGTTTAAGGTTCAATAAAAGCTTCTCATATGGACAACTGCTTGTAATGCCTCATCACATCAGGATCAAGCAAAGTGCCTGTAGGTTTATAAATGCTACCACTCCATAAAATTAAAGCACTTTGTTGAACCTACATGTGATCTGTTCAGCAAAGGAAAACAAGGACCTGCAGGGGCTAAGAGGAACCCTTACAGCATGAACTTCTGGGTACCTGGCAGGAAATGCTTTGCAGCACGGACAAGTCAGGTCTGCAGTGCAAAAGCTCTAGGAAACTGGCTGGACCCAGTCCCACCTATGGCTTTACAATGCAACATAGTGACAGAAAGCATATGGAAAACCCTCTACTTTTCCTCCTTGGAATGAAGATAGGGAGAGGTCTCATTTATAATCTGTTGTCTTTATATTGCTCTGCATTAAAAAGCCAGGCTGTGAATACGTGTATTCTCACTTTGCCAGTTAAAGACAATTGTGTTCAGGGTAATGTCAACTTTTGAACATCTCCATTATGCAAGAAATGCTCCACTGAAGTCCTTGTGGACTCTGATCTAACACGAAGTTACATAAGGTTAAACTTGTATGTGAATCCTAGAAAGTATAAAAAAGAAAAAAAAATCAAATTCCTGTATCTATGGACTTTTTACATGTTCATAGGTATGTGACCTCTATTATGTTGTCAAGGGTACACTGCATCTCATTGAAAAGAAAGAGGAAAATCCCTCTGAGTGTTTTACGGCAGCATTACTGATAGCTTTATTACATGCTAAAGGGTTGTGTTAAGCTGTGGAGGGAAAACTTTGAGTAGTACAGTGCCAGCACTGAATTAGTTCAAATGCTGTGAATTTCAGTCCTTGCAATACTTGCTCAAACCACGTGCATTTATTACAGAGGCATTTAGACCACCTGTAAAATGTTAGCTGTCACCCTCAAGCCTGGACTCAGAGCTCTGCCTGGTGGGTGCCAGCTCAGGAAATCAGCTCTTTGCTCACTTATTCGCAAATAGGATTTAATGCAACAGAATGGCACAAATGTCAGGTCTACAAACCCTGACAGAACAACTACCTCTTCAGTGGGCCTGATTCCCAGTAAAAGCACAGATGCGTCCTTGTTAAAGAGCTTGGTGCTAGAACATGTTCAGAAAAGACAAAATTCTCCAGCTGGTCCAACCAGTCTTGCTTTCCACCATGCAATGACTCTCCAAATCTCCGAGTTTGTTCTGCTCCCTGAGACTAGAGCAGCAGTTAGGGGCAGGAGAGCGCTTAATGATGCAGCAGTGTCAGGACTGTGTCAGGCTCGGGATGGGGACGCGCCACGAGCTGCCGGGCTCTTCCATGCTCCAGCCTTGGCCGCCTTCCTCAGCAAGCGTCAGGAAGGCACTGGGAAGCCTCGCCGCGCTCGGCGGTGGCCGGACGGGGTAAGAGCCCCCGGGCCAGCCCCTCGTGTCCTGCAGCGGGTCAGTGGGAGCGCGGCCGCCGCCTCTGCCGGAGCAGAACCACAGTTCCCAGCAGCCTTCCCGGCCGGCACCGCCCCTTTCCCGCCGGACTGGGCGCACGCCCGTGCCGTGCCCGGAGCCGCGCGGCGGCGGCACCACTGCCGGCCCTGCTCCGGCCCCGCACCCGGCACTGCCGGCCCCGCTCCCTCCCTCACCCGCGGCAGCGGCGGTGCCCGTGCCCGTGCCCGGTGCCGCGCCATGGCTGACAGCGCGGAGCCCCCGCCGGCTGCCGCCGCCGCTCCGGACGCAAGTCCCGCTGCCGCGGGTCCCGCCGCGGGTGCCGGTGCGGCCGCTCCGGGCTCGCAGGAGCGGGGGCCCGGCGGCTCCCCCGGCGCGGAGGGCACGGGGCCCGGCGCGTCCGTGCCGCGGCTGCCGCTGGGCGGCCCGGGCGGCGCGGCGGGGATGTCGCTGCCGCGGCTGGAGAAGCCGATCAAACAGGCCTTCTACAACACCGGGGCGCTGCTGTTCGCGGGGCTTTGCTGCGGCGCCGCCGTCCTGGTGTACTTCATCCTGGAGGCGTTCCTTCGGCCGCTGCTCTGGGCCGTGCTCTGCGGCACCTTCCTGCACCCCTTCAAGACCTCGCTGACGGCGCTGGGCCGGCGCTGGCTCGGCCGCCTGCACCGCTCCCGGACCCCCGTGCTGCTGGCCGCCCTCCTGCTCCCCATCTGCTTCGCCAACTACGGCGTGGAGGCGCTGGGCGAGCAGGTGCTGCGGCGGCGGCGGCTGCTGCTGCTGCTGGGCGCGGGCGGGCCGCTGCTGTACGGGCTGTACTGCCTGGGCAGCTCCCTGGGCGTGCAGCTGCTGCTGGCACAGGCCGCCCGCCTCATCTGCCAGGGGCTCGACTACTTCAGCAGCCAGTGGGTGAGTGTCGCCCTCCCTGCTCCAGCCGTGCCCCGGGTTGGAGATGCTGCTAAGTCAAAAGTGACTCAGCTCGGTTCTTGGGCAAACATCGGGGCTTGTTGAGCTCTGAGGTGTGTATTAAAGTGTTGTGAAATGGCAGCTCAGGTCCACAAGTGACCTGGTGCGGGCGGAGGCACCTTAAGGCTTGTCTCTGAGTGGGCTGGGTTGTTTGAGCTTTTCTCGTTCTTAAGGTATCAAACGGTGTAAGCTCAATTGGAATGTTAAAGAGTAGAGCTGTTTATAACTGACAAATGCTACTTAGGGTAACAAAGTTTTGGAGACTGCTTCCCCCTGCTCTATTCAGAAGGGAGACTAGTTAAAACTTCTGGCAGAACTTATACTGTGCTAGTTATAATTGAAAATACAAAAATGCTACATATTGAAAGCAAGTGGTTATGTGAAAGCACGGAGGATAAGTAAGTTGGTCTCTTGTTAAATATTGACGTACAATTGCATGCTCAGATTGCTTGGTGTTGGAGACTTAGAAAGCTGCTTTATTTTTTAAATAAAATGCCCCTGACCCCTTTGGTAGTAGTTTTCCTGATGTACTGACAGGATATTTTGAGCTGTTTCTAGCGTGAATAGAGTAGGCTGGAGAATGTATTTTGTCTCTTGAAGGTAGCGATCTTGCCTTTCTCTTTTGAAGTGTTATCATGTGCTGGAAGATGTCAGGGTACACGTGTTTCTGATCTGTTTTGCTCTCAAAAGTATAATTAACACTGATAGAGACACATTCCCTCTTTATAAAGAGGCGCGATACAACCATGTTTACCTTCAGCTGAGTATCTGAGAATCTAAGCCAGAATCTAATCGTGGCTTGATACTGGTGGGAAGCTTTGGTTTGTTGCCACACAATTTGCTTGATAAGTTTAAGATTTTCCTTTTTGTCGACCTACCTGTTTTAACAAATCAGTGATATTGCTACACTAACAGACCTGGCTGAGTCTAGGCTTTTATTAAGACTTGGTTAATTAAGCCATGCTTACACTCAGTAAATAGCAGCGCACTAAAGGAAGTTACACTGATTTAACCTCATAACTATGGTTGAAATGCACTGCTGGATGTCTGTGTATGCTCAGTGCAACTTTGTTTGGTAGTTTCTGATACTTTTGTTTTTCACTGGTATTTCTGATTTAACACTTTTGTTCATGGAACTGCTGTAAGAATTTAACTGGGCAAAAGATAGTAATCTCCCAGAACTCTTCAGACTTTGAGAAGATTTGGCATGTGTGTCCAGGTAGCTGGCCATAGACTTCCTTAAGCAAAGCAGTACCAGTAGCTTTCTGAGGAAACTCCCTATGTTCTTTCTTTATGAGAAAGAAACTGGGGGCTTTCCTTTGTGAATAAACTTAACTCAGTCTGGCATCATCTATACACTTTACAGAGTGTTCCTGTTCCATTTTTTTTCAAATTTTGTAGTTACTTGATTTGTACTACCTCAGAGTTGTAGCAGGATAACTTAATTTTACCCATGCTGCTGAGGAGCCCAGGTTGGATCAGTTAATAGTATCAGCTTTAACTTCAGTTAAGCATTTTAAAGCCGTTTATTTGCCTTGCTATGTTGCAGGACTCTGTTTGCGTGTGTATGTTCTGCTTGTTAGCCACACAGGAATTTTGGATATTACAAGTTGTTTTGGTCCATTGGTACTGTTCTTCTTTGAGATCTGAATCCTCCATGATCCCATCTGTGTGCACAATTGTCTTGTCCCTTTCTGATTCCCTCTGCTGTGCTAGAGAAGTGAGTGGATGCCTATCATGAGAATTATGGATTTTTGGAATATTAATTTGGTGTTCTCTAACTAAAGGCTTTTTTGTGGCATCTGCTAGGCCATGATACAGAGACAGAAATTTTCCTTTAAAGTTCAATAAAAAGACCAAGTTCTTCAAATGCAGCAATTCACTTGATTATGACACAGTAATCTGTCTCTTGGCACTGGTATGTTAAAGAGCTTTCTTGTCTTGTTGTCCTCAAATCTGGGAAAAGCATTCATCATATTGATAAAGGAAAGGTTTGAAAATGGCTACTTTCCTGCAATTTAGGAATTTGCAATCCTAGATACCTCCATGATTGGATTGTTTGATAGCTGATTGCAAAACACTGCATTTCAAGAACAAGATCTTAAGCTAGTCTATAAACATCTCATTCCCAGGGTCTCCTTTTCTTTCCCTTCATGCTTTACAGTTCTGCATCATCCTTAAAGAAGCTTCTTCAGTAAGTGTAGTAGTCTGTGGGGCCTTAAATCTAGACTAGACTGGTTAAAAATTCCAGGTGAGTTCCTTGCTCTGACTCCAGCCTTCTCTATGGGTTCTTTGCAGGAGTCTTATGTAGAGGGCCCTATACCAACTTCAGTTACATATAATAGGAAACAGAAATGTTTCTCTATCTTTTCTGTCTCAGAAAGGAGGTGAGTTTGTCCCATAGCAGGCTGAACATACCCCTACATGCTTTGATGCTGCAGCAGTTTCAGTGTGGTTGTCCTTACAGGTGGCATACCTCCTGAAGACAAGCCTTGGACTGCCTTGTTCCTCTAGTTTTGTAGGAAGTATGCCTGTATCCAGCAGTGTAGCTGAGGTATGGGAAGTTCTTCTGCTTTATGGCAAGAGTTTAAACTACTTTAGGCTGACTTTTTACACTTGGAGTAATATACAGCAAGTGCCAGCTATTCATTGTATTTTCTTCTTCTTTTTTTTTTAAGATATTTGCTGATATTTACTTGGAAAATGGATAGTTTTTAGATCCCAGCAGATATAAAGAACTATATAGCTGCTCTAGGTTTCATCTTAGTAAATTAAATTTGATATAATCGTAATGGGCAGAATTCTCTGTAGTGAACTTGATTACAGGGCTGTCAAAATCTTTCTCTGCTGGCCAGTCATTCTTCCTTGATTTGTCACAAGTTATAGGTCAGGGTCAGAGCTGTGTACTCATGTTTGTGTCAGTGTATTTTTATATCTCTGACTGTACTAGGTGCAACACCTGTTGTTCTAGGGGTTTGCATGCAGTTAGAGGACTTACACAGTCTTATTCTCACTACAGTGCTGGGCAGATCTGGAAATGCCATTTGCCTTGGTATTTCCACATTGGCATATTGTCAAAGTATGTGTTATCTGTTTTGGCTGATGGACTGTCAGCTCCCTGTCAGGGAATCTGTCAAAGGGATCCACCAGGGAAACCTCCATTTGTGTTGGTCCTAGATGTCAGCAGTCCCTAAGTAGCCCTTCCAGACTGGAATTTTCAAACATGCTTCCTGGCAAATGCTTTGGGTCACATGCTTTGAGATGTTTGGCTTCCACAAATCTACTGAATATCACCTGAGGAGGCAAAAAAGCATCTATGTTTTGTCAAGTTCACCTGATGGGCCAATTTCTCTTCTAGTAACAGAAAGGGTTAAGTTTGACTATATTGTGGGAATAACTACAGCTGTGAAAAACACAGTTTTGATTTTTGGTATGCATACAATTTCTATTTTTTTGAGTGTTTTGGTTAGTTCTTTTTCCTTTCCTTTTCTTCTTAGAGTAGGTTTGTAGTTTTCTAAAACTTGCTCAGCATGAATAAAACACCTGAAAAAGCTCTTAAGTATTCTTTGCACTGTTTATAATCCTTTATTATTATGGCATCTTAGTTTATAAATGGTACAGACAAGTACTGACTGTAAACACATCTTACCAAAACCACAGGTTTTGGGTTGTTTTCACAACTTGGTAGAGAGAAACCATGTAGAGACCACATGTGGCCTATTTAAAAACATGATGGGGAAGGGCAGGGAAAGTCTGAGATGTTGATAGTGTTTTATTTTCTGCTGTTATTTTTCCCTTCCACAGCCACCCTCAGTTTTGGAAGAGCCTGCAGTGAGGTACCGAGCTTGAGGAGGCTTTGGAGCGTGTTTTGATTTACATACATGAACTGCAGCCCCAGGCCCTGAGCTGACACTAGCCTAAAGCCTAATAATATATGCTACATAATATTAGTTATTTATTGATACTTGTATGTATTGTTTGAATACAGTGACGTTTCTTTTTCTTCCACCTCTGAAAGGAAGGATTGTTATAGAACTGTCCAGCAAAGTTTTGACTGTGGTCTGTATAATAAAACAAGAAGGTGAAGAAGTTGTGTGTGTTGAGCAGCCATCTCTTGCAAAAGTGCCATCATGAAGTGTGTCAGAAAAGTGGTGCTCAGTCTGCAGGGAAAGAATTTGCTATGCTCTGTAAAACCTATTTTTGCAAGTGAATTTTGATAAGCTTGATTTCTGAATAGTACTTTTATTAATTTTCTCGTAAGTAACTTGTGTATTAAGACAGGAAAAGTAAACTAAAGGAGAAATATTTTCAACATCCATAGCTGCAGTCTTCTGGATATCTCACATTTGATGTTTTGTTTCTTAAACTCACAGTGTAGGAAATGTTGCAGGACACATAGAAAACACTTTTAACCCATTTGTGGCAGTGTTGATTTTGATGCTCAGTTCCCCCTGCAGGTTTCACTTATAAGTCCTTTTGTCCCTTCAAAAAGGGATGATCTCAGTAAACACCATCTTTCTGTTTCATGTGGCTTAGCAGTCTGTATGTGTTAATGCCAAACATACCAACATGGATGTCCGTCACAGTTGGGGATCCTGGAACAAATAGAACGGGTGCACTGCTCTAGTCCTTTGGACCTGGGAGAAGGAATAACTTACTTGTGTTCTCTTAGAACCTGCTTTTAGGTAAGTGACAGCTTTCTTACTGAAGAGAAGAAGTGATTGACTTTGCTCTGAGGTGAGCAATAGTCTCACATGTGTGATCTGTTCTACAAAGGCTGTCTCCATGTTAAGTGAAGGACAGTTACACATTCTTACTCTGCTGGACTCTGCACAGTATGGGATATTTCCCCTTGTGTACTAAGGAACATTCAGTAAAGCCACATGAAATTAATCTGGATTCTCAAAACTGGAGTCAAAAATGACGTTTTCATAAATCATCACCTGTCTCCCTATCATCTTTTATATTGCTTAGAAAACCGTTTCCAAACCACTGATTTTTTGGAAGGCAAACGCAGTTTGGTTTTTAGCAGTGCATTTAATGCCTTGTGTTGCTGCATTTTTCAAGGCCAGCACTATTCTACTCAGCTTTTGTGGTATGTTTGTTTTCCTTTGCCAGCCTGCATCACTGCTGAAGGGGAAGATAAAGAAATGATGAACTGCTGTAATAAGATCACTTCTTTATACCAGCTTTGTGCTGCAGCACAGTTTTAAAAGTTTGCAAAAGTGCCATGTCAATGTTTATAAAAATCTTCTCTGTTAAGAAAAACTAGTAAAAATCTCTCTTTTCAAATGAAAATTTGATTTTAAAATGTTAAATGGAAGTGACGAGGTAGTTAGACCTTCTTTTTTGTTCAAAACACTGAAACAATCTGAAAAATGGAAAGCAATTAGAATTAGTTGTGTAGTGTCATCAAGCAGTTTTAAATTTAAAGCTCAATTAAGGAAACAACAAACAAACAAACAAAACAAAAAAACACTCCCTGCCCCCTTCCCCCCAAACATAAACCAAACCTAAAAAGCCTGGCTAAATGATTTCCAAGTGGAATAGGGCAGTCTGGAAAAAAGTACCACTTCAAAATGGCTGTGGGAGAGGGTAGACAACTCAGTTGGTTAAGACTTGGTTGTAATAATGCCAAGGTCATGGGTTCAATCCCCTGTATGGGCCATTGACTTAAGAGTTGGACTCGATGGTCCTTGTGGTTCCCTTCCAACTCAGAATATTCTGTGATTCTGTAACTGAAATATGAGAATTGAAACACTTCATTTGTTAGGTCCTGCCTTGTTAAAAACTGAAAAATTTGGGAAGGTTGTGAGGGCTTATATCAAAAGAGGTAACTGTTAGTTAATCTTCTCATTCTTCACTGTTAGGTTTACTGTGGGGTGGTTCATGGAATCATAGAATAACCTGAGTTGGAGGGGACCACAGGGATCATTGAAGTCTAACTTTGAACCCGCACATGACTGTAGGAATTGACTTACAATATCTGGAAGGGAAAAAGTCCTGTCAGGACTTGTGAAGAAAATGAAGAAGCTGATTCTAATGCCTTAACAACTGAGGGTTTTAATGTTGTTTAAATGTACAAAATGTTTTCTGTTGTCTTTTTTGCAAAGTCACTACTTCTTCTTCCCAAGATCCCTTGAGATTGCTGCTATCCAGGGGTCTGGAGGGAAGTTGTGAAATGGCTGTTATCTACCCCCTATTCTATTGGATGTAAATCCCTGATTCCTATTGGCTCACAGGCAAGCCCCCTTTGTTTCCTATTGGTAGATTTTGGATCCCTCCAAGGTCCATATAAACCTTGAACCTTTAGCAGTAAACTCTCTCTCTCGTCCCTATCCTGTGGTCTCTGTCATCCTTGTGGGCTCCCTGGGGACCACATGGTGGGGGGCAGCGGGGGGAGCACACCTCTCTAGGTAACGGGCTAAATCCTGGACCTGGAGAACCATTCAACTGTTGCACATGACCACCCCAAAGATCACACCCTGTGTCTGAGAAGGCACATGAAGCAGGTAGCAAATGTGTTTGCTGCCAGATGTTGAGTTGTTGGGGCAAAATTCCAAGAAAGACTAAATCATTCCAACAGCTTTGCTACCAGTGAAGAGCTCTTCTTGCTCATCCCACTTCTGACATATGCTTCAGTTGCCCTGTTGTTGTTACCTATCATATTTCTGTGAGCCTGTTTTGCTCTAACTGCATTACACGTAGCTTTTTTATGAGCTTAGGGAGCTTGAGCTGGCTGGATGAATGTTGAAGCTGTTGTGCAGGAGAGGTGGGACTGCCCAGCTGGCAGTGGGAGAGAATGAACTGCCACTTTCAGTAGCACTGAGCTATTACATGAGCTCATCTGTAAAACCTCCTCTTTTGAGATTAACTTGTTGATTGGAAAGAAAGGAAGGGAACCGTGTAAAGAAAGAATTTTACTCTCCAATATAAATCAATATAAACATTGTCAGAAGTTGAATAGTAAGAGTTTGTTCCTGAAAAATGATGCCAACGCCAAAAGTGTGGCCAAGATTTCAAATTTTTCAACTTGAATAGTAATGGAAAGCAGCCTTTGAGTAATGTTGGTGATGTGGTCATTCTGATAAATCCTAGACTTTCCAACACTGAAATTTAAAAGATAAGTCACTGAAGCAGGTGATTGAATTTAACATAGAAGCTGCATCTTTCTGTGGTGTAATTTTGCCTCCAGTTGACAATTTAACGGGAACTGGAGCCCTTCAGAGTTGCCTTAGATACCTCTAAATCTGGCCTCTTAAATGTACCTCTTTAACACAGAAATGGATGCCGAAATCCAGGAACTGCAGTTTATTCAGGGAAGGAGGCAGTTTTACTTTAAAGGCAAAACAACATTTTGTACAATTTGCGAGGGATGCTACAAAATGCAAAGGAGAAAGAAAAGTGAGGTCTTTGCTGTCTGTTCAGACAAGTAAGATGAGTGAGGGAAGGAGGAAGGACAGCTTGCAGGATTAAACTATACTGAAGTTTCTTGTATGGGAGTTCTGCATGTCTGTAAATAATTGTGATTCAGTAGTCATTTAAAATCTCAGAGTACATGGTGAAAATTGGGCAAACTGATTTCAGCTTGATAAATAGTTTATGGTAGCTAATGCATTCTGCAAAATCTGAAATGCATGAATTAGTTACCTGGTTAGCTCTATACTCTCCTATGAATCAAATTTGTAGGCATTTTGATCTAGCATGGAATTTTATCAATTCCACTTTCTTTGCAATAATTGCAGTAGCTCAATTTTAATGAAAGTAGGCAGTATGTTTTATTCTTGGTTTCCATTATGTCAGTTTTTGAGAGGACATACAATACGAAAGAGACTGTTAATATTCTCACGCTCTTGTAGCCAAAATCTTTGGAGACCGTCCAGAAAAACAGTGGGAAAGGTTATGCAACATCCTTTTAAAGGGTTAAGAAAAAAAAAGTGTGCTGTTGCCAAGTTAGTGTGGGATGAAATCCTAGTCCTGTCATTTCAGTTAATGTGCTTTGTCATTGACTTTCAACTGTGAGTTGTTGGAAATGGGCTCCCCCAACTCCTGGGCAGAGGTTCTTGCAGTGCAGGGGAGTTCTTGGTCATCACATTAATCAATAAAGGGTGTCACTGAAATTAAAATTCTTTCACCAGTCAGTTGACTACATAGTTTTTTTTTACAGGGCTTCAGGATTGTTGTTTGATCTCTGGAACAAAGCAACTTGTTTATTTGAAAGCAAGCTCTTTCTCTCTGTTCAGTAGAAATGAGAATTACTTTCACTTGGATCATCTGCTAAGTTTCTAGAAATGAGAACTGATTAGTTATTTTAACTTACAATCTAAAAAATAACTGAATACCTAAATCCTGTAATGTTCAGCTACACGCATGGCTAAAAGTAGTACAATGTGTTTTGCTTTGCTGGCTGTTAAACATAGGCTTATTCCCTGTTGGGGTGGTTCCATGGTGTGAAGGAGAGCACTCTGAACTCTGAATCCCAAGGTCCTGAGTTGGAGTCTCAGTGGGGACCGTCCCCTGGCAGTTCAATGCCTCCCTGCCATCCGATCCCATCAGATCTCTGATGCTCAGCAGGGTCAGCCCCAGTTAGTACCAGGTACTGTGACAGTCCTGAGGACTTCACTGTCACTGTCCAAGCTCGCTCAGCCATGGCAAATGAACCTTAGGACTTAAAGGGTGGGGCCAGTTCTGCGCACGCTGTGCCTCACCTAAAAAATCCACTGCGCAGGCTGGAAGGGCACACCCATGTGGGGAGAGCCCTTCCCAAATCTGCGTTCACGAAGTCTGGCCATACATACATATTCCCTGTAGCCTCCTACTTTTGGGATGTTTTTAATCAGAAAGTTTAAATTACTGAAAGTACTGAGTCTCCTGTTTGTAATTTGTCATTAAATTTAAAAGCTAAAGAGTAAAACTAGGTTGATGCTGGAACATTTATCATACAAAGATTGTGTGTAGCTGGTGTTAAGAAGTAGGATACCACCTACGTGATGACTTATCTCTCGCAATTACAGCTGTGCTGTGAAGTGCTTCATGAGGGAATTTATGTTACAAACCTATGCTGTTAAAAGGAGTGCTGCTGTGCATTTCTGATTAAAAAAAATGTTTGTTTGTTTATGAGTTTAATCTTAATGTCCGTGGGTTATGTCAGTTTTAGACATTTGTCTTGAGTCCACGCTTGGCCATAAGAATTATACAGGTCTGTTGGTGAAAAGCTAGAGCTAGATAGCAGTGAAAAGTTAGTGACCTGCTTTGATGAGAAAGATTAATTCCTTTGTTCATGTATCTTAAGTGATTTGAAATTACCTTATGTGTGTGATCAGCGCAGTCCCGTGGTGTAAAGGAGAGCACTCCGGATTCTGAATCCCAAGGTCCTGAGTTCGATTCTCAGTAGGGACTGTCCCCAGGCAGTTCAATGCCTCCCTGCCATCCCATCCCATCAGATCTCGGATGCTCAGCAGGGTCAGCCCTGGTTAGTACTGGGTGCTGTGACAGTCCCGAGGACTTCACTGTCACTGTCCAAGCTTGCTCGGCCGTGGCAAATGGACCTTAGGACTTAAATGGTGGGGCCAGTTCTGTGCACGCTGTGCCTCACCTAAAAAATCCACTGTGCAGGCTGGAAGAGCACACCCACGTGGGGAGAGCCCTTCCCAAATCTTTGTTTGCAAAGTTTGGCCATACATATATACGTGTGTGTGATCATTCCCTCTGAAGTTACCAGAGACCATCACTGTTGTCGATTCAATTCAGTACAATTTAAGATTTCCTCTACACCCATTAGATACACTGAAGTAGTCACATAAACCTGCTTTTCACAGAGACTCTTGCTCCTTCATCATGAGTCCTATAGTGCAGAGTAAAGAGGTGAAAACTGTTCTGGTGTGTTCTGCTTGATTACTTGTGTTGTATCTCTGCCTGTGCATTCTTATTTCTTACAGTGATGTCTGATTCAGCAAACGCTGTTAATAGAAATTCTGTTAAAACTGTATTGGGATTTCTGGATTTAAAAGTGTAAATTCAAAGGTGTACTTAACTGGTTAGGGATAGGGAATGTTTGTTGAACTTGAGACAGAGATGTGTATTTTTAAGAACACGACACTGAGTTTTTATTTTTACAGGTTTGCATACTTCTTTTATTTCACATCTTCTCCTGAGTATCAGCTTTTCACCCCATTGCCTCTTCAGGCTTCTGCTTCCATCTTTTCAGCATTTTCAAGCTGAAATTCTTCATCTCAAGATTCTTAATTAGTACTCTGTATTGTGATTTATCTGATGAGCAGAGTTGCAGAAGGCAGTTAGAAGCGGCAAACCCAAAATGATCACTTCTGTTTCTTCATATGTTGTCACTGATACCTTCCTGTCTCGTTTATTTTTTTAGTTAAATATATGATAAAAATATGTGTCATAAGTCATTTAAGGCATTTCTGTGTTATGGAGGAACAGCTGAGAAACAGCAGTTTTTGTTGTGCTTCCGAATGGTTTCTTTGGCTTAAAGCCCCTTTTGTCTCTGGACTGGAACACAGGAGCTGGCAGACTGCTCTGTGCTGAACCAAGTGGTGCTGTGCTGGCCAGCTCTGTCTCCTTGCGGCCCCACGGGTGCCACTGATGACCCTGTTTCATTTAGGTTCTCACCTTTCAATAATAGTTCCAGAGTAATTGCTTTATCTCAGGTGTAAGATCATCTTCCTTCAGGGTTTGTCCCCTCACATTAGAGCCGTACTGAGGGCATATCTAGCCTGCCCTTATGCTTCATGCAAACTTTATATTTCTCTTCCATGGAGAAAAAATTCCTGTAATTAATTGAAATGTGGGCTTCTTAAAGACTTAAAAACTGGCTTCAGTTCCCTCTATATGGTAGTTATGGGGGTGTGCATGTGTGTACACACAAACATGAGTACAACAGAGCTCTATTTTGATGTATGTATAATACCTATGTGTATCTTTTTCTTCCAGATATGGACTTTGGTAGTTGGTTACCTGCTGATGGTTTCATTTAAGTGGAATATAAGCACTGAACGTTACTTAAAAGCAGTCTCTGTTCCTGTCTGGATTATGCTGCTCTTTCACTTAGGTGAGTAACAAGAACTTGTTATTCTGGTGCATTCATGGGGGTCTGTCAACAAAGCTCCTCATTTGCTTTTCTGCTAAATCTGCATGATGGGGTTTTAGCTGAAGTGCACACAGTTTTCTCTGCTTAATACTTCTGGCTGCATGTGTCCAGAAGCAAGAATTGGAGTAAGGAATGGGAACACATCAAGATGCCAAGCATGATGTGTCTTCCACTACTTCTCCCTAGTTTGTACTTCCCATGGTTTTCCCTTGCTTGGTTCACATAGAGATACTTACTTTTTGACAGTGAGGAAGGGGTAGGCTCACATGTGAGTGGCTTTACACTTTCACTTGTGATGATATCATTATTATTTTATTGAGAATCTGCCATTAATCAAGGCTGAAGCTGTAAAATACATTTAATAGTAATAGCAGCAAAAAAAAATCTATTTGTAATCAACAATCATGTCAGGATGATATCAGCAATATGAAATACATTTGCCAGTAATCTGTATAATCTGTTAATACAAATATAAGGTTGTAGTAATCTTTTAGACCTATGTTACACATATAATATAAATGATTATCAGCTTAAATTCTCATATCAGAATTCATGGTGGAAGTATCATTCAAATAATAGAAGACTATCATGATAGAAGGTTTCATAGTATACTTTATGATTTACTTTACTTTAGCACCAGGTTTCAAAGGTTATTCTGACCATGAGGGGATGCTTTCCCGAGGTTTCAAGCTACACATAGTGGCTTTGTATTTGCTTAAATTTTGACAGTCTTGTAGTTGTTGAAAGTACAGGCTGAACAGCCAAAACCCAAGAAGGCCCTGCTCTGCTCCATCCCACTCTGTGGAGAACTGTCATAAAGACATATTTTTGGGGAGAGCTTAATTTGTCTCTGATACCTAAAATGTTTTCATTTTTGTGGGTATTTTTCTGTGATTTTGCAAGTTTTTTTAAAAATTGTTCTCTAAAACTTAGTTTAAAGTCACTGACTGGGAACAGTAACCACTTGGTTTATTCATTGAGAAACTTGTCCACCTGTGTTTTCTATTCTTTCTTTCCTTGCATATAGAAACCTTGTTTGTTTTATGACACTTCTTAGTTTTTTCCCGGGTCGTTCTGGGTTGATGTGGTGCCTTTCTAGATTTGCTAAATGCAGAGTTTATTAATGGTGTATCTTTCAGCTTCTGTGGCAGGTTCCTGGAGAATTCCTGTGTTTCTGGTTATAGTTATTCTGATGACTGTAGGCATGTTGCATGAAGAGCAGAATGGAAAGGAGTCTTCTGGTAAGGACAAGTCCCTCTTTCTTTTGTTGTTGGAGGCAAAAGTTCTGTAAAGTCACCTGAAAGAATTTGGACCATATCCATGGAAATTCAATGGCATATGGATTGCAAGAATTCATGATAAGATTTTTTTTGGTGTGTTTGTTTGAATGTGGTTTGCTAGTGCTGAAATGAATCTTTGTTTCTTTACAGAAAATTATTGCAATGGACTGATGTTTCTTTACCATAGTAAAGTAGTGACTCATTATCCAGTCTGAGTTTCAAACATAAAGGTAGCCTGGGACATTTGAAATCAGAGGCTAATTTTGAAAGAAATGAGCCATATGGGTTTAGTAGCTCCTATAATACTGATTATGAGAGGAATCTGGGACAACTCCATTCAGGGAGTTTCTTGCATGCAGTCATTCATTTTTAAAATATCATTTTCTTAAAACAGTGGTTTGTGTTAAGACTTTGAGAAGAATAGGTTTTACCTGTTGTCAGTTTTGCAAAAACCAGATATCAGTTGTTCCTGATGAAGGAAATTTTTTTCCTGTCATGATGTCTGAGGAGTTGGCTAGTAAAATTAATTAACTGGGATCAAATTTTTTGAATAATCAGAATAGCAGCAACCGTGAATGGCTTGGTTGGCAGCAGTTCATTAGCAAGAAAAGAGCTAAGCAAATAACTGGTTTAGAGTTTTAGCTCCAGGTGTATTGTAATACTAAAATTAGTAGCACTGATTCCTGTTTGATCACACTGACTACATATAATACATACTAAAAACTAACAGTGTCTATTGGTATAATTTCTGTTGCTTGACAGCTTCAGTGGATTTCAAACAGCAAATAAAACATTTTAAGGCTTAAGCTTTTCTTTATTTATGTACACATGTATATTTTACAGGGACAGAGCTTCCTGGTCAGATGATTTCCATTGCTGCATCAACAATTGCCATGGCAATTTCAATGACAGAAGATGAGTCCAATAATGAACATCCCTCCCAACCCTCAGGTGACTGAATACTGTGTAAGAAACATTTGAATTTGCTCTAAAGACATGAAATTGGAGGGAATTAAGAAGAAATTTCAAAGTAGTCCCAATTCTCTTTATTCTGTCCCAAACAGTACATTGAAACTTCCCTTGTGAATCAGGTTTATCAGTTTTTAAAATGTTAAAAGGATACTAATGTAACAGCTGTCTTGCAAAAGATAGTTTATGTGGTTGCCTGTACATTTTGAAGGTCTGACTGGAAGGATTTACTCTGGTTTGATTTTTTGAGTTTTTTTAAGAATGTTTTTTTCCTTTATTATTATTTTTTTTTATTTTCCTAGCCTTTTGGTTTGTTGGCAGTGGCATGATATAATTGGATTTCTGCACCAGGTACAGGCAGACTGCAGTAATTTGTGTATTCATCATAGTGAGGAAAAGCCCCCATTTTAACTGGCATGCTCGAAGTCCTTCCTATGGCGAGTTTACTTGGCATTGTCACTTCGGTCACATGATACTTTCACTTGCAATAACACAACTGGCTTGAAAGAGTTGCAGAGAAGGTGTTCAGATGTCCATCACTGCTTTTGAACCTTAACATTGTTTTTTGGGTAGGTCTTTGATGGAAAGTGATACTAGAAAATTAAGCTGTTATTGGGATCTCTAGAAAAAGTTTCATTCATTTCCTGCAAGTAGACCAAACAGATCATTCAACTTGACAGAATGTGAACTTAAAAACTTAATTTTTGAATCTAAAAAAGCAGCTTTAGACAACTTACTCTTTTCTTACCTTAGTTTCTACATTTTACATAACTATCATAAAAATAAACGTAGAACCCCATGGAAGTATCTCCTGAAATTTGAGGCCAGAGCATGATGGTGACAGTTCTCTTATAGTTCTGTGTCTAATCATTAATTTTGGAAATGAGGTTTATTTTGGTTTTTTGGAGCTGAATGCTGAGGTCTGGTCAAGCAACAGGCAACGAAAAAGAACAACCAGGTTCCCACAAATGTGCTGTGTAAGTGGTTGTATTCTTTTTTCTTTTTTTTTTTTTAACTTACCAGTTTTATTTTTTTCACTTCTTTTTAAGACAGTTTTGTTTCTGTTTTACAGAAAAGAAAACTACAGCAGTTTTACAAAGGTGTCTTTTACAGTGAATGTTTTTTTTTACTTATTTCCTTGAAACAATTAACCAGATGGAGGGTTTTGTCCTATGAATTCTGTTATCCTTTTCCTTCACAGCAGGAAAAGAACAAATATGGAGTTTCCTGTTAACTCCTATCAATAGTTAAAGTACTTCTGCAACAATCTGTTGGAAAGTAGCATTCTATTCTGTGGTATGTTAAGCATAAATTTGGCCATCTTTGTTTTGGATCTTTTGTGAATTGTGATGGAACATTATTCTTGTACATCCAAAGATTTTACCTATGGGCTTAATAATCTACAACTGTTTTGGTTTTCCTTATACTGTTAAATCAATTGTAGAAAAAACAATACTTTGTGTTTTTACTGTTCTCCATATTGTTTAAATTTGTTCATCAAAAGGAGAAATAATCTGTGTGGATTTTATAGATTTTTCTGAATGCTCATTTTTTTTCCATATTTTGTTGTTGAATACTGATGTTTAGTATTGTGGGCAAGGAGTTTAATGATACCAGTGGAAGTGGTCTAAGTGGTCTTTCCTGGTGTTCCAAGACTTTCCAGAGCATACAGCAAAGGGGAGGTCTGCAACGTACAAAGCAGACACCATGTCAATAATTTGTAGGCTGGATTCTATTGTCTTGTTGGCTTTGGGTATGATAGATACTGAAATCCTTAAATGTTGTCATGACTCTTACTCTCTCTCTTTTGTCCCTGCTTCTTTTCTTTCTTAAAAAAACCCCCAAAACACATAAAATATTTTTCTCTTGAAACTATGGAAAGATGTTATTCATGAAGAGGTGTCTTGATCCTGGTGTTCTAAAGACTTCTTCCTTAACAAGGTCACTGTTTTCCTAACTGATGCCCTGCACAGAGATGCAGACAACTTCTTTTTGTTAATGCTGCTATTTCCTTTTCTTCTTGGGTATGAGAATAATTCCAAATTCTGTGACAGCAAGAAGTTGACGTGACAGAGAACATACTGTGTAATGAAAAGGGCGTGTGTTCATAGGAAAGCCTGGAAAATTTGCTTTTTTTGCAAAGAACTACCACATATTCTCATATTTCTAGAATTCTTTACTGAGGATTGTGTTAGCTGTTTAGACTGTCATGCTTTCATTGGTTGGAAGACAGAAAGGTGTTTTTCAGGTTTCATCTCTGAAAATGTCATGAAGCACACTAAATGGGGTTTTGCAGAATCTGAAATTACTCTGAATTGCTGTATTGATAGGACTTTTTTTCCCAGTTGTGTTGACAAGGCACTCATGCTTTGGTTTGCAGAGCATATCTTGCCAACAGAATGTGACTTTTTTATTTGCAAATTTTAGTGGTTTTCTGGGTGGATCAGCTTTGTGAACTGACTTATGATACATTCATCTGACTGGCAGTTCTGATGCAGGTGTGTGTCATGGGTAGAGTACTGGGTTGTTGGCAGCTCCAGTTTTGTTTTGCTTTAAGTGCTGCAAAACCACATTTTGAAAAAGTTTGTGTCTTGGGATCCCGTAAGATTTTTTAGTCCTTTTTTTTTCCCTTTTTTCCCCCTCCTCACCTCTTTCCCATCTGTTTTGCACTCTGTGTACAGTTTGCTTAATAGGTAAATGGTAAGAGAATAAGGCTGTTTAATTGGTACTGCTCTAAACATTATAGTTGTTATTTAATTAAGGTTTTCTTCATGGCAAAAATATGTCCATCAAATTTTTCATTATCAAAAGAAGGAGTATTCCTTTTTATTTCATAAAGGTTACTCTTCTAAGGACTTCTTGGGCAAAAAACGTTGAATAACTTTGATCTTAGGCATAGACTTCAGCTTATTATTCTGTTTTGGCTTTTAGTGCTTCCTTTTTTTTTGATATCTATTTTGAGTTTCTGCTTGTTGGAATGTTACTTTTTAAATGACTGTATTAATTTTGGAGTAAAAAAGTAACAAGTGTTGAATAAGTTGAGTTGATAGAGAAGATTCGTCGATTATGAATATACTGATTTCAAATTTATGTTCCTTTAGTGTATCAATTTGTTTCTGTTGGTACTCTTCTGCTTCATTAAAAATAGAAGTACAGGGGAATCATAGACCCTTTTTCATGCGACAAAAGCAGTTTGTCTTTTTAGGTAAATTTCTTTTTAAATGTAACTTTTTCTCTCCCCTTATGAGAAATTTTGTCTTTCTCTCAAAAGTGTAGTTTGTGTGGTAGGGCTGGCCATTATCCTTCTGAGCCATGTACTGGTTTGCCAAGAACCACTCCACCTGAAGCTTCTGCTGTGTTTAGCTGCTTGCAGAGTTCCTTCTTTCAGGTTGCATGCTGTAATTCCTTTGTAAACATCTTGAAGTTCTACCAGATCTGTAAACAGCAAACAGCTGATGTTTGTCCTCATCCCAGTGTCCATCAGTTGGATGAATCAATAGATCTGCATTATTGTATCAGTGTGGTGGGGAGATGTATTTATAAGCTCTAAAGATTATTCCACTTATTTGTAGAACACCATTGCAGACTTCTGCAACAAAAGAAGAGTGTTCATCCGGTGTGTGAGGATGCAGAGTTTGTCACTGACCACTGCTGTACACGTATGACAAATTGGTCTTGTCTTTTTGAACACTCTAGCTGTCATGTGTTAAGCTAGAAATGGCTTTCATGACACATTGCAGCTAAAAACGTGTGTGGAACAGGAGTTGTTTGACTGATGTGCATGTGCTGTGTTGTAGTACAGTTTTTACAGCAGCTTTTCTTAATGGGAAATGGTGTGTCAGTGTGGCACAAGTCCAGTGAAAGAGTTGTGTTCATTGTTTACCAACTGGGGTATGTACCAGCATAACACATTGCCTTTAATTCATCAGTATAGAGTAGCTTTTCAGGTTTTCCCATGTGTGTTCCTCCACTATGGCTGCAAATTTTCCTCAAGTAGGGGTGTGTGGGAAATGTGTGCATTTTGACTCCAGCACAGAGACTCGGTAACAGTTAATAATGGTGTTCTCAGGGACAGGTTCTATATAGAGTTGCTGAAGATGGATCTGGTGTCACCCATTCTAGGTATATTTGCCAAGGAAAAAGTTAAATAAATAAAAAAATTTACCATGTTCTAAATAGAAGAATTTTAATTTGAACATAATATTTTTGCATGAAATTACTATTTGCTGTTCATGTATAAGGGTCTTTAACAAATCAGTTCACATTTTTTAATTGACTTTCATGTTTGCTAACTTTGGAGTGAGAGAATGACATTTTTTACCCACTAATTTAACCTTGATGTTGCTGATGTTTGTTACACAAGCAGGAAGTTATGATCACAGCATGAGTGCAATGTTTGTATTGTAAGTGTTCAGGAAAAGTAGTAGTGTGGTAAGAAATATGTAAGATACAACCTTTCTCTTCAATGTTTGCACCATATTTTTTATTTTGTTTAAATGAGCTTTAAGCAAATCCTTTTTGAGTACTTGAAGTAAAGGGAAATCAAAGATTTATTTTAAGACTTTGGATTTTTTTTGAAAGTGAACTATTGTCTTAGTTTAGAAGAAAACTAAGGTATTTATTTGGATCAGTAAAGAATGGCCTCCCCCAAAAATTCACCACAGCTTTGAAATTTAGGAGTTTTAATCAGAAAAATATATAGAAACAAAGGATAACAGTTTTTAATTACAAATATATATATATATATATATATAACCTAAACTAGGACAGAACAAACACATACACTGCATCCCCAAAGAAAAGAACAAACCCTTTAAGTGAAACTGAATTTTTGTCTTTGCATCCTTTGGTGCAATTATATTTACGGACAGCAGGTGTTGCTGCTGCACCTCAGCTGGCTGCAAAGTCTCAATCCTCCAGTAAAACAAAGATGAAAAGGTGGGGTATGAGGTATTGACTCCTCTGAATGACTCATCTGGGAGATGAAAACCATAAAAGAGAATGGAGTGGAACCCTCTGGCAGGCAAATGCAGAGTCCTCTCCTCATCCTCCGGTCAGGGACGAGAAAATGGGGACAGGGGCTGGCAGTGGTGGTACTCACTCTGCAGACAGAAAGCTGGCTCTGGAAGGGGATCTGTAGCAGAAATCCAAGGCCTTCTCCCTCTACTCTCTCCCTTTGATGAGCAGCACAGAACACCAGAGCTGAGCTAGGGTCGTGGGTAGCTGAAACTGGGGCAGCTCAGCTCCCCCCAAACACCTTCATGAGTCCAGCAAACTGTGGCTTCCACTCACCGTAGCTGGCAAAAAAAGGTGGCGTGTCCCCCACCCCAGAGAACCTCTCCCTCCTCCCTCGCCTTCTCAGCAATCAAGTTGAAATTCAAAGCAATTGTGCACCCCCTTTTGTTATCTAGTGGCATGGGGTTTGGGCATTAGCTCCCAAATTCTGTGTTGGTAGGGAGAGAGAATTTCATTGGGATCCAAAACCGCAACAACTGTACTTTGTGTTTTTCAAGGTTTTATGGTTCTTTGATAAAATATATTTGGCCTGTAATTTACCTGCAGTGAGAGGAAGCCTCTTAGAGGCTGTAGCAACTTTTCTCCCATCACTACTTGGTATGGTGTTGCAGAATGTGGGAGAGCTTACACAGCCCTATTCTGCATTTCAAAATGCAGACCAGTGCCAAGTCTGTTATTTAGAGAAATACCAAAAGAACCCAACTCCAAAACAAGCAACAAAGCACAGCTCCCTGTCCCCCACTTCTGCCTTCAAAAACCCCAAACAAGAGTTAATTTGGGAATAGGGAGCATATTCTATTGTGTGATCAATATTAATTTGATAATTTCCACTTCTTTGTTTGCATGTGTTTGTTTTAGGAGCCACTGAAGGTGTTGAGCCTCCACGTCTTTCCCCATCTTTGTCTTCTTCATCTTATTCTGGGAACAGACAAAGACCTGAGATTGGATCTTTTCTTAGAAAAAAGAAAACTAGTGATATTTACTTTGTTACACTTGTGTGGGCCATCGTCATTGTTCAGATCTGGCTAAATTTTTGGATTGTGCAGCTCTTGCCAGTGCCTTTTGCAGGTAATAATCCAATTATTAGAAATCTTTGGTAAGTGGTGACTTTAGCTAACCTTAGGAACTGTTTTAAATACAATAGAAGGAAAGCCTTGTAGGCTTGTATAAGTTACAAATTAAAACTTTTTCAAGACTTGTTAAAACAAGATGAACTGTAGCTTCAAATAGGAAGATTGAAGGGCACTTTCTGTTACCATGTCGTGGACAGCTCTCTGTTGCCTTTTGTCATTACCTGAAATAATGTGGTGCCATACCTTACGTAGTAAAAATACTTCTCATTTAGAGTAGTTAGTTTTTCTTCCTCTTGATGTCATCTCTTTCATATTTTTACACCTGTACATAAAGAATATTTCAGCCATTATTCAGTAGTGAAGTTTTGCTCATGTTAACTTTAAATTTCTGTCATAAAGGGGTTGCTGTGTTCTGTGAACAAGTTGAGTTGGTCTCAGCTAGTGGCCAAGTACCCACAAAACCAAACTCTATTCCTGTCTTTTAATGTTGGCTTACCCATGAGCTGCAGTCCCTTCAAGGAGGTACCAGCTCAGGCTTTCCCTATCTCTACCCTACAGCCGCTTCAGGAGGTAAACCTGCTCCAGCACAGGTCCTCCACAGGCTGTGGTACCTCTGGGTGGTGTTCCTGTTCCACCATGAAGCACTTCTGCTTCCCTGGCCTCTTTATTACCTCTGTTCATCCCTCTGTTCCTTCTTTCTCTTCAGTCACTTGTTCTATGTTCTTCCTTTTCTCCCTGTCTAGAGTTTTGTGCCCTTTCTTTAATGCATTTTCACTGCAGCACCACACACCTATGCCTGCTGGGCTCAGCTTTGGCCTGTGTTGGATCTGTTGTGGAGCCACCTGGAACCGCGTCTTGCACAAGATACCCCTTGGTCTGTCCCTGTGGGGTCACCCCAGCGGCCACGCTGCTACCAGAACCTTGAGATCCGCTCACAATACACAAAGCTAATACAAACCATCTAGTTGTGCATCTGAAAATTGTGGCTGTGGGGCCACACAGGCTCGAGGGGCTGTGAACTCTAGAGGCACTGTGGGAGGAGCACTGTAGCAGCAGCTAAAGGGGAATGCAATGGCTAGGCATGTAAATAGCTGAACTCTGGGTAAGAGAAGAGAGGGGTTTGACCTTTACTTTGTTCCAGTGTCGTTACTACAGAAGAAGCTTCCTAGTTTTGGTGTCTGGGCATCGTGGAAAATGGTGATCAAAAGTGATAAAAGGATTAGAAAATAAATTTTAGCCTTACTAGAAACAGAGTTTATGTGGCTTAATTTATTGAAAAGTCAAGGAGTGAATCAACTGCTGTTTAGAAATGCCTACTTGGGTGGGAGGAAAAATGGATGCAACACTTCTGCAGTTAGACAGCAATGTATGGTTTTAAGCTTGAGCCAGACAAGTCTATATTAAAGTGCACATCTATAAATGAAATGGATAAATACTTCTACCAGGCATTAGGTCTAAAATAACTACCCAAACAATAAACTTATGCCAAAAGAGAAATTACTTTTGGGAATATTTGTGGTTTGTTGCCTTAGCAGTGACACTGGGCCATTAAGTGCTTTTTCTTGTCATATAACTGAATCATCACAAAAATATTACAAATAAGCAGTATAATGATGAACAGAGACAAATTTAAAACAGTGAATTACATTAAATGCCAGAAGGTGAATTATGATCATCTGGATTATCATAACAAGAGAGATAATAGTAAAAATATTTGGAAAATAGGAAGGCTTATAAAACAAGTTTTGTTGCAACTGTGATTGAGTTTAATGAGATTGATAACTTTAGGCACTTCTGAGGCCTTAAGAAGAATGCTTCTAGTATGTAAAAAAGAAAAAAAAAACAAAACTCCCCAAAACCTTAAATAGAAAGGTGTTAATTTTGCCAGGGTTCCATATATTGGTAGAGAGGACTCACATGAAGCAGCATGTAGATTATCATAAACATCTTGGTACCATTAACATTTTTCCTTGAATTCATTTGTACTTCAGTAGAATGAGATGATATTTTAAAATTGCTTTGTGTAGAGGGTGGAAAAATTATACCATATTTATACTGTAAAATGAAAAGGTGAAAAAACTGCTATGAATTGAAAAGCTAAGCAAAAAAGCAGGTTATGGAACACTTGTAGCATTTTGTTCAATGATATGAGCATGGGAATTCTGGTATTGTCTCTTTTTAAGATCGTTCATTTGCTTCCTTGCTTGTTCTGTTTCATCCTTTTTTTTTTTTTTTTGGCTTTAGGTCACTTTATGCTTCCTGGGATGTTTGGAATTTCTTCCCAAGCAGCCTTTCTCTTATTTTGCTCTCAACTTTCTTGTATCAGTCCTCATTTAACTTTTTCTTCTTGTCTCTTTATAACCTAATATAATTACAGCCATTTGCTTGATTATAGCACCTTCAGACATCACCTTTGCAATGAGTGTCCATTCAGTTATTTTAGATGTTATTGTTTAAATTCTTATTTTTAGATAATAGTGGAAGGTTAGAATGCCATTCCAGGTGTGTTGTTCCTCTTCTAAAATGCAAACTTGCACAGTTTTGTTGAGCAGCAGTTTATTGACCATGAGTTGCATTTCATCACACCAGACTTCAACCTGTAAGTTTGCTGCTGGCACTTGCACTGTCCTTTCTTCTTTTTTGTATGTTTGCCACATGATTTTAGTAGGAAAATTTTTGAATTACTCAATTTCTTCAAGAGAATAAATCCCATATTTGCCACGTGGTGGTGCCAGAGGGTAAGTGAACTACATGTCAGCAAAGTTGCACTGGCTCTCCTGGACGAGAACATCAACTATTACAGATGTGGTTTGCAGAGAACAGGCTCTTGTGGAACTTTGATAAATGCCCTGTGTATAGTAAAAGTTAAACCTTTAGGCTATGCATGTCATTTCACGCATCTCCAAGTAGAAGCCTAATGTGCATTTTTGAAGATGAGTTGGTGTACTGCCAACTATTCTGGAGTTGATGTATGGCAATAAGTAATTAATCTAGTTTGGAGTCTTTCATAACAAAAAAAAAGCTTTCTTAAAAATGCACTTGATTGTAAGGATAGGGAGTTCAGTATCAAAAATTGCCAAGGTAGAAAGCTGACCTCAAAATAGTTTTTTGATGTTTAAAAGAAAAATCTATTAATAGAACTTCAGTAGAAGATGTAAATGGATACTTCTTTACTTTGAAATTACACATGAGCTGTCAGTTCTTATAGGAAGGGTATAATGTAATAGTGTAAAGGCCTAAAACTTAAGAATTTAGGCTGGAAATTTTCTTTTATGTGTAATGTAGAAGTTACATTATGTTGTTCAGTTCTGAATGTGGTATTTTACATGGAGTCATCTGGCATGGTGTATGTCTGAGCATGTGAGAAATCCACTGTCCTGGAATTGTGGAATGGCACCTTCTTATCCCAGATCTTGCTCAAATCTGTTAGCTACATTATTGCTGTCATCTAAATTCCATCGGGATAGCTCAGCTGTGGAGCGAGTGAGGAGATTAGTACTAAAACCCCTTGAAAATTCTGAAAGTGGCTCCTAATGGGAAACAAAACTCAATAGTCTTTTCCTTTCTTTTTCATAGGTCTTTCAGAATGGAATAGATAAGTAGTCTTGTGGTGCTCCTCTGAAATCTCTGATACTTAATTTCCTTCTTGTGATTACAGTTTGGGCACTTAAAAAACTAGTAGTTCATTTTGGAGTTTTGAACTTCTTGGCAAACCATTGCAAAAGTTGGTGGCAACTTGTTGAAAACTTTGTGAAGGAACGTCAGGAAGCTCTTGCTCCACGGCCCATCAGAGGACTCGGAAGTGTCATGCTAAAGCTTGACAGTAAGGTATTCCTACTTACTTCCTTAAGCAACTTGAAAGTTTGGTTTATTGTCTTTTCACCATATGCTGAGATGCTTTGATTCTAAAGTAAATGTCTGTCACTAAATAGGTATGTCTTTCATGTAAAACTATCTGGTTTATGGTGTATTTTAAACTATGTCTCTTCTGTCACTATTCACACACTTTTAAATTTGTTAAATGATTACATGTAAAGCCTGGCAGAAGTCACATGTAAAGCATTGAGTTAGCTTTATAAAATTCCTTATCTGAATAAGGCAGATTTCTCATGGTTCGGTCACCTTATCTGATTAAAAAGATCTTGAAATTAATGAGCTTTAGTTTGAAGGATAATATGTTCCTGCTTCTGTTATGAAAACTTAATTTAAAAAGCAGACCATTGTATTCTGTAAGTAAGGCCCGAGCTAGTTCAGTCATGTTGGTTTTTACTATGTGGAAGTATAACTGTTGAACACAGCAGTATGGTCATACAGAAGCAAGTTTTCCTCTGTAAGAGAAGAAATATGTGAGATAAAGTATTTGGAAAGTGCCGTAGACTAAGTCTTCTGTGTTACCATCCCTTCTCCCCCACTCAAAACATGCTCACATCTGCATAGCAAATTGCAGAGTTGGAAAGTTCCATGAAAGTTTTGCAGTGTCTTTCATTCAAATTTTAAGGTTTCACATAGACTGATATTTTGTTTGTCATAGCTATGCCAGTGTGTAATAATGTGCTTTCTGTAACTGTTTTGTTGAAATATTCTCTTGCTTTAGAAAAAGCCTTTGTCTCAGAGTTTTTATAACTGAAGAGCTGAACCCTGTAAATACATTTGTCAGAGCATCTGTACCTTGACAGATCAGTCTGCAGTTTATAGCTCTGAATTCCTACAGGAGAGGGAAGAGCTTAAGCCTGGATATAATGGGTAAATGCATGTCAAAAGGTCAACAAAAGCATTGAAATGGCTGTAGGAAAAAAGTAACAATTTCACAGAGCTCTTTGAGAAAAAGTTTGAGAAAGGAAAAGCCTTTCAAAATGCAGCTATGAACATGATAAAGCAGTTTTCCAAAAGTGGTGGAAAATATTTAAACATTGGGATAAATGTTTACATTGTACAAAGCTTTTCATTAAAGGGGTTTGTTTTGTAAGTGAGAGGACTCTATGCACACTACTCAGTGTACTGTATTTCATGAGCTGTCAAGTTTAGTATCCTTATATTGCATAATTGTATGTTATAGTATCCTTCCTAATTCCACTAAGTCTTTTCTCCTTAAAGAAGGTAGGGCTTTAATGTGCAGCAGAACTTCCCGCTCTTCAGCTTAAATGTATTTAAGGTCAGTTTATATTCATGTTGTTCTTGTCTAAGCAAAAGAAGAGTGTTTGGCACGATTCATTTCTCCATGTCCCTTCTCCCTCCCATTTTTTAAATGACAGTCATATTTATTCCTTTTGCGTCTGTGCTGTGTATTAAAGCAATTTAAGCTCTCGTAGCTGTTACAAGAAGGACATCTGATACTCTGCATGGTTCTGTTGTCATTTGTGCCTATTCTAATTCTGTTTCAGCTGGCTTTTATCATGGGTGTCTGGGATTGTGTGTGTTCTTCCAATGCTTATCACACTAATGCTTCTGTATATTTTAAGTTCCATTGGCTGTGCTTATTCTGTATATTGTAGGATCATGGATGCATCATATCTCTGAGAATTTGGGAAGCAATGCAACAGAATATTGACAGGTTTTTTGTGGGGACAGGGAAAGAAGAGAAATGAAAATGATATCCTTGCAAGTTTTATTTTGTAAAGGGTGGAAAAACTTTATTTAATTTGGATTGCCAAATATTTTGGCTTCAGTAAGGGCTGTTGAAAAGGAAGTAAAGAATATGCAAACAAAATAAAAATTTGGGGAGTAAATTGTTACAGCTTACCTTTTGTGCATGTGTGTGAGAAACCAGGATTGAGGGATCATTTCCTTTGCAATTAGATGTTTAACTTTTTAGTATTTTAGTTGTACTTTGTTTTCATGAGAGTTGAAGCTGCTTAGGGGGTTTGTTTGTTTGGGTTTTTTGTTTGTATACTAATTTAATTGGAAACTGAATCTCAATATCAGAACATACTGAGGCCCTTACCTAAGTGCAACAATCCATTGATGAGGTTTGTTTCGCACAAATATTTAGTGGTACTACTTGTTCTGGCAAACATAGTACACATAATTAGGAAATAGTTCCAGATTTGAGTAAAACATAGTGAGGATGAGGAAGACATCTTAGAATGGCATGTCTTTTTCTCCCAAACAAAGTTTGGGAGGCAGGTGTAGACAGTCTGGGAAATCACCCATTGTCAATAATGGTAGAGTACTGATCATGCATCCAAATCTAATTATGTCTGATTTTTAAATAAAAGCAGCATGGAAAGAACTGTTTGTCTTCTTTCCTACTGCTCATCTACCCCGGTTGTCTTGCAAATGTAGCCAAATTTGAAATGAAGAGAAATTCTGATCAGGGGAAAAGAAAGTGGGGCATTGATTTTCCTTTTCCCTATAAACAGTAGGTCAGTCTGTGCCTCTAAGTGCACACCTCCTTTAAACATAGACTATAAAAGAGGATGTTCTTACTGTAGTCTTTAGTCCATGGTTGTGCATTTGCCCCGTGGAGACAACAGATCAGCAGTTCAGATGTGAGAGACTTCCTGAGAAGAAAGTAGGGAGGTTTCTGTTATCACCCACTGAGTTATATTAAAACTTAATAGATATGATATCATGCATATTCTTACCAAGAGTTGAGAATTAAAGTTTTATTTATTGATAATGTTTTATTTTAAAGGAGAACATTGTCTACCAGTGTGGTGACTGCAGTTTGATTATAGAGTTTGTGAGGGAGTTCAGCAGCATAGGCAGTAGCTCAGCTGCAAGCAGTAGACTTCTACTAGTTGGAATGTGCTAGCATTTTACATGCATGATTTCTGGTGGACTTGTGAGAATCGTGTACTTGTTGCAAGCTTTTTTAAGGTATCTCACACTAGAATTTTATACGTGGATTGTTTAGATTGGTTGGACTTTGGGTAAAGCCAATCACAGAAAAAGAATAGAATCTTTACCAGTGCATATATTATTATAGAAAATACTTGCATAGGCACGTAAGGTAGTAGATAAATAGTTTTTCAATAAAATACTGGAAACGTGGCTACGGTCTTAATACTTTCAGATGACTTGAAGATTAGAATTAAGCTGTAGCCTATTTTCAAATGTAGATTGATTACCTGTGTAGAACTACTAAAACATCAGTATTGGTAAGTTAGTGGGCAGGTAGGGCCTCTCAGGTATTGTCTTAAACACTAATAGAAAATACAGTTATTTTTACCATGTAGTGTTATTTCCTAGTTATTGTATGTATCATCCTATTCCAGGAGGCTGAAATTATAGAAGAATACCAAAGACTTCTCTCACATTCTGCTAAAGTTGTAGGCTGATGAGAGAGCTCTAGTTTTTGTTGTATTTTGAATGGAGCTGCAAAGTGGAAAAATACCATGAGATCTACCCTTTCTCCAAAATGAATCTGATTTGTAGTAGCGGTATAGATGTATACATAGTATTTAATATGCAGAAATAAAGTTAAGTAAAAGTATGTTGTTGAATCAGTAAACAATTTTACCTGTTTTCACTGATAAATTATTCCATAGGTGAATAGTAGTAGTAAAATAGAAACAAATTCTACAGTGTCAATTTGAGGCTTTTGAAGCTTTGTCATTGCTTTCTATTACTGTGATTCCTTCCATGAGTAGTAAAAGCTACCGAAAGTAAATGTTTTGTGGCATATCTTATTTTGATATTTTCTGATGTTCATAGGTTTTTTGTAAATCTGTTTCTTGCTTCTGTTCTAACTAAATTAACATTATAAATTTTTTTTATTTGAAATATTCTTACCTTTTGTTTTCATTGGGAGCTAATATAATTAGTGACAACGGATGAACACACTAGATGTACTGAGCATTCAATGATCTTGTTTTTGGGGGAAATGGACTTCACTTACTTGATCTTAACCTCTAGCACAGAAGAATAACAACATTAAAGCTTTTCACTGTTGTGATTATGCTGCTAATTGATTACTAATGGGTAGAATTAAGAGTATAGTCCTACATAAACTGGGTCCTAAAATGAGTGTACTTGAGCATATGGATGAGTATCAGTAAGGAAAAATAACTGCAGTGGAAACGGAGAAATTACCTGTTGACTGCTGAGAAGTACAAGAATTATATGACATCCATATATTTATTTGATCTACAGTTTGTTATTTTATGTATATCAGAATTAATTCTGTATTTGATGTTGTACCATTGCATATGAATGTTTTAATATGAATATGGTATAAAAATTGTTTAACAGTGATTGACTTAATAGGAATGTTTTGAAATACATAGGAAATGGCCTGAATGGGAGTATTAATGAAATAAACAAGTATCTTGTGTTAAGTTTTGATGTTTTGTTAAAATGCCCTTCTCAAAGTACTTTTACAAGTCCTGCTCTGAAATCTACAGCGTTAGCTCTCAGCATAATTAAACCGGAATTTCCCAGAATATGCTGATAGCTCTTTTAATATCATTAAAGTTGTCCCTATTTGTAATGTCCCTCTTTGTTTCAAAAGTGCATGTAATAGTAAAGCCTAGATTCTTGCATTAGAAGTTATGATCTTTTCTTCCTGTTGCAATTTACCTTTGTGTCCAAAACAATTTCATTTTCATTCTGTGGATGACTTTGCCTGCCTGTCATTGCTTTTTTTCCCTATTACTGCATTTTTCAATAATTTTCCACTGTGTTGTCTTTTTTTCCCTTTTCTTCCATCTCCCCCTGCCACTGACAAGCTGTGGCACTGGCTTAATAAGAAGGTAAATAAACAGAAAAATTGTGATTCCAACTAATGGATTCTGTGATTTCGGGGAGTTAGTTTTTTTTTTAATTATTATTTTTATTTTGCAGCATGAACACTCCTTAACATGCCTTGCTTTGTAGATTTCTCTCTCAAATGCCTCTTTTCCAGCTCTTGGTATAAGCTACTGAAGGTCATATAGTTCTACCTGATCTCTTGTTCTTGTCTTCTACTCCAGTGAGTGCATGTAGCGAATTATTTTGTACAGCAGAGCGTTGCATTAGTTTTTCAGGTGGTAGTTTCATTCAGTGGCACTTTTATTTAAGAGCAGTTGATTGCCACCTGGTCCCCATTTGTACACTGACAAAACCAGTTCTCTCCCAGTCTGGAGAGCTGCTTTCTGCTCAGAGAAAGCGTCAGTTAACTGAGTTAATATGGGAATGGCAAAGGTGTGAGGCAAGTTGTTAGACTGTGAGTGTAAGTGTTTGCAAACAACGCATGGATTGGTTTCAGTCAGTGCTGTAAACCTTTTACTTTTGAAGTGTCAAACTTTGCCTGTGTACACAGGCATGGTTTGTAGTGTATCAGGAGTGAATACAAACATACTGGTATGGAGTGTACCAGGAGTGAAATGAGACTTCACATGTATGTCCTCAGAGCTACTAAATCAACAGTCTGAAGGGAAGTGAGGGCTAGTTAAAAAAAAAACAAAGAGAAACATAATGGGTATAGCAATTTTTTTTCTTTTGTGTGGCTTTTAAAAATGTGTGATGTGTTTTATAAGCATTGTTATTCCCAGTTCCCATAGTTCATCTTAGCCAACTACGTTTAACTATTATTCTTTGTGGAACTGTCATTCTAAGAGAAGTTAAAACTGATTTGGCTTTATATGTGACTGAAAGCTGGACAACTTCTCAGTGCAGTGATACCTCTCTGGGGTTTGGGCAGTGGCATTGCTTCAGACAAGCACAGATCTGGGGAACGATGCCTATAGCATGTGCCTGGCTGCAGGATCTCAGGATTCTGTGGGTGAAAAATCTAGTATGTGATAAAATATGTACGTATAAAGTGTTCTTGTAAATAATGAAATGGGGCTGCACAGCTGGTATCTGCTTTGGGTGGCAGATGAGGAATAATGCTGCGTATAGTGTCTAGGCTAAGCTGCTATAATGAATTTAGAAAATTTGATCTTCAGTATTTAATGAGGGTTGTATGTTGGGGGGCTTCCTGTGTTTCTGAACAAGAGGGTGGTGTTGCTTGCTTCATGATTAAGTTATAATTGTCCACTAAGAGAGGAATTTTTTAATGTTCTTTGGCCCTTGACTATAGTTTTACTGGTTTAAAATTACATTTTTATTTCCTAACTTTGAAATGTTTGTCTTACGTGAGTAAATTGCAGTTAGTAGATATGTGCAATCATAACCCTTCATAATTTTTTTGTTGTTAGGTATTGATTTGTTAGCACAATACAGGTGAAGAGTCAAGTTTGGTGAGCCACAGATGAAGGTTTAGTCTCAATTACTTTTTTCTGGCTCTGAGTTGGTCATTGGCTTGTTTGAAAATATTGATAGGTTGCAAAAGAAATTTCATTGTAATTGCTTTGAACTGTAAATGTGTGGATTTTATTTTTAGTTTAGAGATTTGCATTATTTGGCAAAACCCTGTGGATATAGTTTCTTTACAGAATGTGTCTTTTTAGTTCCTAAAAAGTTGCTGCTAAGTTAGTTTTGAAAACTATTGGTTTACTTTAAAGTTTCATATGTAGAAATCCTGAAAGTCCTGTAGTGTTACATGCAGTGGTAACTCCTCTGCGTGAACATATAATAATAATGTTATTATCAAGATGACAAAAAAAGTGAAAAAATGTGCAAACGGTGTCAGGTTCTTTTGGGTTAACTTTGTTGGGGGTGCAATTCAGTTTTGTGTGTTTGTTTTTAAATAATTAAAAAAAGTCATACTCCACCAGAGGCAAAAAAAGAAGGGAATTTGTAATACAGAGTACTGGAAGCAGTTAAAAGGTTGATTCCTTTTGTGCCTTTCTCCTTTTTACCTGTCTTTGAAGGGGAGACATTAAACATACATCACCTGGTTATGGTAGAGTTTGAAACGATGGTTGATTGTGACTGCTAGTGATAAGCCTTGACTTTTTAATTCCTGTTCATGGTATATGTAGCCCAAAATATAGAATAGGCTCAGTTGAACTAGCATGATTTGTTCTTTATAACACTGTCCTTGTCAGGACTCTTTAGAAGGAATTGCTAAATTCTGCTGTTGTTGTTGGAGGGACACTGATGTAAATAGACTTGAGACCTCATATAAACAGTTCTCTATGAGACCGTTTGTACCTTAACTACTCAATTTGCTCATTTCAGCACAATCCTTGGATGTGTTCTGATTACAGGCTTTCCCTTATTCTCGTTAGATGATACTAATGAGATGATATCCTCAAATATTAACTGAAGTAAAAGGAAATAACAACAAGTCTAAGAAATGTGTTGGAAAAATTCTTCATAAGTAGTGGAGATCTTTATGGGGAAAAAAAATAAAAGTCCCTGTTGGCAATTTTATGTAGCTTTAATTGCAAATAAAGTAGATGCCTAGGGATTCTTCACTGTGTGGGTAATGCAGTAAATCAAACATGATAGAAGATTATTGTTCTGATGGCTATACAGTGTGAAGCATGGAAATATTAATTAATAGATGATGTATCATACTTCGCAACATGCAGAACCTATCTAGACTGTAGGATTTCTAATTGTTAAGCATGGACTGTAGTTTTCTTGCAGTTTAATGTAATATGGTTTGTATCATCACCAAAAAGTTGAAAGAGGGAGTACTTGCAAATTGTTGAGAAGCTTTCTAATAGAATGCAACTCATCTTAAGGAAGCTTTTTTACAGTGAGCTAAAGTAAAAAAAAAAAAAGTTGATAACCTTTCCCTTCAAAACTGTGACAATTAAGGATAGTTTTTGTGGACAGTCTATTACAAATCAGTAACATTTCAGTTTGGTTTTACAAGTGTGACCTTCTGTAGCTTAGGAGCCTGGCTTTCCTTTACCTTTGCATAATTTTGGATGTTGTGGCAGCATCAGCTTCTGCTGTTGACTAACCTTTAGATTAGAAGCTTGGAATTAAATATAATACTTTATGATCTCTGGCTAATGACTAGTGTTTAGTCAGTACCTGTTTGTCTCTGTGTGCATGCCCATGGTTTACAGGAAGGATGTAAAGGGAGATCTGGCAGGGCTGGGGTAAGAGTGAAGTCTGGACCTGATTCATGGGTAAGTACAAACACAAGGGGATTTAGCAGGGTAGCTTACCTGCAGTAAGGTAGCAGTTATGAATTATTTAGCATGAGTGTGTAGAGATGAGTGCCTACTAAGGAAGTGTTGTGGGTTGATGTAGAGGAAGGAAGGGAGTTTTAATAGCACCAAAACCAACAGGAAATACAGCCCTATGCGAATGCTGTGCATCTGCTCTTAGTTCTACAATACTCAGTTTAATTCAGTCGTCTCCTGTGATATATCTATACCAGTTAAGTAACTTGGATCTCCTTAAGGCTGTGTTGAGAGATATAATTGCAGTACCTCACCAAAGCTGGCTTTCATCTAGCTTGCTTGGGCTGTCTCCCCAAGTAAATAAAGACCAGGTGGGCTTACATGGCTGAGGCTGCTACCTGTACTAGTACTTCATCAGTGCTGCCATCACTTTACTAACTAAATTAAAGGTAATTCAGGCTTTACAATTGCACCTTAGTGGCAGTCTAGGCATGTTCAAACCCATACTGGGGTTGTCACTCCCAGTATGGAGCGTCAAGAAAAGATACCTTGTTTTTCATGTGCTGTCTCGGAGAGAATCGTCATCCTGATCTTTTGGAGCTTGATTATCCAGTAGTTGCTACATGGTGAAACATCTAAAGCATTCAGCCTCAGCTCTGCTGATATTACCCCTCACACAATGATTGAGGCTAGCATTTTTGAAGGCTCATTGGAAATACTTCCAATTTCATGGGTTCAGTGAATCTGATTAAGGTGCTATATGTAAGACTACTGGATTTCTTTTATCCCTAATTTACAAAGTAAATGGCTATTACTTTGAAGTTGGTCTAAAATAACAAGGACAGCTTTAATTTTTAATAGATTCATTCTGAAGTCCATGTTGTAAAATTTCCGTTCCCTGTCCATTCAGGGTTTTTTCAGTGATATTTTTGATTTCTGTCCTTTAAAGCAGGGGCTTTTATTTCTTGCTTCTCTTGCATAATCTTGCTGTATGTAAGGCTTGAAAGGGCACAGCAAATCCTGTTTCAGTCTTATTTCCAAAGAGGTAACAGTCCCATGTAGAGGTTGCTCAAAGTTTCTCAGAGAGCTGCAGTATCACTGGCAAGACATTTCTGATGGCTGAAATATTTCAGCAGTGCTGAAAAGTGTTAAAAATATCTCAGACAACAAAAGGTTTTGCACATTCCCTCATGTTCTCTGAATTCCTTTTTGCAGTTCTTAATATAGTGCAGATTTGGTTACAAAAACTTTCTGGATCTTGTTACTTTTAAAAGCATATTACATTTTTTTTATTTTTGTCATAATTTTGAACAACATTTTCAAAATGCTTTAATATAATCCTTGGGTTAATTTAGGTCGACCAAGGAGCTGGTTGTAAAATCTTGAACTTTAAAAATAATTCCTTGATGTACTTTAACTGCTCAGATGCTACAGGATGAACATACCCAAAAAAAACCCCCCTTTTTTCAAACAGGAGATCTAACTTCAGTATTAACTAATGGAACCATCACACAGCACTCTACAGAAGTTAGTTGTTCCAGGGCCAATTTCAGCTGTAGAGGTAGGATAAATGCTGAAGAAAGAACTCATGTAAACCATCATCATGTGTATTAGTAGTTTTTGAAGATCACTAAAAAGTTACTGGCTAATTGTTGAATATATAACTTGTACTCAAAAGTACTTTCACCAGCTCTATGCATTGACTTTGACTTCAGTTCTCTTAAAGCACAAATTTTACAGTTGTGCTGCTACTGCTGCTTTTTCCTGTAGTAATGCCAATTGGAGTAGAAATAGCTTTGGTGTGTGAACCATAGGAGCTAGAAAAATGTATTTGGTGATACTTGCATGGGCTTTCACATCTTTAAAGTAAACAGTCAATTTGTGTATGAGATGAAGCTCAGCTTGCACCATTCTAGAGCACTCTGCAAAGTTGTGTGATGAGCAGTTTTATTGTTTTGAATAACATAATCAGAATTTCTCTGATCTTAAGTGGTATCACTATTTGTGGGCATGTATAGAATGGACTTTTTCAGAAACTGGCAGAACAAGATACACACCTGTTCCTGTACCAGTAGGTTTAGCTAATCCATGCTTAATGCTGAGCATCCTTTTGAGATTGGAATTGGATAGAAATAGTTGGTGCTGAATAATTGGCCTGATATTCAGTATGTCCCATTTCACTTCACAAGGTGATGAGCAGCTCTAAAAGTTTTATTACTTGCAAAAATACCTCTTTTATCATATAAATGGCTTAGCTATCCAAATCTGAAGGTTATGATTGTGCTTTACAGTATACTTTGATAATTTTGAAGTCCTGTGCAGACAGTATCTGTAAGATTCCAAGTTGCTGAAGGATAAGAAACAAAGATTTCTGGGTTCTAGCTGACATGAACATTAGCTCCCTTAGGTCTAGTAAGTAACTGTTGAATTATTGCTTGCTTTGCAGAGAGCTTGCCTTGTCGTGTGGTAATGTGTAAATGTTTTTTTGCCAAATCACATGCCATACCATGACCGTAATCATGCTAACATCGCTTGTTAATTGTTCATCTCCAAGCTTGGGCATAAGTGCTGTTTGATTAGAGCCTGATTTTGTACTCTGATTTTAAATAAAAATAACAATACTGTCATATAGCATTGCATTCATTAAAGATTGATTTATATGCCATAATTTGTTTTTTCTTTTTTTTTCCTGCACAGATCATCGTGTGGTTGGAGAAAATGCTAGATAAAATAATCAGCATTTTTATAATATTTTTGCTAGTGATAGGAACCCTTCTGCTAGCCCTGCTCCTTACTGCAAAGGTACAGTGTGCTAAAGAATGTAATCACAGAGCTCATTTTCAATGTTTTTGAAGGTTACTGGCATTTATAGTAATTGTATAGCTTAAAGAATTTTTCTAAATATTTAGTAACTAATTGCTCTGTAGTTTGCACGTGTCACCATTCAAGGACTACAAAACATACAAAAATATATGAAAATCTCAGGGTTTATATTTCTTTGGATTTTTGTGTTTATTTACCTATTTGACAAGCCTAATATATAGACATTTGGAAATACAAAATTAATTCTAGTAAAAGAATTACTATCTTATATATTACAGGAATGGATTTGTTTTGCATGCTGTTACACTTTCCCTGTCAACAGCAAAGCCACTTAGAATTTTTTCCTTTTTATTTACCTTGCATCACAAACATATTTGCAAAATGCTTAAGGTGTATTAGTAATTTTGTGTGTGTCATTGCCTGTAATAACCTCCTCGTATCCCGTTCTGAGATTCATGATCAGATGTTCTCTGAAATTGATTTTTATTGGGGCTTTTTTTTTCTCACCAGAAGAGGTCACTCATGTACTTTTTTTTGCCTTTATTTTTCCTTAACGGAACTGTGTTCACACTTGAAACAGTCAGTGGAGACTGAATGTTTGACTTAAATACAGTTATGGAATAAAAATCAATGGGTTCTAATGTCAATATCTTTTTTCCAAAATACAGGCTTATATAGTGTGGAGTACATATAATTGAAAGCTTTAAGAGTTGTGCAAACATTCCTCCTAAAGCTTCCTTATATTCATAAAAGGACTATTAAGATATTTACAAAAGGTGTCTTTTATCATTCTTATTGAAGAATTAATTTGTTGAGGCACTTCATAGCATGGCTGTTTATGTTAGAACTAAGCATTCATTAATTTTTACACTTCTTTGATCGGTAGCTTAAAAAGACATATCTAAAACTGTGCTTTGTATCTTAGTACTTCCCTAGACAGCGCTACTATATTGTTAATTTTTTTTCCACTCATGTGGTAAGGTGTAAATTTCCATTTGCTATTACTAGTGACAAAAATTGTCAGAACAGGCTTATTGTATTGTCTGGTTTTGGTTTTTTTTGGTTAATGGCACTTCATTCTTCTTAGTGGGTTGTATGCATTGGAAGAATTATTCTTTAAATGTACAAAGTGGTTACTGCCCCCCCCACCTGCCATCCTCTTCCCTACCTCCCCTCCTCCCCTGAACAGGGAATAAAAGAATTCTTTCTGAATGTAGGAAGAGTTCTAGTCTGCATTACGTAACATTTCTCCTCTCTATGTTTAATTTAGGTACATCAAGAAAGTGTTCACATGATTCAAGTCACAAGCAGCTTGATCAATGAGACAGTAGCCAGTCACCCAGAATGGGCAAGGTAAGAATGCTGAAGTTAAGCGAATAGTTTAGGGTGGATAAACAGACTTCCAGGTGCACTTATGCATAGTTTTTAATTTTAAAAGTCCCCTAGGTGAACAGAAATGGAGGTGACTCTTGCAGGCAGATGTAAAAGCTAAACTCTCAGGCAGCAGGAATGTTTATGCATTACTCTAGAGGACTGCCAGTGTGGTATCTCATTTGAGGATTTTGGTGGAGAAGGACAGCTGTATGAACTTCCCTAACTACAGTTGTGGAAAAGAAATGTATGTAGTGCAGAGAATAAATTTAGCGGTCAATATTTTTTCCTTTTCACCTGTACAAGAAAAGTACTGGCAAAGAACGCTCTCTCCAGAAGGATGTAATTATTTTTTCAGTGTGGAGAACTGGCTGCAGAATGCCTTTGGGGGAATAGGAGTTGAAGACGATGTTTTTGGAGTGAATTGAGGAAGAGTTCAAGGGTGGAAAGAATGGTGGATGGGGAGAATTTGGTATGAATCAGTTGTTCCTGTCAAGTGTAGATGTGTATAGTGTATGCAGTGGGAAGTTTGTAAGGTTTAGTCTGTGTAATGATTAAACACCAAGGAAAATATTAAGGGAGAGAGAAGATTTTGAGAGAAATGCATCTAGAGAAAAACAAGGGCATACTGGCAAGCTACGAAGTGATTGCATGAACACCAGAGGGGGAATAGGTGAGACTGAAGAGTGTGATTTTGAAAGAGGCTGTGTTTCAGATGGTTTTCATTCTGCTTCAGCTAAACAGGCATTGGGTAAAGGTGAGATACCAATTTAATACCAGAAGGAAAAGTTGTCTCACAAACAAGAATGGCTGACTTTTTCAAGGGCACATGCTGAACAAAAGTAATGGTGGTTTAACAGTATGGAAAGAAAGCACATGCTGTATTATAAGAGCAAAATGATTTTTCAAAAACAGAACTAAAAACATATAATTAATAACCACTGCAGTACTATTTGTTTTAGCACAATTAAGTAATCACAATCAAAAAAATGGAAAGCACTTAAAATGTGTTTTATTTCTTCATGGCATTTCCTTTTTTTGGCCTTTTCATTTTGCCATAAGATGGAAATAAGTGGAACAAATGAAAATGGAAATTTGACTGTCAGAAGCTTATTGATGTAATGAAAATACTAGAGTACTAGTTGAATAATTAGCAGAATTTTAGCTTAAATTTTTACTTCCAATGTTTGCATCCAAATTTGAAGCACTCAAACAGCTATATTTTAATTCATTGAGAGTAACTATATCTCTTGCCAAATTCATCAAGCTTCACCAGCTTTCAGAGCTTGATGCTCACATTATGTTTAAAGGTAAGTGTCTGAAATGTCTTTTAATTCCAGGACAGAAAATTTCCAAAGGTTATACAGACAGAAGAGCTTCCATGTTGATCTTCAGTCAGATGAACAAATGTCTTGGCTTTTTGGTTTGGAAGGGCTCCAATAAGTGCCATTTAATCAAGATGTAAAAAGAAAGGCAAAGCAGAGATTGTAGGCCCTGTATTCACAAACACTGAATTGGTGTCAGCTCAGTAGAGTCTATTGCCTGGCCATTGAAAGTCATGTGAATCCCTGAAGACATTTGCGAACAGGTAGTTTGGTGAGGACTTAGAAATAACTGGTGTCCAAACCTATTTTCAGCTGGTTGCTTTCTCAGAGAAACTATGTTAACAATTTCTGTTCAGCTCGTAATTCAGAAGGTTGTGTTTGCAGCTAGATGAGACTGCTTCACATAGTATTTTCAGACAACTAGAACACCAGGAAAATTGCTAAGAATGCAGTGTGAGCAGCACATACACAGTCTGAAGAGCAGATCTTTCTTGAAAAAGCTGATACCAATTTAATTAAGGTTTCAGGAACCTGGGAGAATTGCAAATGCAAGGATTCATAGGTTTCATAATTGTGCTTTGCTTATGAGAAAATCTCTTCCTTGATATGTAGAAGGAAATATGCTAGTTGCAATAAGTTTGTATGTATTCAACCTTAATAATTTGTTGTTGATTCAAAATGTTGATTTGCAATGTGTTTGGGGTGTAACGAAGTGGGTAAAATACATAGCAGTTAACTTTGGTTTCGTTCTTTGAAAACCCCCCAGCTGGCTCCCAGAAGCCCAGGTAATTCAGAAGGCTCTCAATTCCGCAGCCAATAATGTGTACCAATATGGCCGAGAATGGATTACACATAAGGTAAGAGCGAGCTCTCAAAACACCTTTTAGTTTTTCTTTCTTGCTATTTCTTGTGTTTCATAAAAGTAAGAAGAAATGAAAATATATTTGTCACTAGTTCTTTTCCATGTGGTTAACTGTCTGGCTGACAGATCTATTTTGTCTGCTCTCTAGTTTGTGAGTTGAAGGAGGAGTGGGAGTGATTTAAGTAGTTTTTTCTTCTCAGAGGATTATTTTAAAGAGCTGAAGAATCTGTCATAATTTTAATGATTGCCAGTCAAAATGCACCAAAAAACCCAGTAATATTTTTTACTTGGCTTTAGCTGTCCTATTATAGACAAGGTACACTTTTTTAATTGCCACCACCAGTCTTCCTTCTTCCTCTGTATTCTAATTTCTATGTGGGCTGGGTATGGTAGATTGGACTCTTTTTAATCATAATTTACTTAATTAAGCTAACTTTCTTCAGGAGAATTTGTCAAGACTATTATTTATATTTTTGATATCAAGCACACATGTCAAATGATTTGAAATATTTAAATATACAAACAATAATTTTGGATTAATCATTTTAGAGACAGCATTGGTTTTTCAGTGCAAAAGAAGTCCTCAACTTAGTGCAGCAGAATGTTTTTTAACAGGCAAAATCATGATATTGTGAACCATGTTGTCTGTAGTGTGTATTTCATGCAGATACCATACTTTCTAATAATTTGGGTTTGATCCATGGCTTTACCGACAGTTTTATGTATTCATCAAGCTTGAATTTCATCACTAGATACCTGTTTTATTCTCTCCTGTATAATAAAAGATTTCTATATGTTTTAGCTCCATAAGATTTTAGGAGAAAAAGTGAATAACACTGCTGTGATTGAAAAACAAGTACTAGAGCTCTGGGACAGGCTTTATCACTCTTGGTTTGTGAAGGTAGGTAAGTTATTTAAACACTATTCATGGAAGCTGTCACTTGGTACTCTCAGATAATTGTGCTGAGTATGCATTTCTGAGAAAGAGATTACCAGAAAGTTGGATGCTGAGTCTTAATAATAAATAATAAAAAGTTGGTAAAAATTTCAGCTGTGTAAGGTAGATCATTCTGCAGTCACAGTTTGAATACAGCCAGAGTTTTGTCCTTCACTTAAGGAGTAAATTGTGTTTTTATCTATGCCATTTAATTTAGACTTTTCTCACTTCATATGTTTGGTATTTCATAGTTCAAAGGTTTCTGTTGAAATTTTGTGTTGTTGAGGTGTTAGGAAAAGAAAAGTGGTATTCTGCATGATTTGTGTAACTTTTATTAATTTGAAATTGTGAGAAAAATTGTCCCTTCATTAAGTTTCATACAAAGAATTTTTGTAGCCATCTTTTTATGGGTTCTGTACACTGAGTCTTGAAAAGTTCATAAAGAGTTAAACCATTTTTATGCTGCCAATTCTGCTTGTCTTTTAAAGAAAAAAGCAATTCATTAACCATTGTGGAATGGAAATACCAAAATCCAAATGTCATACCCCTGAAATACTTCTGTATATTTAAATAATTGTAATTATAATATATTAACTCTTTTCTTTACATAGTCATTGTTCAAGTACCTCTAAGATCCAAAAGGATTTCTGTATTTTAAAAAGTAACAGTTTCAGTATAGTAGTAAAAATTGAAGTGGAAAGAATCAGTTTCTGATGAGTCAGTGCTGTTAGAAGGGCCTGTTGAGAGATAACATGACACTGTTGAGGAGTATGGGACCACTGAGGAAAAAGTAAAACTGTATCTACAGTAGATTTTTCTGGTCTTAAGCACGTGAGAAAATTCTGGGTTAAATGACTGACCACCTACTTTCGGTGCAGTTATTAGTTATACTGATGTACCTGTTGCCTTTACTAATCTAACCACTGTCAGGTGGTCTGTGGCACTGGAGTGTTTGGGAGGGCTCTGTCACACCTGTGCTGTAGGAGTGCACAGGCTGTATCTGTTTGTTGTGGGATTTCTTACCTGCAGCTTCTTACTTGAGGAAATACTGTGAGGCTTTTGTCTAGCAAATTCTTTTCTGGTAGAGTAAGCAACAGCTTTCTTATCAATCAAGTTGGTAGAAAGAGCTTCAGGAATGCACTTGTGCTCACTGCCTATGATCTTGAAGTGTGTTCTTTCTCTGGCTGCAGTTTACAAACTAGACACCCTATGTTACCATTGACATGCTGGGAGGCAGCTGATTATCTGCAGACCGCAGGTAACTGCTCCAGAGCCTGCTCCTTATATTGCCTCACACAAGTGCTTTCCACCTGGCTATTTCCTTCTGTAATGTTCTAATAGTCTTATGTGGTTTTTAAATGTTCCTGAGAACTGGTAAATGAGGTAATGGTGCGGCATGTAGGACCCCTGTGTACAGCTCTGTACTTCTGTACAGCTTTCGAGCTCCTCACTGCTTCAGTTCTGTGAGCATAATAATTACACCTCATTTTGAGGGCTGCATAGTGTTGCTCTAGTCTGTAGGTGACTGAAGAACTCAGACTCAGGGGATACTATGCCATAAAAGCTGTAGAATTGAGGAAGAAATGCTGATGAAATGTGGATTCAACCATTAACTGCTACTTTCTAAGAGGATCAGTAGGTAGCAAGTGGTATATATTTTAAAAGTTCTAGAGCTATTGTGATAGATCAGTTACTGTCACATCTGTGTACCCAGTGAAGTAGAGGAGTAGCAGAACAATGAACCATTTGGACGATTATGGCATAACTCTCTAATCGAGGTGTATTTTTCAAGGACAAGTATCTCCTCTTCCTAGTCCATTGAGGTGTGGAATTTTGTTTTGGTTTTGAGATCTAATGCATTTGTTGGGGAGGAATGGCTTTAAATCCTTTATTTGTCCACACCTGAGACCTTAGGTGCTGCAGCAGTACAATTGCTGAATAACATTGAATTTGAAATACATATGAATGATAATGCTACAAAATTTGAAAATGGTATCTAAATCTGCTAGTTAATGGAGAGAGCTATCTTTAAAATAGAACTAGATGCACAGATCATAGGCCCTATCAGAAGAAGATTTTTGACTACTGGTTTGTTTCTGCTCTAAATAAATTGCCAGCTCAGAAGAAAGATCTCTGTGTTGCTGTGGATTGTTAAAGAATGTTTCTAATTGTGCATCACAAAGTGCAACAGTGCATCTAGAGAGAATTGTCAATAAGCAGCAAATATAGTGCTCTTAGATAAATCAGGGCAGGAACCTCACCTGGAATGTTATTTGCTATATAGCAAAAAGGATACTGTCATTGTCAGTGTACAGAGTACTTCCAGGTATTTTTGGGGATGACAATTAAAGCAGCTCTAAGTATTTAGATGCATGTTGGAACTGTTCCTCATTAAGCAAACATTAGTCTAAGTCTAAAACATTACCCTTTAGCTTTACCGTATCTGTAAGTTATTTGTATGTTCTCTTCATATCTTTTCCTCTCTTTTTTAAGAATGTAACCCATTCTGGAAGACACAAAGGACACAAGTGGCACATAAACCGTCAAAACAGCTGGCTTGGAGATATTCTGGACTGGCAAGATGTTGCATCATTTGTTCATGACAACATTGAAACATTTCTCTCTGTATGTATTCTTTGCCCTTATTACCGAGTTGATCTCATTTTTAACTGAGAGCAATTTCTCTGGAGTACCGTTAAGGTTTTGGATTCAAGTACATGGAAAATTAGGGAAACACTTTTAGTGTTACTTAAAATTACCTAAGCAATTATTGTAAACCTACTTAAGGTATAACCAGAACTGTTTTTGATGAAGAAGCTCTCATGATTTCAGCATACTCATTTGATACCAGTGTCCCAGACATCTTCCTGTGGCAGATGTAGGATTCTCCATGTCACCTGCAAGCTGGTTTTCAATGCTTTTATGTTTTGCAGTCTTTTCTTTTTAAAAAAGAAACCAGTTGGTCTAGGTTATAATTGAAGAAACTATTGACTAAGAGGTTGTAAAAACAAAACAAAGCAAAAAAAACTAGGGGTTTTTTAATCTGATTTTTTTGCCTCAAATTATTCATGGGATTGAAAGCAGTTCCTCTGTTCTTTTATGAAAATTCTGTGGTGAATGAAATGAATATTTTACACAGTGTGAGTTCCTGAATTAATGCACCACACCTTTTACCTTATATAAGGAGAAGAAATACTGAAAACAATTCACACTGAAGTGTTTCACTAAAAAAATATATTAAGTCCAAAATGCTTAATATACAGAGTCAATCCCTGATATCTTTGACTTGAGTTGTTGTCATAAACTAGAAGTATCTTCAATTTTGGAAGACTGTTATTTTACCTAACTGGCAACATAACAGTTGTGTGGATGCAATTAAAGTGAGTAATTGCCTTGAGACGGTTGTTGGTTTAGACTGGTGGACACGTGTGCTTTTTCTGTCCTCTCTCAACTGCTGCTTAAATTGCTACAGTTTCTATCATAGAAGAAGATATGAGACAAGAAAATTGTTTTATTGCAATAAACCTTTTTTCAGTTAATAGTGAAATTTGCTTAATACTTTTTCAAGTCTACTTGAGGCAGACTTATGAAAACGCACAGCACATCATGATTTAAAATCAATATGGAGTTTCCTTCTAGGCAAGATGGCAAGGGAGACAGGAGGAGAAACTACATGATAAGTGCTAACTGTGTAGTTTGCAGCATTGCTGTGCAATGCCCAGAAACAATGATGGAAAGTGTACTTCAGGAATCTAAATAAGCTAGAGAAATGTGAGAAAAAGTATAAAGAGAATAAATATTTAAGAATGAATGTGTTAATACTGAAATATCTAGCTAACATACTTGCTTTACTTCTAAAATCTGATTTCAAAGTTCACAAAAAAAAAGTGCCAACAATTGACTTACTTTCCTGTTTATTTCCATGAACTGATTACTCATCAGCTGTAGGGAAACACCTGTCTTTTTTCTCCATACACTCATGTCCTTAATGACAGACTGTAAACAAGTCAGCATAGTATATAGCTCTAAATCCTCATTTCACATCCTTACTGGCAGTATTTTCTTTGCTGGCTTGCCCATCTGCAGTGCATTGCTTAAATATTTCAAGTTAAAATTGTTGAAAGTCTGATTTCTGTGCTTGTTCAGGGTCTTTAAAACTTGGAGATGATGAAAATAAGAATAGTTTTGACTGAAGTCTAGTGTTTCTAAGCAAGTTTCTTACCTACCTTAAGATACAATGGAACTTTACTGCATTCAGGATTTATGTTTTTACCAGAGCATGAAAATCTTTCTCTTGCTATTTTGAAGAGGAATAATGGGTTATTAGAATGTCATATTGAATTGGGAAGGGCCAATATTTTAAATAATGTAAGTGCTTTTGAGAGGAGTTGTTTTGAGGGATTTGGGGCAGGGTTGGGGTAGATTTTTTGTGTTTGGTTTGGGTTTTTTCTTTGCTTATTTGTTTGCTTCTTTGTCATATATTGTGGGACTTGGGTGGCATTTAGACCAGGTTGGATGGGACTTTGAGCAGCCTGGTCTAGTGGAAGGTGTTCCTGTCTCTGCCCATGGCAGGGGGATTGGAACTGAATGATCTTTAAGGTCCTTTGCAACACAAACTGTTCTATCATTCCGTATTCTTTTTTTTTTCCCTTTTGCTTCAGTGTGTTGTCTTTGGGGGGAGTGAAGTGTGGTTAATGGTGGTGTTTAAACAGGCTAGCTATAATTGAAACTGTAAGGTGTTTCTGCATTTGGACACTTGAAATCAATGCTAACCTGGAATTCTTAAGAATATAGCAAGACACAGTACAGTCCCAAAACTGCCTTGACAGTTTTTTAACATACAGATAATTTAAAGACAGTGTAAAGACGTGTAAAAAGGTGAATATGCCTCTATGGTGAGATTTCCTCTACCTCTGGAAAAGAAAAAATGAGTGTGATTATACTACTTGCATGTAATAAATACTTTTGCATGGATTGAGTTTACCAAAAAATAACTGTCTTGCTAGCCCCTTGGCTTTCTGAAGTATTTTGGATAGTACAGATGACAGTATTCCCTGAAAATACAGCTATTTGACAGTGTCATACTACAACGGCAAGCAGAGAAGCTCTTTTCCATTGATGGAAATCGTGGAAGTGTTCTTCCTCTGTAATAAGAGGAGGAGCATTTGCTGTAAGGAAAAAGTTAAAAGAAAACAGATGCAAGTGTTTCATTTTATGCTTTTCCTGTAGTGGAAGAAACTTTCCTTTTAGAGTTGAAAGCATGTAATTAAACTGATGCAGCTGTGCTGGGGAATTACTGGTGCTCATTTAATTTTTCATAACAAGTATCAGGTAAAGTTCAGAAGACTTCTGTACCCCCTCAAAATGTTGTGTTTGTTATAGCACTTATGCTTAGCTGTAGTTTGATGTAGACAGACCTTAATTATTTTAAATTAATTCACTATATAAACATGTAAATTGCCTTAATTCTTCATTTAATATGAAGATAAGCTATTTCATGTCATCAGTTTTGCTTTTTTTTTCCCCTAAAAGCTTTGGTGTTAGCAGCACTTGCTGCCCTTTTCCAGTATTATTAGAAGCAGTAGTGTTAAAAACCGGAATATTCAGGTATGTGTTTCTGGAGTGGGGTTTATTTAATCTTATTCCTTCTTTGGTGAGAGAGCAAGAGTTGATCCTCACTTATGCCTTGTATTTTGCTCCACTCTAAGGTACTTTATCAGATGAATGAAATATGCAGGATGTAGCTGGACTGTTAAGATTTAATTTCTGAAAATTAAAAAGGCCTCATTCTTTCCCCAGTCACCTTCTTTTCCTTTCATACCCTTTCCCTCCATTTCCTGAATGCTTGTAGCATTGAAAAAGTAAATCTCTGCTTGCTAAATCTGTGAATGATGACTTAGAATTCCCTTGATGGTTTATGAGACATTACTAATGTCTCCTTAAATAAAGAATATTCATCATTCCACCAGCAGGTGGTATCTCATTCAGAGATTTCCCAGGCAGGAAGACAGGGATGATGTGCACAGCGGGGCTTCAGCTGGGTTGGGTTTCTCTTTCCATGCCTTTAGCATGACTGATCTGTGTGTTCTAAATCAAGTCAGATTCTCAAATATTTCACTGAATTACTACATATCCTAATATTTCCTCTGGCCCTGATAATTTCTTCAATTATTGTCCTAAGTGTATAGCTAAGTCAGTCCATTTTTCAATACTGTATCAACTAGCAAGCCTTTCTTTTTCCCTATAGTAAGATGACCATTTAGATAATTGGTCTTTTCTTCCTCACAGTGAGTGTTGTTTTTTTTCAGGGTAGGTAAAATTCAGCCTCATACGTATTCTTAGAGGAGTTGATTTCTTTATATTTGGAAAGTCAAAGAAATTATGCTGAAGGATAGTCCTTTTTCTGTCGCTGTTTCACGTCTGTTTTATGTTAAAGTCAAGCAAAGATGTTTTTCAAAAATCAGCTGTTGAGCCCTGAAGGGTTAACCCAGAACTTTATTGGGTAAACTTTTAATTAGAAATCAACTTTTGATTGGGGCGGGAAGCTTTTGGTCTTTTGCATACTGTGTTTTTCTTCACAATGTCAATTGCTTTCTTTTACCTTAAAGGTTTATGGACTTGTTCTCTTGCTGTCATTTTTGAGTTGTCAAGAAGATACATCTTTCTGAACATAAAAAAAAAAGTTAAAAGTATACATAAGGGCAAATTTTCTTCTAATACCTCTTTGTGTCATTTTATTCCTTTTATACATCTGTTAGGGATCTCTAAAATGAAGTTAGGTACATGGTTTTACTTGAAGTATGTTGACTTGAATTTCTCAGCAAATTGCTTTTTTGGTCAAATGCCTTTTAAACCTCACTTTCAGATGTTGACCAGTTTAAAAGTGGCCAGTAGGACACTTTAGTTGTCTAAGAACAGTAAGTGCAATTTTGATTTCTTGCCTGCTACAGATTGGAAAGGCACAGTAATGGATGCTGATGGTGACACAGCGTGGTACGATGCATAACGAAGCTCTGAATTCAGTGCAATTTCATAGTTCTTTACACACTGATCCCTTAAGGTTGCAAACAGTGTTTTGGGGGAAAAGGTGAGGAAAAAGGTGTATTTTTCAGTTATTTAGTAATGGTAATATTAAAGTGTCTTTATTACATAAATATTTACACTTAGTTGTGTTTTGGAGAACTTGTTTCAACTGACAAGGTGTTAAAAATTGTTTATGTGTAGTAAATGAGCTCATCAACTCAGCTGCAGTATGCTCTGGGAATCAAACAGCATAATGAACTCAGGTACATGTATTGGATTTTGTGTGTTACTGAAGTATTTGAGCACGTTGTGATACTGTATTCAGTAATTAATGCCTGCTATGTCTGTCTTCTCATCCTAGCTATGAGAAGCATGTATCTTAAAATTTTAATGATACATATGCTTAAAAAAGAATTACTCTAAAGATGGAGACAAGTCCTAAAAGAAGCACTTGCTTTCATAAGACATACCAAAGCTGTATGAAGGCACTGTCTCTGCTTACTCCAAAGCATGTGCTTGTGATAACTAATTCAACAGTTCCAATCCAATGACTCTACCAAACAAGAATTTTCATCTAGGAGAACCATTCCCGATGGTGATCGAACCAGCTGATAGCTGCATTCAAACTACCTGCTGTTGTATACTCTCAGTTATTAGCTTGTAAGGCTAAAGCTTCTAGGGCAAGTGTTAAACAATGCAACTTATATTGGAGGAACATCCTATTTTGAAGGAAACTTTCCCAGTTGGCAGGTGTGTTCTCTTTTCTAGCAGAAGGAACAAGCACCTCTCCTTGTGAACCCTCACCTGTATCCGCTCAGCTTATGTCTTGCAAGTGTTAATAGTTGCTGTGATTAGTATTTGGAAGACTGGTAAATCAGGCTAGTTTTACTCTTTAAAACAAAACTTTACAAGAGCAGTTGTCATTAACAACTGACTTCATGGTATTTGTTTGCTTTACAGTCTTCTAATTGTTACTATTATGTATTCAAAGTGATGAATCCATGGCAATCCTCATATTCCACATGAACTGTGAGGACAGAATACCATCATGGGGATGCTGTGTTAGTTGGTACCAGTAGAAGCTGTCCTTAAGGTCTGAGTCACAGAAGTCAAAATGAGCTGGCTCAAAACCTCTTAGATACAGAAAGCTGGAACTGCAGTGGACATAATCTTACCTCCAAATAAGAAGCTTGTCCTTTCATAAGGTGATTTTGTTCCAGACAACTCCCACCCCTTGACTTCTGCCCTGGTCTATATGCTGTATTACTTTTCCAGGTCATGGCAGGTGCCTTGTCCTGTTGTTTGCCTATTTGAGGTTTTTCCCCCCTTTCTTAGTTTCTACCTCATTTTCTTAGACCAAAAGCAGTCTTCCTAGCTCTTAAAGTTGTGTATCTTCAATGTCACGTTCAACTAACTGCTTGTGTTTCAGAGGGCTTTGTTTTCAACCAGCGTCTGTATTTTCAAGGCCTTTGCTGGTGCTCTTCTGTGATTAAACTCCACATCCCAAGAGAAGACCTGTGACACCAAGCTCCTCTTCACACACCAGCTTCTAGAAATAGGCTTAAACATCTGGGTCTGGAGCCTTGCACAGCTGGCATACAACTTATTAAGGCCTGCTATTAGCAATAACTACTATTTGTACTGAATACCAACTTGAAGACCTCTGCTTTAGCTACAATCTGTTCCCTCAAAAATCACTGTCCTCTGTGTTTGCAGTCCTCGTAGTATAGTGTACATTTAATAATGTTACCTGGTCTGCATGAACTTACACTGCTGCTGCACCCCCAGCATGAATTCTTTAGCCAGAGAAGAAGGAAAGAGACAGGTACCAGTGGGAAAACATTTTTCAGCAGAATGTCTTCTTCACTTCTAGAGAGAGTAATAAAATCTGTACAAAAGATGAGTTTCAACATTTGTAATTCCCATTAAATAGTAATAAGCATGAACTAAGTAGATCTTTCTGTGTTGTAATTTCCTGTCACTTCCCCCAGCACTTACTCCCTCCCAAGTTCATGCTTAATAAATTATCTTTGATATGTTTCACTGAGTTCTAAAGGAGAGGTGATCATGTGACTCACAGTCCTTTGTCTGCTCTACAGATCTGGGTACTGGGGTTTTTAATTTGGCTTTATGGATTTTGGGGTTTTTTTTTTGGTTTAACTCAGTCCAATTGCTATTTGTTAAACAAGAGTAACTGTTGCTAGTTCTGAAGTCTTCCCTTACAGCTTTGACCCTGAAGAATGGCTTTTGTGTCAGAGCTTTTAGTTTTTTCAGTTACAGTAGTTAGTCTGAAAGAAGCTGTGGCTTTTTGTTTGCAACCTTACTTCTTGTATATGTTTCGATCACTTTGGTTAATACAGTCTTACTCCTTCTGCATGAAATATTTGTTATGAATCTACTGTGCACTGGATTTAAGATGCCTCCATGTACATTCTTTTTTTCTGCAAAGCTAGTCTTTACTATCTGTTACAAGAGATCAGTTCCCCAAGCCAGTACAAAATTTAGTAGGTTGTCTAATACTGTTTGATTTATTTTCCGTAGTTACTTGACTGATGCATCCCTACTCAAAATCATAACTTGTGCATTTGGCTGCACTTATTATAAAAATTACTTCATTACCATGAAACTTTCTAAAAACAAATTCATTGAAGAAATACTTTTATTATTTGATTTCAAGCTTCAGATTTATTTCTACCTTGTGATGTTGCTCCTTGCAGTTTTGCTTTTGAAATAATGAATTTTTTCTCACCAGATAAGATCTGTTTGATAGCAATGTTAATCACAATTACCAGATGTCACTGCATCTAGATGTTTTGCAATTTTACATAATGAAATGATTTTTAATATTGGGAGAAAAATTCTGAAACCCTGTAACCAACTGCCTAGAAACTTGTCTTTGGTAGACTTTTTCATTTGGTACTGCCTTCTGTAATGTAGCAGTGAGGGAAGATGATTATTTAAAAAAATATGTCATATTTGTATTACTTGGAGGTAAATCACTTTGTAAGAAATTCCCTATCCTTGCTAATACTGTCCAGTGCCTGACTTTGTCTTTGCTTCTCCCTCCTTTTCCAGATCCTGGAGTCTCTGTGGATAGTCATGAGTCGCAATGTGAGCCTCTTGTTTACTACAGTTACAACATTAGTGACAATCCTCTTCCACAGTGGGACAGCTCTTCTCAATTTTGTGCTTTCTGTGGTAAGTAGTATGTCATTGGTTTATGTGGTCCATTTTACTGAGGGAATATAAATGCACATGTAACAATAAAAAATCAAACTTAAGGCATTGAAAACTACTCTAAATTTATCTAATACCAAAATTCTTTAAGATTTTGCAAATTCTGTATCTCTTTGGAGGCATTCTAGACAGAGGGAAAGATTTGTGTAACTCCACATTAGGGAGTTGGTATCTTCCTATCATTTTTTAATGGAAAACTCTTGTTTCAGCCCTTGCAGATACTAAGCTGTAACTTGGGATAAACTATGTCCTCATAAGCATACCCCTGTATATGCCCTTGCTTTCAGAAGATGAAAAGAATTATTACAGGAAAATCAGCAAATTGTTCTCTAGGTGCCTTTTTGTTAAGTAAAGAAAAGATTACATGAGAATATTTAATTTCTTCCTTAGTCCACAGTTTCACCTCTGATGACACATTGCAAACAATGTCTGACACATAAGCATACTTGGAAATTACAATTTTCGATACTAATTGCACATCACATGATTTCCAGGCACTCCTCAGACACAAACTCCACTTTAGATGCCTAATGATAGTATAATTTCATTGTATGCTGTTGCTGTGATGCATGATCGTGGCTGTTTGTCTGTCAGCAAGGTCCTGCCTCTTGCTGGGTCACTGTTCAGTGTGCTGGTTTAGCAGAGATAGTTGGGATCTTGCTGTGTTGGAATTCTTTTAAAGAGTAAATGCTTTAACTGTACTCTTATTTTTTCATTTTGCCAGATTCTTAGTTGCTGCAGAAAAGATTTTACGACTTTGAAGTGGCACAAACCAACTTAAATTTTCCAGCAAGATTATGCCCAAAATGGTTACCTTTTCAATTGACTAAATTTTAGTCCAGTTTTAGTCATCTTGAATGAAAATTAAAATTACTAATTTTATTTCAATAAATGGTTTAAAAATTGCACTCTAAAACATAGAAAGAACCTCCATTTTGAAAAATATGTCTTCCATCAAAACATTTCATAAGAATGTCAGTCTGTGTAGCATATCCAGCCATGATCCAGTAAGGCTGTATTCAGATCCTCAAGAGATGTTTGAAAACCGATAGTTGGTTACAAGTGTGTACCACTTCTATTTCCCTTTTGAATACAAGTACCAATCTGCACACAGCTGCAAAAGGATGTATATATATGTCTTTGTGTAGGTGTGTACATATATATATATATGTATCTATATGTGTGTGTATATATATAAATGTGCATTTATAAATATAAATATATATATATAAATGTATATATATCTATATATGTATCACACATGCATGTGTACTCACACATGCACATGCAGACATACTGCTCATGCTCTGTTACAAGAATCAGAAGAGATATTTGGCTGATGGGCATCTACAGTCCTGGAGGAAATATGCAGATTTTTGATGTTGTAAAACACACAACAAAACAAACACACAAAAGAAAAACCAGTCAACCAACAAAAACCCCAAAAAGCTTTTCATCAGAAAAGTGAGTATAAAAGGCAGATAGAAAAAATATTTAGTGAGTCAGTGGATCTGAGGCATAAGCAATTAGATTGTGTTTCTTGGTATCTGTGGGAATGCTAAATTATCATTTTGTTTACCCGCAGCTTTCTCCTTGAATTCAGTCTATCCTGACTCAAATTAGAGTGTTTAATGTTTTTTGCTACAGAACAAATTCTACAGCAAGAAATAGTAACTCACCAGTTGTTTAACTGGAAAGTTCCTACTGTTTTATCTTTGGTAAATTCCTCCACATAGCCATCAGCAGGATCTTGAATTGTTGCTTAGGAAACAATTTAGGTGTCTCAGATATCCTGTAAAAGAGGTCTGAAACCTTTCATACTCCTGTTTATATAAGATAGTACATGGTTTTTTGCTGCTGAATATACTATTGAGGCTATTCTGCTTGTTTGAACAACCAGTTACAGGTTTGTGGTTTTTTTGCATTTCTGTACTTATGCTAAAGCAAAGGTGCTAATTTCTCAAAATGCAACTATTCTGAAATTCAGTTGATTTTCTGTGTTGCTGTGGTTACATCAATCTTCTCTACCAGAACTTTGGTTTCTAATTTTTCCTAGCATGTAGTTCAGTTTAACACCATTTGATTCCATTGCTGTTCATTCCCAGCCATCCTTTTAGCTTTTGCAGTTCAGGTGGGTATGTGTATGTTGTGTCGTTACTCCTTAAGAAAGCAAGTTTCTTCTGTAAACACTGGGAAAGAACAGTCAGAATAAGCAGATATTGTACTTAGAGTGATATGCTGCTTTCACTGTTGAAAACTGCACTTACAAGAAGGATCTGTAGGCAGAGCTCAGTGGAAGGAAGACACACCACCATCTGGGTGCCTGCTTCTGTGTAGAGTTTTCTTGTGAAATCAGGAAATATTACAGTAGCTTAGGAGAAACGGCAGAGCCCATCAAGGAGAAAACAACCATGATTTCAGATTACAGAGGATGATAAAATCCAAGGCAAGTTTTAAGCTTTACTTATTTGAAAGTGTAAAATGCCATAGCTGATACTGCTGCTGGCACTAGACTATTTCTCATTAAAGCACAGCCTAATTTTTTTTTTAAATCTCAAAATGAGTGTTAACAGTGTGCTGTTGAAATGTGCTAATGTATGATTTGTCTTACTAGATAGATTGGTTTATCACCCAAATCAGAAGTTACACACCTGGGAAGATGGAATACAGCCTAAACCAATATATGACATTTTCTAGAAGAGTCATAGTAGGTGAATAGTTAAATGTGACTTTCAAGTTAAAGGCTGGAAGTATAGGGTAGGGGGAAGTAGTAGTAACATTTCACTGAGTATAAAGGAACTAGGAACAGAGGCAGATACATGGCATTCTTGAGATTGGTAATGAAATATTGCATGTTGTGCTGTCTGCGTTTTGTTTTCTGAGCATCTTCAGCGAGAATGAAGGAAAAGGGCATGAGGTGTCTGCAGACTGGATAAAATACTTGAAAGTAATAGACTTACAGAGGTCAGGCCATTTGGTTCATGAAAAGATTAAGATGTGGTTTATTGTAGCATAGAAGTAGGTTGGAAATAAGGAAAGTGAAAGAATCCTTCCTAATCTAAAGAAAAAAATATCTGAGTCTTGTAGATAACACAAATATAAGCTATGGTTTGCATTTGGAGCATACAGAGAGGATTTTTCTTGGTTTAGGCATTCTGTTTCAAGACTGGTGCAGTTCTGTGATTTATGCTTAGCCCAAAAAGTTACTGAGGAAAATAAAAGAAACAGTTGACTGCAACATACATAAAACTAATGCCATCTGATTGCAATATTTTCTCTTTAAAATGAAACAATGGCACTGCCATCACTTCTGCTGAGACTCATCATCAAATTCACAGAAGGAGTATTTATTTAGGTTTGTCAGCTTAACATAAAATATGTTTGTGAGGTTTTGTGTAATTCATATCTGATTCCCAGCTGCGTAATGTCTCTTGAGACAGCTCAAATTTGTGACAGTTCTGGTTGTTTGTTTTGATAATAGTTTTTACTCTTCAGTAATTTTTTATCTATTAAACATGCTAAAAACGAACCCCACAACTAGAATGTTGAATGGCATTCTAGATCAATATTCTAGTTGTTTGATCTCAGTGTGACTTTGAGAAGAGGCTGAACAGGGACAGAAGTTTTATGATGTTTAGCTAGAAGTATTAGGTTGTTTATGAAGCAGTGGAGAAAACTATTCCTTTAGATCGGTGTGTTTCTAAATCCAGACTTGTAGAAGAGTATCTTGTTCCTTTCCATTACATTTCAATATCTGAAGCATTACTGCAATTACTGTAATTGTGAAAAGTATTTATTGCCTTTTAATTTTAAACTGCAATTTCTTTTGCAGGTCATTTTTCTGACCACACTGTTTTACCTACTGAGCTCCAGTGATGAGTACTACAAACCAGTAAAATGGGTGATAAGCCTGACACCTTTATCTCAGCCAGGTCCCTCCTCAAATATAGTTGGCCAATCTGTGGAGGAAGCAATAAGGTATATTGCTGATTTCTTGAACTTTCTTGAAAATTCTTTTTTTAATTTGATGTTCAACTGCAAATAATAATTGCAATAGCTTGTGTTTCAGAGATGAGTTGCAAATCTCAAAGATTTTCAAGAATCTAACTGATGATTTTCCCACCGTGATTAGAGCAATTTGATTGGACTTGCCTTAAAAATTTGTCAGAGGTCTATGCTGTCATGAATACTAGTGTTTTATAAAACTGATACACTCATGAGATCCCCAACTCATCAGGAAGCAGTGTGTTTGCAGTTGTATTGGCAGTAACAGCTACAGCAGCTCAGGAGGAGCAGATTCACACAGCAAACAGTTGACACAGCGAACAGGTGAATTGGGGAACCTGACATCTGTACTGTACACGTTCCAGAATTACTTCCTTTGGACTATTTTTAGTCCAGTCTCGGAGACTACGTACCCATTTGCACCTGGAATGTACTAGATACGCTGCTGTAATGTATTTTCAAGATCATTTTCATCTGAAAAAATCTAGTTCTTGATCTCCATAAACCAAATTACATCAAAGGGAACAACACTTAAAACCATACTGTGCTGCACCTCCAGAGTACATCCACAGTGTTTCATTCTTAGTTGCCGTTGTTATGTTTCACCTTTAAACTACTACAATAATTGAAGGAGGATTTTTTGTCATTTCAAATATGGTTCACTGAGATTTCACAATAAAGCAATTTTGGCGTGGTACAATAATGTTCATTTATCACAGATGAATGAAACCATCAGCTTTCTCCTGTTAGCAGCTTGGAATGCTAATGTGTTGGTAATGTAATAAAATAGATTTTAACTAGGGAGTTTAACTCACAGCTTACTTTTTTAAAAAAGTTGATGGTTTGGGGAAAGTAAGTAGACTCTATGCTAAATTTTTGTACAGCCATTGCCTCTTACACCACTACTTTGTGTTATCCTGTGCATACATACAAAACATGAATAGACTTTGAACTGGTGATGTATTATATCTACTTTCCAAACTCTTTGCCAAATGTTGGCTGTTTTAACAATGGGAAGGTTATATTATGGTGTGTAAGATCTTGAACAACAGTGCTAACTGCTGTAGCCTTTAAAGTGAAGGGACAATTCAAGTAGAAGGGAACAAATTTAGAATTCTGCCAAAAAGTTAATAGCCTTTCTCTTGAGTGACTGCTATTGAGTTTTCATTGATCACATGGTTAGCATCTCAGCTCTATCTTTTCTGAAGAATGTGAGCAGATTTAGGAACTGAAACTTGTTTCACTAATTGTTCTCTTTAGCCTGTGGTAGAGGGGAACAGTGTCAAAAAATAGGAGATATGATTTATCTGGACATGGATACTCTGCAAGGAGTGTTGTATTAAATGCAGTTACAAGTTTATAAGTATGTGACACAGGTAACTCAAGATATTTCTGAGTTTAGAATGGAAGAAAGCAAGAAACTGTTAGAGAAGCTACAAAAATGAGTAAGAAATAGCCTGCATGCATTGGTAACTGCAAATATGGTGACAAAAAGCCAGTGTGTGGAGAATGTGGAATGAGAAGCCGCTTGTCATATGCAAAGGAATTCAGTCTGTGTGTTCACTAAGGTAGTCTGAATCAGTCATTCATATTTGTTTGGAGTAGCCTGTACTTGGTGTCTTACTTGAATTCTTTGGAATGATACTTCCGAGATTTTCAGAAATCCCTCTCTCTTGCTCAGTTGTACCTCAGGATTTATCATAATGCTTCTAGGTTAGCTTGTATTCCACTCAAACCATACTGTGATTTTCAGCATGTAAATATGGAGAGTATGCTAACAATTTTGCATGAGTTTATCCTTGCCCAATTTGCCATATGCAAAACATTTGCCACTGCAAACCATTTCTTTTGTCACAAAGTAGCAGCTGTCCTTTCTTTTTGAACATGAATTATTGCTACAGGCGTAGGAACCTAAAATGGCTTGTTCACCTCCTCTATAAAATGCAAAATGGATATTAATATTTGATGATAGGTTGGGAAGATGAGACTCTTTTTGCATTATGAATTATCAAATAATTAAACTTCTGTAGTTGCTTTCATCATTAGACATGACAGCATTATACAGTATGAATTTATGCTCAAAATTTGCGTGCTTTCAAGCTGGCCAAAAGCAGAGAAAGATTAATTTAATAAATCTTACAAGTCACCTGCGATGTTCCAGCTTCCACCACTCTCCAGCAGGACATCTAGGTAGTCCTTGTCTGAAGTGCAGGCATCCTCCTGGCAAGAGATGCAGTTAATCTTTCTGTTGCTTATAGACCAAATGACATAAAAACAATCATCTTCCATGTTGCCAGTCACTGCTGTTGCTCTTTTATTTAAAATGTGTTTGTGAAAAACACTAGGGAACTTGGATATAATCAAAGAAATCTGTTCCTTTTGTGTGCTTTGCCATTTATTTCAGAGGAAAAGAGCAAGGGGGAAAGAAGAGGAGGGCAATCAGCAAGTGGTTTCTGTAGCTCAAGAAATCCCTTAACTTGAAGATGTGACCCCACAAGCACTTAATCAAACCAAGACCTTTTCTCATTGCAGTTTCTCTCATCAGAGCTGTGTCATGTTTTTTATTTTATGGACTATAAGTAGCTATAAATTTTGTTAATATTTTTCTAACTCCCTTGATCATGAGTTTACAAAGACAATGTCAGGTCTCTGTTAATGCAAGTAGATTTATATGCTGTATGGGGGCAAAAGCAGCTTTCCAGCCTACATTGAGCCAAGTGTTGAATCTGTTTCTGTCACAATATCTCAGATTATAAATTTACACTTGAGTAGAGGGAGAAAATAGTTGCAGCTGTGGTGACACTACAGAAGTTTTGAAGAAGCTGAATGGAATCCAAAAGTTACCTGCTGCAAACCCTGGCATGAAATGCCCTCCTGGCCTTTGGTAGGAAATTCATTCATCTGGGACAGTGGGAGACTAAATGCCAGCAGTATGTATCAGGTGGGGGGATCAAGCAGGGATTTGACAAGAGCATTGTGCCATGCCTGAGCCAAAAGCTTGTTTGGCAGGCCTGGTGGTACAAGGGCAGAACAGTGGAAGACAGAAGATGGCTTGGAGGCACGAGCTAGCACAGCTTCACCAAAGGCAAGGTGTTGTGGGAACAACATTAGCCTTGCCTGAAGGAGATGACTGTCCTAGTGGACCAAGGGGAAAACAGTGACTGCCATTTACTCTGCCTTCAGCAAGGCTCGTGGCAGCCTCCCACAGTAACCAGAGCATGGGCAGGAGAAGAGCACTGCTGTATGAGGGGAGGAGCACTGCCGTGTACGCTGCAGGGCAAATTCCAGCTGTGGGAATGCTGCTGGTGGTGGTGTGACTCAGGGCAGTGGTGGGGCTGATGTTGGTGATGGTCTGGAATAAGGGCTTGAGTGGTGGTGGGACAGGTCACCTTCTACAAGGTTGTGGGTGTCCCTGTTTGGGGAAGGCAGGACAGCTGGTGGGGGTGTCCCTTGCCACCTGGTGGCAGCAGCGTGATGGAAGGCAGACCCTTTCCTCCTCAAGCCCTCAGACCTCAGTGCTGAAAAGATGGCACCTCTTCAGGGTGGTGGAGGGTGAGAAAGAAGGGCCCACACAAACCCTGACAGTCAGCCAAAGAACTGATTTCTAGGACTCTCTGGGGACAAGGTGGCAAAGGGCAACCCAAGGGATGTCCTGCTGCTAGTTTGCTCTTTTCACATGTTGTGCATGTGATTGTAAGCTGGGCATTTGCCTTTGCCCTAAATACGTCCCTCTGATCGAGTTTTCCCAGTTCTCACAGGTAAGTCCTGCTAAGCAGACCTCCAGAAAGGGACTGACAGTGTTTGGACTATAGAAGGAATGCAGTTTTGCAAACTGGTCATGAATCTGTTTTCCTAATTTTGAGTAACTTTCATCATGAAAATGCTCCTATCATTTTAGAGTAAACACTTGTGGATACTTTCATGTCATATACTGCCTTTACTCCTCCTCATTGATTGCATCTTATGGAAGAGGCAGCATTTAACCTACAGGGGAGAAGAAAGGCCAGTAGTTGTGGGATGACTCCATAAAGCACAGTAAAAAACCTGAGAGGAAGATCACTACCTGTGTGACCACAGGGATTTTTGACTGATGTATAAAGCACTGATTCTGTTTCAAATCAACCAACTAATTCAAAATTCCGTGCTGGAATTTCATGTGCCATTGCCTGTAAAATGAAGTGGGAAATAAAAGTTTAGGAAAATTACAGTAATCTTGAATACTACTAATGCCTCAGTAGGAAAAGAGCTTCTCTAGGAGTTTTGATCTTTGGTGCCCAGTTGGTTTATCTCTCTCTCTTTTTCTTTGGTTTGAAATCTCGGGTCTTTCTCACTCCGATTTTAACTTCCTTAATTCTTCATTTGCCCTTTGCCTTTCACACCCACAGCCCCCACCCCAGCCTCCCCCCAGGTCTATCTTCTTTGTTTGTTTGTGGTTTTTGCTTTTTTATTTGTTTAACTTTATTTTCTTCCTCTTTTCCATGTTATGTAAGTGATTATCAGCACAAAACTGTGATGAATTGCAAAGGTAATATTGCATCTTCATCACATGCAAGAGTCTCCCTTCACTGGCAGTGGTGGTTAGTTGCCTGTGAATATAGTAAATACAGTTTACTTTCACTGTGACTGCTAAAATCAGCCATAGGAACCGGTGAGGAAAGGGGAACTGAGTGGAGTCTGTGGCAGAAGAGCTATGCCAGCATAGGTTGAGCTGCAGGAATTCTTTTGGCAGCACTCTGTCAGGTTTAGGAGGATGACTTGCTTTAGAAATGTGAGAATCATTTGGACCAGTTTACTGAATTTAAATAATTTTAGTTCTCAGTAGTAGTTAGTGAAATTTTTCATTGTAGTTATAACTAATAATGTAGTATTTTGAAGGTTGAGGAAAATCATAATCTGCCCATAACAGTGTGAGATTTGCTTTGTTCAGAAAGGTTCTGTAAAATCAGGGTGGTTCATGAGTCACCTCACTGAATAAGTAGGAAAATTATGTCCTTTTCCTCTGACATAGGGAGGGAGTGCTCATCTGGATTTTTTTTTTGTCCTGAATGGATGAAGCAATAATTCTCCAATTCACAGGTTTCCAAAGTAGTAGCATGCACACCTTTGCCTGAACCATTTTCCTTTCCCTAAGCAGCATGTCGTTCTCTTCCTGAATGCACCATACCCTTCTTCCCTGAAGCTCCCATTCTGCTTGCTCTGGTGGAGATATTGCACATTACTAAGTTGCATGTTCTCACGGCCTCGGTGCAATTTAGTGTGTGCGATACTTTCACATGAGTGCATGCACACGGGTATGGCTGTGGCTTAAAGTTACTGCAGCTTTCAATTTTGGTGGGGCCTAATTATATTGTTGAAATGGTCTTAAACCCAGATCAGTATTCTGAGTGATGCCTTGAAACATGTGTTAGTGGAAGTTTGTTCTGTAGTGTCGGGAAGATGAGTACTGTTTGTTTTCAGTTTGAGAAGGGTTATCATTATTTGCTTCATTCTCTTCGTGTGCCATATACACCTCAAATTTGATCAGACTTTTCATTGGTTATAGAAAAGTTACTTAAAATATTACATGTTTCTAAAGAGGAAAGAGTTATCTTTAGCTGAAATTGGCCAGAAAATCAAAAGAAAGATTTGATATAAAAAAACCTCTATGTCTTCATGGCTGATATGGGTTCTTAATAAATTTTCAGCTTTTATTTATTAACATCTATAGAAATCTGAAGTGAGCTAGCATGCAAACAAACAAACAAAAAAAATCTCAGCTGCTTAAACATCTAATTGGTTTGCTGTGGCATCCTGGCAGTAATGATGGAGAAAATGAGGCAGTGATACAATTCCCACAGAAAACAATAATCTTCCAGCATGTTCAGCTAATGCTTGGAAAAAGCCAAATGTGTGATCTTGTTTATTTTACTGCAAGATTAATAATGTCTTTCAGATTAATTTTTCAAAGACAAAAATTAACTGATTCAGCTTTGACTGAATTTTTGCATGCAGTGTATGTTCCTTGGTAGCAGGAGAATCTCTTGTGGAAATCTCTTTTGTCACAGGAATGCCTTTAACAGCACCTGACTGAAATTTCTCAAGCTTTACTTACGGTGTCTGTTACGAGATGGGAACAGAATTGAAAATGATTCTGTCTTAATCATCAAGCCAATGGCATCCTGGCCTCTATCAAAACTAGCATGGCCAGCAGGACCAGGGCAGTGATCCTCCTCCTGTACTCAGCATTCACTGGTGAGGCCACACCTTGAGTTCTGTGTCCAGTTCTGGACCCGTTGGTTCAGGAAAGGCACTGAGGTGCTGGAGCTGTCCAGAGGAGGGCAATGGAGCTGGTGAAAGGTCTAGGGTGTAAGTCACATGAGGAGAGGCTAAGGGAGCTGGGGCTGTTTAGCCTGGAGAAGAGGAAACTTGAGTGACCGTGTTGCTTTCTACAACTACCTGACAGGAGGTTGTAACCAGGTGGGGATCAGCCTCTTCTCCCAGGTAACAAGTGACAGGACAAGAGGAAATGGCTTCAAGCTCCACTGGGGAGGTTCAGGTTGGACATCAGGAAGAATTTCTTCATGGACAGGGTGATCAGGCATTGGAGTGGGGTGCCCAGGGAGGTGGTGGAGTCGCCCATCCCTGGAGGTGTTCAAGAAATGATTGGTTGTCATGGTGGCGATTGGTCAGTGGTTGGACTCCAAGATCTTTTCCAGCCTATGTGATTCAGTGATTCTGTAATGAAATAATTGCCTGGTCTAAAACTGGGAGTAACAGATACTTATGTTTTGTTTCTAGTTACGTGGAAGAAAGGAAAGTTTCAGTTGAGTTATTGAAAAAAAGGTGGTCTATAAAATGTGGTCTGTAAATCTAGAAGAGATGCCACATTGTTTTAGTACATTTGCAGAACCAAACTGACAGTAACTGTAACCTGTTTATCCTAGCGGGATAGATAGTAATATTTTTAAGTTGATTGTTGTAGTAGCAATAAACACATGACTTGTTCATACTACATTTTTAGTCTTTAATATCTCTTATATACAAAAAACCTTCAGAATTTTTCTTTACTTGTGTTTGCTTTTTCTCTTATATTGAAAATGCTCCTTCTTATTAAACGTAGTTGTCTGTGTATTGCTTTATGTACATGCGATTTTAAACAGTTATTCAAAGAACAGTTCAAAGAAAAACTGATCTTCAAAGACAATTTCAGAAAATTATTTGTTTATGCTTAATCTTTACTCTAAAATTTACCTGAAACTATGTTCATTATTATACACACATAATTTGAGTGAAACATGTTACAAAGGCTGTAAATTCAATCTGAATTTTACAGTTTACTACAACTAATTCACAAGATTATCCAAGTGCATGATCTGATGCTGAACCAGACAATTCGATTCTCCCTGCCATGCAGATTGGTACCCTGTCTTTTCAAACACATTGAGGGGTTACTGAGGACTTGAAGGCAGTGCTGATATTCTGCCATTTGTGTCTTTCATTTTCCAGACGGTGCATTCTGTATGTTCTAACAGCAGTTTCTTAGTGCATATTTGTAGTTTGTAATTGTGATTGTCCAGGTGTTTTTAAAACTGAAGTTGTCTGTAAACATGTAGAGAATATGGGTTTGTGTGTGAGCACATGCATTGAAATGCAAAAGCAGATTTCTGTGCAATTGCCAAGAATAATGTAACTACATTGCATCTTAGATACTAGTCCTTTAATTAAGTATTGCATTTATGCTTTTGTATATATATGTCTATACACACTGTTTTCTACAGCACCAACTTTTTGAAAGCTATTTGTACATCAGAACCTACAGTCTCTAATTGAATGAGAATTTAGTTCGTAGTGACATAGACTGTACCAGTTAAAAGAGCAACACTTAACTTGTGTCTGGAATTCAGCTCAGCCAGTTAGTTTTTCTCTACTTCTTAGGCAGGCCTAGTAACTAATAGGAAGAGATAGAAAGACAAGGGTTACTGAAAGACTTATTAAATAAATGGGTAAGAGATTTTTCTATAAGGCATTTCTAAGAATAAAAGTATGCTATGATGATTATTTTTAGTATGACATGTTGCAGGATTCTCTGCTTGGATTTCTAATAATTCCCTGTGTGGGTATTTAAGATTGCATATATATTACTGTAACCTTAGTTAGATTTCTGCTATTGAAAATACAGATTTATTGTAATGTAAGAAGAGAGCAAGAAGTCTTATGTAAAACTTTAGGATTTCCTGATATTTCAAAGATTTACCCATCACAGCTTTAGTTTTTTGCTTTTTTGTTGAGTTATAAGGTCAACCATTATTTATTCTCTCCACCAACATAAGCAATGAAAACACTCCCTTCTTTATGCATGTGGTTCATAATTTTATAATAGTAATAATCTGAACAGTTTGGGTATTTCTTAATATAAGACTGCAATGGATCTTGAGCTGTATTGACTCCAGCTAGCTGTGCTCTCATTTATGAACTTTTCAAGCTAAAATGGGTTCTAAAAGAATTACATCTTCACAAATTGTGTGGAGAATGATAAATGTTCAGTGCATGCTAACAGCTAAGAAAGGCTTGAGTAAGGCTAAAGGGAAGACAGACTGCATAGCTGAACAGCAAAATAACAAAGGACATGGAAACAAGAAGCTATCCTTTAAGAAGCTGAAGTTTTCACTAAATAAACAAAAGGATCATAAACTTCAGTAGATAGAAATGGGCCTAAAGTGTTAGGGTGGTGGTGGTGGTGCTGAAATTGATTGTTTTGTTCAAAGCTCCACAAAATGCTATTAAACCAGAGTACAATTTTTCATATGCAGCAGGAGCAACAACAAGCAGTCATGGGGGGCTGAGGGCTGACAGAGAGTACTCAACAACAAGGCAGCTGCAGGCTGTTGCAGAGGGGAGGTAAATTGATGATGTTTTGTTTGTTGCTGTGAAGGTAAGTGGAGGGACTCAAATTGTAAAACCCTTCTTTATGGGTGAGCTAGAAAGAATCTTTCAGAAATTACAGTAAGTTTAGAAGACCTTGTAGAAAAAGCAGATAAAATGAGAAATAGCAAATTGGTGAGAGTGGATGATGCAAACTCACTAACGAAAACTCAAGGGGAAGAATTAAAAAACAAATGTTCCAGGGAACGCAGGAAGTACAGGCATGTAAGCTGGTATTGGTACTGTGCAGCTTAGTAGGAACTAAAGTTAGGGACATACTAGCACCTGGGGAATATGATTTAGTTGGAAAGAATCAGTGGAGTTTTTACAGAGAGAAGTTCTGCCTTACTCTTCATGTTTTTTGAAGTGTGGGCAAGCAAGACAATTAGTAAGTTAATCTGTCTCCTTTATTGTACTGAAATTTCATAAAGGCTTTTTACAGCATCTCTTTCCAGAGGCTTTCAGGGACTAGGGATATTGGCTTTAAACAGAAAGAGGGTAGGTTTAGATTAGATATTAGAAAGAAATTCCTTACTGTGATTGTGGTGAGATACTGGAACAGGTTGCCCAGAGAAGTTTTGGATGTGGCAGGGTTGTAGATAAACTCAGAAGACAGAAGTGTCTGGGCAATAAAATAACTGATAAAATGTGCTGTAGATGAAAGTGATGTATGAGGGTGAAAACTAGTCCTAACTTCACACATAAAGGAATTACCACTGTGCTGACTGTTACCTGTTGGGAGCTGTACTTTCTGGTACACTGGCTAGTTCAGTGCTTGGTAATACTTAATAACATCTGACAGGCATATCAAATGTGAAAGTTTGTTAGAGCAGACCTAGACAACAGAAACACAGACTACTACTCTCATTGTAGGAATCTATGGTTTGCCTGTACCCTGAGTTACTGTGTGCCATTCTGGTTCCTGCATCTCACAAAGCTAGGAGAGCGGTAAGACAGATTGGGGGAATGGAAGTACGGGTCAGTTTCTGTATGAGGAATGACTGAGCTTGTTAGGACTCTTCAGCCTGAAAAAAGGACGTTACATAAATCGAGGTTTGCAGAATTGGAACCAGTGGGAAGAGAAGGACTAGGTTGGACTGTTTGTGGTCTCATTTTATCTAAAATCTTAGGGTCATCAAAAAGCAAGCAGGCAGTTTCAAAAGAAGTGTAGGTTTGTGCAGCAGGCAGTAGATGTAGGTAAGGTCTTGCCAAAGAATGTCAGAGTTGCAGCAACTTGCAGGATTGAACGTAAGGACTAAGAAGAGAGATTAGTCGAAGATTACTAAATAGAGAGCCTGCATCAGGTTCCACCCTGAGGTGAAAATAAAAGGTGGAAGAATTTCAGTGGGGATTGTTAGATTATTTTCTCCTATTTCTTTGTTCCCTTAGCATGTGCTGCTGGACTGTACTGAAGATGGGATGCTAGTAGACAGACCTTCAGTCTGAACAAGTTTAGCTTTTTATATGTTATGTTCCAAGATCCATTTTAAGAATAGTTAGATATTTAATTTAATAAGCATCATGGTCTACTCATGATAAAAATCTGGAAAGATTAGAAATAGTTGATTTAGAAATAACTAGTCTTCCCAAGTATGGTTCTCGGAAGACTAATTTTAAGTTTGCAAGGTATATGTGATTTAAACAGGCCAAAATAGTAATTAAAAAGTTATAACAAATAGAAAAGTATTTCAGAGAAATAATCAGATGTAGAATTTCTTAAAAGTTACACTACATGTTAATTGTTCTTTTTCATGGAATGTAGATGTTTCTGTTAGAGAAAAAAATCTGTGTGCTATTGTGTCCTTCTAGACTAGTTACCACTCTTTAATGAAATTTTGATACAGTCACTGGAGCCCTGTCCTACCCTGAGAGGTGTATGTAATACTTGCATATTACACCATCTCAAGGACCTATATTTTGTTCAAGACTGTATCACTTTGTCTGAGTTGTGTCATTATTAGCCTGCATATGCTGCAGCTGTTGCCTCTTTGTTCAGTTGTATCATTGGAAAGAATGACGATAAATAAATTTCAGCAGCAAAACTGTTGAAATCTTGGCATGGAATCATCTCTGAAAATTACTTGCATATTTATATTGCTCCTAAATGATCTTACTCTGTCAAGAAACACTTACTGCCACTTCTGCTTTATTCATAGCCGAAATATATCTTTGTGCACTTTGCTTATGTTAATGTGTAATTTGAAACCGAAAAATAATGAATCTTTTTTTATTGCTAAAAGAACAGAACTCTTAAAGAGAGTCAAAGTACAGCTTGAGTGGTTTTTTGCAAAAGGACTACTTGGAGTCATTTAATTCTTCAGTGTTGTCCTTATGATCACTTGAAACTGTAGAAGGATACCTTAGACCTTTTTAAGGTAATAGTTGTCCGTCCTTTGATTGTCACTGGCAGCTTGTCTTTTGCAACAGATCTTGGTGGTCTCTGAAGGAAGAAGTTATTTGCTTTTGCAAGTTAGGGTGACAGTGATCATTAGCTTCAACTGGGATAAGGCAGCACTGTTGTGCAAAGAAAAGTTCTTGCTCTCTAGCCACGAGTGTGTCAGCTTCTTTCCTGGTGAGAATGCAGTTATTTATGCCACTCCATATGAGTTGGATGGGGAGTAGAGACGAGACCTGAACTAATTAGTTAAAATTACCCCACAAAAAATCATTATTGCCTGAATTAATTGTAAAAATTGTTGTGGCACATAATGGAGACTGTTCTGTCAGGTAGGCAAAGGGAGGGTGATCTGGGGCAGAGTAGAATGCTTGAGAACAGTGGAATGGGAGGGCTCTTTTCTTGGGACAGTTCCAAGTTAACCTGATCTGAAATAAATTGTGAAACTGTGCTGTGAAGTTTGAAGTGCGTTTCACTTATACCTTGAACTCTCTACTTTTAATACATAAAGGTTGTAATCTCCAAAGAAATTGAAGATCTGAAGTTTCTTAAAGTATCATTTTGAATTAGTCAACTCTTTTATACAGAAGGATTTTACAACAGATACACTGTATAATCCTTTTAATGTCTACTTAGAGAACATGGGAAAATATCAAATATCAGTGGTGTAAAGAAGATGACAGAAAAGTGAAATTCATCTTTTTCTAACAGTATTTTTGACTGAGAGTGTTCCTGGTAACAAACTTGCATTTTAATTGGATTGTAAACTTCTGTGTGGCTTGTAGTGTTTTGTAAGGAATTTAGAAAAATGGTAATTCTTGTAAACTTTTCCAGAGACAAGTACCACCTTTGTCTAGTTTGTGCTCTTGTGCCCATTCACAAGTCAGGGCTAATATGCCTTCATTATAAATTTAGTGTAATAACCAGTGAATCTCTCTTTTGAGTTTACAATGTGCTTACTATAATCTTTCTGATAACTCCAAGACTCATTATTTCAGCTCATATACTCTTCTCCAGTGCTCTGGGAAAAGATAGATGAAGGAAATCAAATTAACTCCAAGGTCAAAAAATTAATGCTTAGAGCTAAAGAGCTCCTTTCAGCTGGAGTTGTTGCAGCATTAGGTTGAAATTTTTGTAGTTTCACTGTATTGCTCATAGTGAAGAGACCTTACCTGCAGGCTCTGCGAAGTGAACCTGAGTTCAAGTGGACATGCATTTTATGTAAACTACAGTAGAAACAAAGGGGAAGCTCTGGACATTTTATGGCCAATCAGTAAAAGGGAAAACAAACCAAATCACTAATCCCCACAAAACCCATAAAATGAAAAGGTGGCATTTTCCCATGTGGAATCTACAAGCAAATTCCCTAGGTTTTTTTTTTTAGTGAAGTAGAAAGAACTTTCATAACATCAACAAGAACTAGGCCAGCTATACAGAAACGTTTGACAAAAGTTTTTTTCATTTTTAATCTGAATAATGTGAAGCATGACCCATGCCATCTGATTTTTTTTTTAAATTTTACATGCTTTTCAAATCTCAGTAAAGTGGAGTATGTATGTCTAAGTGTGCCTTACACCAAATTGCCATGAAGTGCTCATAAATTACACTTTTGCAGATGACAGCTCTTTTCAGGTAAAGTGGTTTGTCCAGTTACAGTGCCAAAGTGCAACATGAGCAGCAATTGGATTTTCTGATTTCTGAGGCATGCAATTACTCTTGTATATAAAAGGAAGCTGTATGTGTGCCAATAACATATTAAGAGATTAAATCTATTTACTGTCATAATTGCACTAGGAAAGTCTTCATTTTACAGATGGTAATAAATTGATTCATCTTTTGCACTAGCATACCACATCATCTTTAAGATCTGCTATCACAGATGCAGAGCAGCTGAAGCAAACCGCTAATGAAGATTCTGACTCATATTTTCAGAATTATTTTTTTGCTGCCTTTAACCATGAAACGAAAGGGATATGAAATTCTAGAGACTTTAAGATATGATTCTTAGTTTTGTGACAGAAGTATCAAATGTAAGTTTTCAGAGACTTTAAAGTTCTCCTGGGCCATGCTTGCCTCAGAGTAGGATGCCTGTGGTTTTTTTATGACTAGTTGAGGCAGACACAAACCACAGTAAAGGAGAGGAGGAGAATGAAACTAGGTAGGTATAGCTTCCTCCTGCTTCCTGCTTGACCACTGGCACTTCTTAACTTTTTTGGCACTGTCTGATGCCTTCTCCTTTCAGCTTATTAGCTGTGTGTGCTAAATCCAAGGAGCTAGAGAGACGCTGTACTGTTCTGCAGTCTGATTGCAGAGGAATGTTCTATTTTGCCATTGAAATACATTACATATTAACTTGCAGAACAACATCAGACAAAGACTTACCTGTTAGTCCATGACTAATTTTTCTGTTATTCTGATAGTACATCTGGTACAAGTACTGATATTAATAGACAAAATTATATTAAAAGCTGTGTAACTACATCATCAAAAGACATGGGAGAACTTGAATTTAAATTTGAATTAAGTTAATCTGAGGAACAAAACTGTGCTTGTGTGAACTAAAATGTGAAAACTGCGTAAATTAGAATAGCAGTTTTGGATGCTTTCTTATGAATGTGAAACAATTTTGCAGTTACACTATGCTGTGGTTAAGTTCACAGCAATTAATTCTTACTCTTAAATCCTTGAGCTGAGGCTATGAAAGCAACTTGTTTTATAGACACCTTCTATGGATTTTTTCCCTGAGTTGAGGTCTTTCTTTTGGTTACCATAATAAGACTGTCTTCCCTTCTTTTGTATTCTCTGTGGAAAAATCTAAAATGACTGCTTGTTTAAAAAGTCTTTCCTTTAGTTGCAGATGGATATTTTAATTTCAAGTGAAGTTGCTACTTCCAATACCTGTCTCAAGCTAGAGCACTGCCTCACCTGTATAGTGAAATATGATTTGGGGACATACATGCAGAAGTTGTTAAGATCTTGTTAATTTTATTACAACAGAGAAAGCATCCTTATGGAACAAATAAGGAGATACCCAAGGACAGTTCTAAAATATTTTTTTTGCTACTGTGACATATTTGTGCTGCTATTCCTGTTTGATAGGAAAAGGATTTACTTGAAGACTGAATTACAGCATGTTGAAATCAGGGTTCTTATAGACGCTGTTAAATATTTATTGTCTCCTTCTAACAAATTGCTCTGAACATGTTGGGTTGTTTTGAATTTCTGCTTTTGTTTTGAAAGGACCTGGCAAATGGCATTTAAAAAAATTGAAAACTTTGTGTCCCCAATTAAGAAATTCAGAAATTGTGAGATACCTTCTTTATGGTGCAAAGTGTTCCTATGGGACAGTAATAAGATTCAAGAGACCAACAAGACTGAGGCAGTTGGCTTGACAAAAGCATAAGGGGCTTAGTGGGAACAAATGTATCTTTATTGCAACCAGAAGTGACGAGGGTCTTCTAAATTCTTAAAATCCAGCTACAGATAAGATGTTCATATGGATTAAAATGGTATTCAACCTTCTGTTTTTGTAAGTAAAACGCTGATAGATGGGTTATTTTTCACCTCTTTTTGTATTACATTTATACTTAATGATTGAGAAAATCACTTTCAATTAATAAACAGGTTCTCCCTACAAAAATACTGTGCTCCTTTGATATCCTCAGAAGGAGTAGACATGAATTAAATGTCACAGAAAATGCAGAAAATAAAGACTTTTGAGGAGCTAATGTATGGAAATATCTTGAGTTTTAAATACAAACATTTAGCAGTCTTACTGTGGCTTTGGGTTTTGGGGTCTTCTCTTGTCCTTGCAAATTTTTTTATGCCAGAAACTTTTCTTATAACTAAGATACAGGTGAGTATGTCAGTCTTCAAAATCTATAGATTTTATGTATTTTGATCTGACTTTCTCTTTTAGTATTATGGAAGTTTCTCTAAACTGAGAAGTGTTACGGCTTTTTTTATTGAGGCCACCACGTATTTGTAAATATTCCTTCTCTTTCTTTATGTACCACATAATACTTGCCTGTCAAAGGTTAGGTTTGTTATTTCAGGTCATTCTTTAAAGTTTGCTTTTTTTCTATATTTTCTCTTTCCTGTTTTGAAAGGAAAGGTGCCTAACAACAGTTAGTTTATCTTTTGGGAGAATCTCGCATTTTGAACAGTAGTGTTGATCTATGAGGTTTATCATGCACTCATAGCTTCCAGTGAGTGAATTTTAAAAAAGATAATTTTGATTCAGAAGTCATTTGGAAATCTATGTGAACCTTTAGGTAAGAAAGGAAAGCAAAAATATGCACACTGCCCACAAAAATAACAATAAGGATAGTGGCCAAAGAAGCAAAAACTGGGAGTCTTGGAATTCTTGCTAGGTAGTTCAGAAAAGATTCAACTTAGTAATTTAATATCAGAGGTTTCTTTTGTAGAAGACTGTGGACTCAATGGAGGAAAGAAATTGTAGTCTCAGAGACTTTAGACTCAGAAAGGGCTTGTTTCTGTACAGACTGTGTTGCCCTTCAAAGTGCAGTGATAGTCTTGGCAGTTCTCATCTGGCTCTATAGTTGCTGTTGTATGTCTTCCAGTACTCTTTATCCTCCTGCCAAAGTTCCCAAAACTGTAAAGACACAGTCAGTGTAACTGAAACCACATTATAAATTGATAACTTCAGCAAACTTCACATTTATGTGTATGCTGCCACTTCTGCAGTGAGGTAATTCTTCAGATTGTCCCGAGGTGAGGAACTCAGGGATAGTTCAGTTACTTGGATTGAAGCTAAAATGGTAACTTTGGGAAACTTCATTCCTCTCTCAAATACAGATTAAAACACAACATAATACTGTGATGAGATATACCAGTTTGATGTTATGATTTTTGTGACTGTAGACCTACAGCGTGGGTTTTCAGTTCAATTGTGAGATATTCCACATGTGTACGTGCCCCAGTGCTGTAAAAATGGTTCAGCACTTAGATGTCTGTTTGCTGTCTCATGAAGCTGTGGTCACACTTTAGAGAGGAGAACTTTGTTTTGGTATCCAGAGTGTTGAAAGTAGATTCAGCAGGATTGAATTAGATTGCCAGACTTTCTGTTTGGTTTTTAGTAATGTAACTTAGTAAGCTGCCTAAATGCTAGGAATATCAAGATATTGAGGCTAAAATCCAATAATGGATATGAGATGCTCAATTATTTTCATTCAGAAGGACATATACATATGTAGAAAACTTAGTAAGAGTTTAAATAGCCTATTTCACTTCACATATCAGTGGTTTTAAGCCAATCAAAATGAGTAGAAAAATAGAAATACAAACAGAAAAAAATGTATGAACCTCTAGAAGTGGAAAAAGGCAAAGAAAAAATAGTAAGTAGATTGTATGTAAAATGATACTGCTCCTCATAGATAGGTTATTTTTGATAGAGGATGTGGTCTGATGCTTGAGCAGTTTCTTTGAAGGAATTTATCCCTATAACCTATTGCACAGTAAAGAACAGTATGAGAGTTTTTTGTGTCTATATGACTTGAATGACAGATGTGAAGGATGTTTATACTTCTCAGTGGAAACCAATGCACAAATGTTTCAATTTTGAGTTATTTGTGGTACTAATGGCTTTTCAGTTTTTCAACGCAGTTTGTGTGTATATCTTCACAGTTCCTGGAATCCTACTGCCAAAACAAATTAACAGAGTTTCTTTGATTGTTTTAGAGGTGTATTTGATGCTTCCCTCAAAATGGCTGGGTTCTATGGACTCTACACTTGGCTGACTCACACTATATTTGGGATTAACATAGTCTTCATACCATCTGGTAAGAATCTGAACAATTATAACATTTATAAATAATATTGCATAATTATTTCTTCAACAAAATGAGAAGGATTAAGTGTTGCCAGCAAGTTTAATCTCAGATAATATGGCCATGGGTAGGGTGGAGAGAAAGCCCTAATTGCTGTCTTATCTCTGAGCCTTGACTTTTCCTGTTTTCAAAACACATTCCCTGCCAGTTATTTTACTTCTGTCTGTTTCTTTTGCTGGATGTAATTCTTTCTCCCTTCTATTCAATCCAAGTCTTCTCAGGTTTTAACTTCATTCTGCTTGTCTTGGCTTCTGTTTCTTTCATAGTTGACAGGTGCTGATTTTTCAAGGTGCCTAAATGCAGGAAGATGTGGTTTCATGAAAATGCATGATGAAGGCATGCTCCTTATTCTCAGTACTGTTGCCTGACTATTACCAGCCTCTGGTTTTCTTTAATCTTTGTATTGAAAATGGCTGGACAGTTTTTCAGCGAAAAATCATCTCCCGTGTTCTCTTTTACCTCTTTTCCTCTAAAAAGAATAATAATAATAATAGTAATTTAAAAGTGTTCCTGTACAAGGAAACCTAAGGGGAGCATAAAGCAGGAAACCTCAACATAACAGGAAATGGCTGTATTGTGAAGTGCAACTACCTTAAAGGTACTGGTTGTCATTAGACCTGCTTAGAAGGTAATTGGTCTTTTTCTTTCAACTACATGCAAAATCTCAAAAATTTTTGCTTTCTGGTTAATGACACCAAAAAAAGAAAAAAATAGGGGAAAAATGTACTTAACTGTGTTTTGTATTACGTTCATTCTTGGTGCATTAAAATAAAATGACAGCAGTATTGTATCACTTTAGATACAACAGGTGTTTGTAGAATCAAAAGGGTATACGCCTGTGTGTACACGTTTGCATACAGAAATATGTAAGTCATAAATTTTATGTTTGCCTGGTTTCTCATTTATTGCAATTGACTGCAGGAGATGTGGTAAGTTAGAGTGAGACTTGGGCTCAAATACTTTCTTATGCACAGTTGCTGATTTGAAGCTATGTAAAAGTTTAAAGTGTGTATTATTGGTATCACTTCAAATATTTCTGAATTGGTGCCTCTTTTGGAAGTAACTCCCTATGACTGTCAGTTGGTGAAGTTCTTCTGTGTGGACAATAGTGTAATTTTCTTTTTTTCCTAAACCACAGCTATAAAACACCAAGTGCCTCATGTGGCATTTCTTCAATGTCTTACTTAGAGCAGTTGGTAGAAGTGGGAATTACTGGTGTGGGAAAAGTTTTAGAATTTAACTGTAAATATATTTGTGATGTATGTTTCTCTGGTCTTTTTCTTACTTGTGCTTCTGTGTGCTCTAGCATTAGCAGCCATCCTTGGAGCAGTGCCATTTCTGGGGACGTACTGGGCAGCGATCCCTGCAGTCCTGGATTTGTGGCTTGTGCAAGGACAGGGATGCAAAGCCATTTTTCTCTTGGTTTTTCACCTCTTGCCGACTTATTTTGTAGATACAGCAATTTATTCAGATATATCAGGGTAAGTACATTGAAGACTTTTTAAAGTTAGCATGGTAAAAATTATTGACAATCACTGATGCCTTTAATTAAACTGATTTTTCTGAAGCATGTGACAAAGTATCTTCAAGCATAGAATAGGTGTAGTGATAGATAGAAATCTTACTGGCCTTTATTTTCCCAGACCTCTTTTCTATGAACTTTGACACTTCAGAGGTTTTGAACTCAGCATCAGCAAAATTAGCTGTTTAGGCTGGGATTCTTAGAATTAGTTTACCTTTTCTGTTTGTCTAGTCATTGACTAAGGGTCTGTGTAGCATTCTCCTTTACGTCTGTTAATGCCAGATGATACTGCAGAACAAGAAAAACCATGAGCTAGTCTGGGACCTGAGAAAATACTTTAAATAATTAATTCAGTCATTCATTGAAATATGGATTGTGAGTATTTTGAGGACTTTTTAAAGCCATCTTTTGTGTTGTGTTACCATAGTCCAGTGCAAAAGTCTGTTGAAAATGCAAAATTGGAGATAGGCTTCTACTGAGACAGTCACTAGTGCTGTTTTCCTGTTGTGGGAAGTAGGCACAGATTTCTTCAAAAAACTTAGTAGATGTTTGGCTGGTTCTTTTGACTTGAAATGTCTCCTAGTTCCAACTCTGAGTTTGTACACAGAGAAACAAACTCCAAATAATGGAGACAAAGTCAACGTTTGCAGTTGTTTGTGGAGTGCAGCTGAAATGTTCACTGATGTTTTCTGCAGCGCTTGTCTGTGAATACCTTTATGCAACACAGACTAGAAGATAAGGCAGCACAGTTAAACGGAGCTGGCAAAGATATGAACTGTCAAGGCTCCCATGTGCAAGACATGTTCACAACCATGTACAATATAGGTATAAAGGTGTATTTCTCTAGTTACTGCTTCAGTCTTGATCATCAGAAACAATCCTAGTAAACTGAATCAAGGACTTCATGGTCCAGGTTTAGTTACATGGTTGGTACTAGTCCCTTGTTTGTGCTGATTTTATTATGGGAGAGTTAACGTAGAATCAGGACATCAAGTGTGTAAGTTCTGTGTGGCTGGAAATTAATTGAACAGAGAGTACCTAATGATAATATGCCCAATATTAATACTAATTTTCAAAGACTGTGGCTCTAGTTATTTTGCATTAATTAAAGCTAACAAGTAGAAGTATAATCAAATTACATTTTTTTTCTAACAATAAATCATGTATAAATTTAAGGCTAGTAGGTATTTAAACAGCCAATAATTCTTCTACTTACTAGACTACACTTTTTGAATTTAGGGTATGCAGACTCTGTTTACTGTCCAGAAAATACATGGGACAGGAATAGATTTTCTGACAGTGGAGCAAAATTGTGTTCTTCCCATTAAATAGAACAATAAGCATCATGCTGTCTTGCAGATTAGATTAAACCTATTTGAAATAGCTATAATTAGGTTATGCAGGGTTACATTAACCTCATATGATAGTCCTGATTCATCAGGTGATCTGTTGTTTAATTTAGCAAACTAGCCAGAAGAACATTTAAACTGATACAAATGCTGGCAAAAAAAATTTTGAAGTTTTTAATGGTTTAGAAATGAATCATGTGTCTACTGTTGGAGAAACATAAAACTTTAAGGTCAAGTTTGTCCCTTCAGAAAAACAATATGGCCATGCCAGTAGGTTAAGTTTGATCTAGCTGAGACATGATTAATGTGTGTATGAGTTAATAGGTCTTGTTTCATGGTCTCATTTTGCATACAGTTGTGATGAAGGCAGACTTGAAATATGGGAGTTGAGTAGAAGTCAGGACCTTAGCAGAAACCTCAGAAACTGCTGGAGTTCTGAACAGACTAGCTGGTGTTTTCAATGCATTACAATCAAAATTTAGAGGAACTTCCTGAAAATTTTGTGCTGGGTATCAGCTGTAGTTTTTCTTGTACAGTGCCATATTGCCAGCATTGTTTTAGCTATAACAAATGAAGGATGATGAGCAGGTTTTGAGTAAATGCTGTTGGTAGGATTTGCATTTTGGACCTGAATTGAGACATGGAAAATAAAAATGTTGTGGTTTACTTGCTGCCATAATAGCTCTAATCAAAAGCTCCACTGAACCAAACTTTCCAGTAAATATTGATATGTTCATTAAAATCTGGTTGGTTTTCATCTGAACACATTGGAAGCTAATGACAACAAACACTCAGACTGAACAGATTTTTTTATAACAAAATGGGAAGACATGGCTATTTATTTAAAGTCTGTATGGTAACTGTTCTTTGAAAGATGCAATGCAAGTTGCTATCTTTGTGTAAATTAATGTCTTTGTCCAGGGATGCTCATAGTATGTGTTGCTAATTGTGTTAAATTTAACGGTTTTTGACCATAAAGCATGGACAGTCCTCATAGTCAAGCATCTTTTCATTCCCAAAATGGAGATGTTTTTGCTGTTAACTCCTTCGGACATTATTCAGCAGTTGTCTATAAAGTAACTCCTCCATTGTTGTTGGGGAAGGCTTGGCCTGAGCCCCGAAATGCACAACCCACTATCCAGGAGCTGGCAGGATAGCCAAGGTCATAGCAACCTTGAGGCAGCCTGGAGGTGGATAAACAACTTCGGAGCCGGGGAAAAACAGCCTCGGTGGCACCAGCACCATGTTGCCTACCTCGTGCACACTGCCCCTTCCACCAAACAGAGCAGCCTGACGCCTTGTGGACAGAGCCTCTTGCCCTGTCCCAAGTTGTTATTGTTCACATGTTCACCCCAAGAAGTTATATTAACCTGTTAATTCCCCAATAAAGTTGAACATTCCTGCTGCTATTACTTGGTGCACGGCTCTATCTCTATGAGAATACGCACGTGCAACCAGAAGCCCGAACCAGGGGTCGCAATGGAATGGCTGGCGAGGGCATGCAAAGCCTCTCGAAATGCCAACCTTCCCCAACACATTGTGGATATTACCTGGGTACATGCTATAGTAGTGTTTGATCTGTTGTGCAAATACAGCGCAGAATACAAATTGGGACATTTATGTGGTCATTCAAACAGCAGTTTATTGTGTAAATATGGGTATCTATAGCTGTGTCATTTTTAAGCTTGATTAAACATGATTATTAATTCACATTTCATAATTGATAATACTGTGTTTGCTGTTCTTAATTTAACTTTATTCTTCTTGTGGCAGAGGTGGTCATCCTTACCTGACAGGTCTTGCAGTAGCTGGAGGAGCATATTACCTGGGACTGGAAGGAGCCATCATAGGACCAATTCTACTCTGTATACTTGTGGTTGCTTCCAACATATATAGTGCCATGTTGGTGAGCCCAACAAATTCAGTGCCCACTCCATCACAGTCACCGTGGCCATTACAGATTTACCGGTGAGCTATAAATGTCTTACTTGTATGCATTATGTTTTTACACAGATCAGTGCATGTCTGCACAGCTGCAGAGAATGAGTGCATGACTTTTAGATAAGAGTGTGTGTCCACATCTACATGAGTATTGGAATATCTGGAGATGATTCAACTCTCCTATATTCTAGAAATAAAAATTATGGTGAAGTAAAACACTCACTGGAACTCGTATACTTGAAGTGTTTGTTTAACACTTCTCAACCTCTTACAGAAGGCTCTCTTAGAAAATACACTGATAACGCCTTTGTGTCCTATAATTTATATGTTTCTGTTGTGCTAGGAGATGATTGAACATCCTTTTTGCTTTGTGTAACTATTATTTATGGCTATCTAATAGAGTTCCTTGTCCTTAATAAAGGGTCTGTCTAAAAATAATTAATTTTTATATGTTAATGTACAATACTGCAAAATGTAAATAAACATAACTTGATTTTTAAAAAAAGTCATTATTCCATTACAAGTATGATCCTGATTAATGTCGTTATTGAAGTTACCAAATGTGGAATGTAGAAATGTGTCTTTAAACCATATAGTTAAGGAATGGGATGAATAAGGTCCTAACTAAATAACTAATTACAGTTCGAAACCACATTGTGATAGTGTTAATGACAGCAGCCATTTAAATGTCTCTGCTGTCTTATTAAATTATACAGGTTAGCTCATTTTATGTGTATATCTTAAAAAGGATTCTTTGCCTGTCAGAAATAATCCTTTGCTTTATTCACAGGAACAATGTTGTCATCTTTTCATCTAGGCAACTTAGGAGAGAAACACTAATTGGATCTGGGTGTACTCTCTGACTTTTAGAAGTTACAATCCAAGACTTACCCTATATGCCATAGATAGAGCTTCCCATAGTATGCACAATAATCTGCATGTGTGTTTGTTTCCTGTTCACTTTGTAGGAAGCTAATTATTTGTAATCACTGGACAAATTTAAGTCTTACTTTTCACTTTTCCTTCCCTCTCCCCTGCCCCCAGGTCTTCAAGAGAGAGTCCTGAGGAGATGAAAATGTCTGGGGAGTGATGAAGGTGCTGTGCTGCACCTCTTCAACATGAGGGAACTGCTGGTTTCTATCTTGAGTTCACAACAGCCATGGCCTTCTGTCCCTTTCCAGCTGTGCCTGGGGGCAGCTCATAGGGAAGCATAGCTTGGGGTTTAGGAGAAAACACTTCTCAAACATCTGCTGGCCTTACAATATCATGCACTTTGCCTCTTTAAGAGAGAATGTCTACTTCCCATGGCTTTTCATACCAACACACAGTTCAACTGCCTCTTTGAAGTCTTTGAAGACCTTCTGTCTGCAGGAAAAGAATAGTTAAGAGGACAGGTACATCCACTGGAGTCATTATCTGCTGAAATTACTAGCTTGGCTTTTATTTTTTGGGTTATTTGTCTTATTAAATTGTTGTAGCTTTAAGGAAAGCTGTAATTCCAAAGTATTTATTTTTAGTTAATCTAGTGGCAAAAGAAGTGTAAACTCCTCCTTGTGAAATGACAGTATAAAATAAATATTTGCTACTCCTCAAAGTATTTCTTTATAGGCTTCAACCATCACCTGTAACTCATAATAACACTTAAATGTTATCCTTTTATAGGCACTGAAATTTAATGTTGTTGGAGACTGGTGTTTCTAATATCTTCCTGAAATAAGTAGAAATGCAAACTGTTAAATGTGAGTTTTCCTCTTACTGGAGTAGGAGGACTTGTTTAAATAGTTTAAAACTTGCCCTCACTTGCAGTGAAATCTGATGATATTTTGCAGCTTACCCACCCCCCAGTGGAGTCATCTTGTCAACTAAATTTAATCCAAGGCCTTCAGTGTTTTCAGGCAGTAGTAATGTACGATAGTCACGTCTGTTTCCAGTAATAGGAAGAAGTTGAATTGGGATTGTTTAGAGTTGGTTTTCAAATGCTGTGGCTGAGTTCAATTAACTTCTCAAACAAATTTTATTTCCAGAGAGAAAAGGGAGAGAGCATGGATTTTGGTTGAGTTTAGTTTGGGTTTTTTTAACCCTGTAAGCCTCTGGCCAAATATCCTTCTAAGATATAAGATACATCTTACTATATCAAGGTGTGTATTATTAATAAACAAAGTTTTTGAATTTCTGAAATGATGTGTTGTTTAGGACACAGCATCAAATACTCTAGTGTTTCCCTTCAATATATAATTTTACTTAAATTGCAGTTTTGGTGACATTTAAGGCCTTTTGTATTGATTGTTGAAATATTTTGACACAATGGATCTTTATAAATGGATCCTTTTTTGTAAAAGGGAAGTGGGTTTTTGGTAGATATTTTTCATACTTGCACAGCTTTTCCACAAATACAATGAGGCCCTGGGTACCAAGTAGCAGATGCACTTGCTTAACCAAAGAACTACCTTTTAGTTTCTAGGAACTTCTCTTGAATTTATTTTGGTTTAATTGATAATGAGTCGTACAAAATACAGGCATACCTTGTATTTATTGTTGACAGTAATGCAGTGGGTGAAACAAAAATTGGTTCTTATCCAGGGAATAAAGATATCTAGGTTGTGTGTGCAAACAGCTCTCAGTAACTAAGATGTTTGTTTTACTTGAGTTGCGGGAGTGCTGATAGACTTGGAAGGTTCTTATTTTGACGATGTTGTGTGTATTTTTACATTGTTTCTGAAAATACATTTTCATGGAAAGTGAGTGGAAACTACTCTGGTACTTAGTCAGCAAGAAAGTCCTGCTATAGTTCTGCAATAAACAGACTACCTATTAAGACACAAATAGCTTTGCTTCTCAGATTCTCAAAATTTGCTGCTGCAGTTTTACTAATGAAATTTTATATTGAAGTGAGGGGGGTTGAGTGTTCTGTTTGCACACTTGCAGGTATGTATTTGAAGGACAGGATTGGGCTTAATTTGGTAGATGGACTCAAATTCATCAAAATATGGAAATATCTCATTTAATATTTTAAATTCTGAAAGATCTACACATCAGTTCCAACTCACTGAATAAGAAGAATGTATTGCTTGAATCAAGTCTCTGTCCTGTGGTTTTATTTCCTTGGCTTTTTGGCTCATGAGAAATGTTTAATGAAACACGTTTTTATAATTACTGCTGGCTAGGGCAGAGGATGATGAAGCTGTCCCTAGGTAATCCTGCAACATTCTAACCAGCTTGAATGAGAACACAGTGATACTTAGGAAACTTCTTTATTTTATCACTTTTTTGTTTAGTTCACGGTTTTGCACTGAATTGTTGTGTTCTTCTAGCTTATTGTAGACAGCATCTAAAGAAGATTAGTAGCATGAAAAAAATGCATCTGTAATGTATTTCCACTTTTCCATTCCACCTCTTTGCTCACTGGGCAGGACATTTCTACTGTCCACATTTGCTGTCTCATTCCCTGAAACAATCTTTCATATTCCTGTGGTATCAACACAGTAATTTTAAAGAGTTGTTCTAAAGCATTATTTTGTTTGGTTTTAAGTTTTCTTCTTCCTTTGCCTTCACCCAATCACCTTAGATCAAAGAAGGGTCTCTGTTAGGCAGATTAAAATCGTATTTCAGACAGAGTTATCTTCCATAATGGCAAATGAGTAAAATCATCTGAGAAGATGCCTTGCTTTTGCTTTCCCAGTGTGAAGAGGAGTCATTTTTTATGGAGAATTCATATCTGTTGTAGACTTGTTCGTTTGCCCTCCTTTAAAATGAGGCTTCATATTGATGCTTCCTGTTTCAAATTCAGCTAAGGTTTGCCATGAAGTACAATCTTACTCAGTAAATGTAACTTAAGGAGCTCATGCTGTGTGCTGTGCCTGATTGAGGAACCAATTATGTGGTCCAGTAGTGGTGCAGTGACAGTATACTGCCAAAAAAAGAAAGAAAAATAAGAGTCAAACCTTCCAATAACACATTCTTAGAATAGGAAATATTCACTGAATGTCACCATGTTGAGGAAAAAACCCACAAAACACCATCTTATGAAAGAAGGTACTTTGAGTATTTGGTCTTTGTGTTTAGTATGTGTCTAATTACCCATAGAAATAGAAGTCCTTGTAATTGCATATTTAGCAATTTATATTATTTTCTGAGAGGACTCAGACTCTCTCAGAGCAGTTTAGTTTAGATCAGTCTCACATTAATATGAAAATAATTAAACTGGTCGTTTTGGCTTTGGTCATTGTAAAGAGCCAGTTTATGGTTATATTTCTTCATCTGCAAAAACAACCAGCAGGTCAGTGGGATAAGCTTTTAGTAGATGTCTTGTGGGTTTCATAAGAAAAAACCCCAAACCCAGCAACAAATCAAACCAAAAGCACTCTTTTCTGCAATTTTCTGCAGTTTTCTTAGGAGAGACCATCTTTTCCATAATGCTTATAGGCAAGAAGTTGATTGCCTTTATCTATACTGTAAACAGTCATTCCAGAAGCAGGTATTTCCTAAATGTATTTACTACGTGTAGTATTCAATTGGAACCAAAAATTTAGAGTTCAGAAGCGAATGTTCATAGTAATCCAAGACAATGTGGTCTCATGGTATTGTGAAATTCAACTGTGCTGGTTTTTATCATTCTCTTCTAGCAAATTAGGCTTGTGGCAAATAAGTGTAGTGCCAAAAGGCTGGTGCTGTTTCTGCACTTGAGTCAGAGTTAGCCCTTCCATCCCTTCCCATCTCTTAGCTGTGCTGTGACAGAGCTAGCAGAAGTGACTGTGCCAGTGTACAGCCCAGCACAACAACTTCAGCTCGCTGTAAATACTGGCTTCATTGGATGCATGAAGCAACAAACTGCAGTGGGCAAGGATCTGGTACACGTTCCTTTTGCCAGCCTTGCTATAATAGGGTGGCTTTCAGCACAGATGCACCATGACCAGGTGGGAGCAGAAATTACTTATCTTGAAAGACTGCTTAAAAAAAAAGAAAAAAGTTAACATCATACTAATGCATACAATGCACATTTTTCAGAAATTAATTTGGTAACCACGTATCTAGTAATGCAGCCAGCAGTCAGATATTTTCATGCACAATGGTGTGTATATGCAGCTTCTCTAGGTTGCACTGAGGCTTCTCTGATTTCAAGGAGTAAATGGCTTCTCTTAAAGATTTTGGGGAGGAGGATACACAGGATATGTATTTTGTCAATTATTATTGGAATAGGAAATCCATAATCTGTTTAATTGAACAAAATAAGGAAAATGCATTGTTCCAGAAGAATTGGATTTTCTCTCCACTATTATATATTGTGGGTATCAGCACAATGTTAAACACTGTTTTTCAGGAAGCCTGAGGATACAAAACTGGGTGAAATCTTCCTGAGTAAAAGCAGAAGCTGAATTGCTATGCTGCTGATCTCTAATTCTGGTGACAGAATACTGCAAATGGTGCTGCCCTTATGGACCTGATACACTAAGGATGGGAAAATACCATTATTCTACTGAGACTCCATAGCTTTGCATCATTGGCAGAAGATGCTTCCACAACTGCCATGGTTCAGACATTGTATTTGTATTATATGGACTTGAATTTGTCACTGCAGATAGTGGCACCTTTGTTGAATACCACCTCTGGAAATGGCTACAATTTGCTTCAGAAGGTGCCAAAAGGTGTTTGGATTTGAGTTAGTATTCATTATGTTTAATAATGGAGGTAGCATTCTTTGAGAGATGCAGTTGTTTGCCTTCAGGTTTGCAATTTTACAAGAGAAAATTGATTTCCCAGATAATCTTTATTGAGTGACAACTGACATCTCTTAAATCCATGGATGCATCGACTTTTTAAACTCTATATTGACTTGTATTTCAAAGGGTTTCTTCTTACTATTATTTCTTAAGCTTTCTGCTGAAGCAAACTTTGGCAATTCCCATCTTATTTCTATTTCTACAAAACAAGAATTGCCCAAAACTCTTAACAAATGTTAGGGAGGCTTGATCTTTAACCTGGTACCATTTATCTGTCACTTTTACTAAAGTACCTTAATGCTCTACTGTAAAATTTTCCAAAATTGCTTTTAAGTGATCAGGGGCAGAGGAAGATGGTAAAGGAAAAAAAAAAGGCTATATGGAAAATTAATTTGGTGTTTTGAAACCAGAAACAATGCCAGAAGTGATCACCATATTCAGGAATTCTGTACGGGGTTTGTAAATACATATATTGATATGGAGCATCATATAAATATGAGCAGTCACTGTCCTATTCAGTCTTTTAACTGAAATTGTGTCCAACCTTTTTTTAATGATATCTGAGAACAAAATTGTGCCTGTAGATAGCAAAAACAAGCAACATTTTCTAGAATTTACATTTACTTGATACGGATTGAGGAAGAGCCAAGCAAATACTGGTAGGGTGACTATAACTGCCTTGTTGTAGTTATATAAAGTAGGGAGAAGCTGCTAGGAATGCATTACTGACAGATTACTGTTCCTGGAAGTATTTTCACACATCCTCTAAAGAGCTGCCAAAATTAATAGGTCATGAAATATATCTCTAGTTCCCCAGACTCTTAATCTCTTCACACCTCATCTGGGTATCTTGTTTTGAATATGGTTTAGTACATGAGACTATTGCTTCATCCCCTTTTGGGATGCCTGAGGGAAGGGCATGCGTTGAATGGCCATACTGAAATAGTATGTCCAATCCAGGAAGGAATTGCTAATTGAAAGTAAATGCATCCCTGATCTGTTCTGCATATGGATGGGCTTGGACAAATAAAATTCATGTTGCATTGCATTAGAGATTATTTTTTGAATATAAGTACTATGTGGTGACACCAAAGCCAGGTTTGAGTGAGAAGCAGAACGTATTTGCTTGCAGCAGGGTGCATCTTCAAGCTAATAAAGCAGAGTGCATGCTCTGGCATCCATATATATATATATATATATATATATATATATTCTGCTACTGGCCTCACTTTTTACCACTAGACTTGTATACAATGACCTAATGAGGACCTAAAATCAAGCAAGCATTTCATGGTATTGGTGTATATTAAATTTAAGAAGTATCAGAAAGCTAAAAAATTGCCGCAGAACAAAAGTTCATTAGGCTTAAGAGCTGAAATCCAGGGCATAAGACTGGGAAAACAAAGTCCAAATATTTCACTGTCTTTCTGCCAGTCTCATCCCAAAATGGGAACATTTTCAACAAGTAATGATAAAAACTATTTTTGTGTTGCTTGTAGCTTACTGGCTCTGTAGATCAATGTTTTTAGTTTCTGTCATCTGTCATCACTGATGTATTCTGCAAGCATACAATTTGTTCAGATTGCTGCCTTTAAAAACAGGTTTTCTATGCCTCACTGATGGTTGGAAACCAGCTTTTTATACCATTAGCTGGGTACTTACCTATATATATTTGCTAACTAGTGTTTGATATTTTGGTCAGAACACTAAGGGAAGGTTGGTTGGGAAGGTTGGTGTTTTTTCCCCTTTGAGAAATTTCACCAAACCAAATCCAAAGAAACTTTTGACATCGAGTCTGACTGGCTACACCCTACTCCAACCTAACAGTAGATCTTTTGCATTACAGAATGTGGGTTGTTCTAAAATGTGCATTCCTACCCAGAGCCTGTGGGGATTTGGTGCAATAACTTCTATTGTCTGTTGACACAAATTTTATCTGTGAATGTACATGTGATATATCTTCAGAGTGGAACTAACTTTATCATAATTGGGTTTGGTACAGTACCTGGGTTTGCATGTACAATATTGAAGATATAACCCCTATGTCCATCTGTGGCAGAGTAAAACGTGTAAGTTAAGATTGAGAAGTACTTGTGTAGAGGTATTTAAACTAAATAATTTTGATTGTATGCACCAGTGCTCATCTTGATAAAAACAGTTTTTGTAGTAGGTTTAAGATGCTTTTAATTTAATATTATATTCACACCACAGTCCTTTGTAAGCACAGAATGGTTAATATATTTTGAAATAAAATGCTGTTAACATAAAGAAAACTGAGTTTGAGTTGAATGACGGGCTCTTTGGAATCAGCCACAAAGGCAACAGTTAATCTGGTGAAATAATAGGTTTGCTGGAGTTGAATCTGCAGTCCCTGTGTAACTTATGTCACAGAGGGAAGCCACACTTCCCTTTTTTTCTTCCCTTTTTCTGCGAGGTAAGGAAGGACGTGCCTCAAGAGTAACTGGTTCAGCTGGCACCTGGCAATTCGCTACACTGCCTGCAGTAACACACCCACACAATCCAGACCCTACAAAACCTTACAGTCGGCAGCTGTAGGGTAATTCAAGTTACTTCCATTATGGCTTATTCTCTGAACTGGAAATGTTTGTTTAGTGTTTAAGCAAAATTGTAGATCATTCTATTGATTATAAAGCAAAAGTGACCAAATCCTCCCTGCATGACTGCTCACACCTTTTAAAATGAGATATGGCTGATATTCCAGTTTTCGTCCCTCTCACTGTTCTATGACCAGATTTGCCTTGAAGTAATTCGTATAGGAGAGTTAGTTTTAGCTGGTATCATTTTAGTTCTCTGAAGGGATCAAGCCTTGTTTAGTTTAGTGCATGCAACATGGGAATTTTAGCAATCAATGCTAGCAACATAATTATGATCTGATTTTTTTCTTCTTTTTTTTTTTTTAATTGGGACAAATTTTTCAAGATGTTCAGAATTCCTTTTAAGTTAGAACTGAGATAAATGCATCTGCAATCAGGCAACCTAAAGGACATGTACTTCTGTGAGAACTCCTTAGCTCTTGCATTTTTTTTAGTGGTGTTACTGTGCAGATAATAGTGCTTTTATTAAGAGAAAATAAGAAGTTCTGTTCAACACTCATTACAGATAAAGCTTTATAATGGTGTAGCACCAACCTCTTTATTCAGTCTCAGCTGTTTATTCAAAATAGTTCAGGAGGTACATGTCCAATATAGTTCATTAATATTTTGTGGGTGGGAGGATAAAGAATACAAAAGTTATCAGGTATTTACACAGGCAAAAAATGTGCTGATTGCTGATGTACTTTTGAGCTTGACTGGAGATAACAATTTAAAAGATTGCAGTCTTTTGGCTTTACCACTTATAAAATAGTAATTGATATTTTGAGAAAAAATAAACCCTAGACTTGCAAATGCATCTAGTTGTCATAAATCCAAACACACAGTGAATGATGACAAAATTGAAAGCTGTTCAGAAAAGCTGTTCATGGTGTGTATAAAATTTTGTGCTGCAACTGAATTATAGTATGTAATTGTATCAAATGTAAGAAGAATTCAGCTTCCATACCTTTGACTGAAGAATGTTTATACCAGTTGACATAGCTTTGTATGTATGGCCAGACTTCGCGAATGAAGATTTGGGAAGGGCTCTCCCCACGTGGGTGTGCCCTTCCAGCCTGTGCAGTGGATTTTTTAGGTGAGGCACAGCATGTGCAGAATTGGCCCCACCCTTTAAGTCCTAAGGTCCATCTGCCATGGCTGAGCGAGCTTGGACAGTGACAGTGAAGTCCTTGGGACTGTCTACAGCACCCGGTACTGACCAGGGCTGACCCTGCTGAGCATCCGAGATCCGGATCAGATGGCAGGGAGGCATTGAACTGCCAGGGGACGGTCCCCACTGAGACTCAAACTCAGGACCTTGGGATTCAGAGTCCAGAGTGCTATCCAATACACCACGGGACCTCCCCTACATAGCTTTGTATCAAACAATTAATAGTTTTTTTCTACTGTCCCAAATCAGAAATTACTCTGTGCTAGATACTTTTGACAAGGAAGATCATATAGCATATTACAAGTAGTTCCTTTTTTTTTTCCCTTTATATGAGGTAATCTTTGAAATTATAGTATCAGTGCTGCCGTGACCTGTACTGTGATGGGCCCTGACAACTTCTTTGAGGATTCAGTTCTGTGAAGTTCTGAGCATGCATGCTTGCAAGTGTTTTGGTTACTTTAGTACCTGCAGGATGATTTAAGGAAGAGGTAAGAAAAGCATTTTGCAAGTGTGCGATGGTAGGAAACAGTTAATTCATGGCTCCACTCAACTAAAGGTGGAGGTGTTCCTGGAAATTACAAGCTGTGTCATCATGTAAGGATGAAACTGTCTGCCTTAAGCAAACAAAGCCCCAACTGTTTCTAGGTCCTCTAGAGCACTCTCCAGTAATATATTGCATCTGCTGTCCTGGAGCAGAGAAAATGGATGGGATCTATGAAGCAAAGGAATAATATAATTTGTATTTGTTTCCCAAGCTCCCTTGCTGGTCTCTTAGACCCTTTATTTTATGTTCTTAATTTGTACATGTTCCCCAATGCAAAGACGAAGCTTGAGCGTGGGTGTGTAGGGTAAGAGTATCAAAGTGCAGTGGGATGCTGGGAATACACAAGAAGCGCTGAGACCAGGCTGCATATCCAGAAATTTCTGGAAGCAGCAACAGCTACTGAAAGCTGCTCTTGTAGACATTGTCCTCACTGTCACCCCCTCTGAAACTGCGTTTGTGACCACATGTCACAGAGCTGATGTTCTGCCTAGCAGGAATACTACTTCAGCCCCTGTGCAATGACCAAACAAAATGAAGTACACTAGACTTTTCCACTGTTTTTACACCATTCTTTGTGTTGTAGTAATAGCTGTAAAAATCTCTATCCACTCCCTCAGCTAGTTCCTTCTCCCTTCAGTGTAATTTGGATTTAAACACTGGAAATACTTGCAACGCATGCAGATGAAAACTGGGGTCCAAATATGTACAAACAGCAGTATGGGAAGGTTTTGTGGGGTTTGGGTTTTTTTTGCTTTGCGGACCTACAGCCATGTACACACTTGCATTCCCGATTCACGGCATCAAATCCTTGTGCCTTAGATAACTAGAACAGGCTCCTTGCTTTGATTTTACCTTTCTGACCAGAATCTAATCTTTTTTATGAATAAACAATAAAAAAAAGATTATCCTGGGCAAACAACTGCATTTGTTTACTTTAGAAGACAACAACAAAGAGAAGACCATTGTGATAAAACTTTGAGAGCCTTTGGTGCTTTAATAATTTGTTGATAAGTATCTTTCAGCTGAAGTTTTCTGACAGGAAAATCATGCATTATCTTGCCTGGCCTGACTTAAGCCCTTTATGGGAGAGAAGTTTAATTTAAAAGTGTTGCATGACTTTACTCAGCACATCCTTTTGAAAGCATCACTGTTGCTGACTATGCACTTTGCTCAGAGAACTGTGGAGAAGTCAGGTTGCAAGCTTTGCACTTCATGTTTCTCAGTTTTCCAAAGCAAAAATTTCTCTTTGTTCTCAGGGCCATGAATGTAATTGGGCTTATTTAAAAATGGTATACTTTGGTAATTTTGGCTTGTTTGAACTTACCATATAATAATAGAATATCTTAAGTTGGAAGGGACCTCCATGAATCATCAAAGTCCGACTCCTGGCCCTGCACAAGACACCCCAAGAGTCACACCATGTGCCTGAGAGCCTTGTCCAAATGCTTCTTAAACTGTCAGGTGCTGTGACCACTGCCCTGGGGAGCCTGTTCCAGAGCCCAACCACCCTTTGGGGGAAGAACCTTTTCCTGATATCCAGGCTAAACCTCCCCTGACTCAGCTTCATGCTGTTTCTTTGAGTCCTCTCACTGGTCACCTGAGTGAAGAGATCAGTGCCTGCCCCTCCTCTTCGCTTCCCAAGGAAGTTGTACCTGCAGTGAGGTCTCCCCTCTGTCTCCTTTTCTCCAGGCTGAACAGACCAAATAACCTCAGCCACTCCTCATATGGCTTCCCCTACAGACCCTTCACCAGTTCTTGGGGCATTCACCCTTGTGTTGGTGAATTAAATTCGCTGCCTCCCATGTGTGATTATGGATTGAAAGGCTGAGAGCATCCGATATGGAGATTTAGACATTAATCCATAACTAATGATACAAACAGTTTAATGACCGCCATATTAACAAGAAGCACTTTGGCAGAGAAACATTTCCACATAATTCTCTTCTACATCTGTTTTGCCAACAGAGGTAACTGCCCTGTCACAGTTTAAATCATAATATTTTCTAAGATGCTGCAGTCAATGAGTTGTAATGATTAATATGTTTATAATTATTATTTAAGGGAGTATATCCAGATGGGTTTATCAAGCTAGAGGGATTACAAAAAAAATAACCTACCCTCAGTAGTTTTAGAACTCAAATTAATGACGGCAAACTTAAAAATGGCAGTCCCACCAGTCAAAACCATCTGAGGTATTTTGGCATGGGACTGGTGATTTCAAGGCTTTTATGCTATATGTCAAGATGACACATGCCCAGTAAGTGTCAAGGTATAGCTGTTACCAAACTGCCCACATACAGGTTACAAGCCTGTGGATGTCCAAGAACAGAACAGTGTAATAATATTGATTGACAGTTAAAGGATAACTTGATTGTTTCATGTTTTCTGGTTGGAAATGGGCTGCAGGGGTGTTTGTGACAATGGGGGTATCAGTCTTGCAGTGACAACAATATGAGGCTACAAAAGGACTATTTGATGTGGATTTCTGTTATAGTATTTTGTTTAAATGTGATGTATTAAAAAAATCATAAAAGGAATGTAGATCTGATTTTTTATCAAAGCAAATAGTTGCTTAGATCCATGTCAAAGAAAAGACCTAAAAAAATCATCTTTTCTTGAGATGTTCTGGAACTTTTTCTTGGTCAAGACACTTCTACTCATTTCAAATCAACCAGGCAAAAGCCACAGCTTCCCCTTCAGAAGTCTGAAGGGAAGCCCAAACCCAGTATATATACCTCTCAGGAGGCAGCAATGTCAGGTTTTCTTTAGATTATTTTTTTAAGTTAATCATCTATAGACCTTTTCAAACAAATCCTGTTCTATGAAGAGCAAAGGCCACTGGCTTTTTTAATGCTGTTTTTGCTGAAGACTTTCAAGAACTGAGTCAGTGACAGGGGAATTCAGAAGATTACACACTGGGAATGTCAAGAGTTTTCTCGTGTCTTTGTGGTTTGTATCTGACATGTAATAAGCTATTTCTTTGCTTTATGAAATACAGTTAGTAGGTAAGTGTGGACTGTCACTGCTGTACTATTGCAATGGTGGTTATTCTCCTCCCATTTTTCGATACATCCTAACAAACCATAAGCTACCTGTGCACTGTAAAGCCTATTTCTTCATGGAGATTTAAATTAAAGACTCAAAGACAAAATAAATTTGTTTTTCTCTTTGGAGTATTGCCAATTATTCCAAATTGATGGAGTCTCAAATGTTTTCCTAGCAATATTTGCCTGGGAAAGCGTCAGCTCATTTAAACTCTCTGCTTGCCATCACCACTGGTTTATAAGCATTAAAAACCTTGCATTCACAGCACTTCTGCTCTCTTAGGAGAACAAATGCATGTCCTGTGGTGATAAAAGCTTCTGATATATTTAATTTTCTAGTCAGAATGAACTACCTTGCACTAGTAGTTAAGTAGCTAAACAGAAATTTCTCAGTATCTGTAGGAGAACATGAGAATTACCTCTGCATTTTTTAATGTTGCTATTCTCTTTATCTCTCGGGAATAAATATGTAAAGAAAATTATTCTGAGCTTAAATTCTCCCACCTGGAAGAAATTCATCATGGCCACAGACCAAAGACAGCTGCTTTCTCCTAGATACTGCAGCTTGTTTTCCACATTCCTATCTTTCAAAGTAGAAGTGCTCTGCATGTTCATAGGAATTAAATAAAATACAGAAAACTCTTCTTTGACCAAAATTTAATGGTAATGGGGATGTCTGTCTTCTGGCCAGTCACTCACATGCCAAATCTTACCCAAGGAAGTACTTTCATTCTGATTGACTGTGAAGAATTATGTTGACCTATCAGACTCCTGTGAGACCTGACAAACACCATGTGAAGATAACATCACAATTAAAAAATTGGTAGCACACATGACAACAAAATGGGTTATAAAATAGTCCAGTGACTGTAGAAATAATAAATGAGAATACTTGTTTAGAAAGCATTAGGGTAGGTTCTATGACAAACTGTTCTTGGTCTAGCACACTATTGTTAATGTATTTCGAGATAGGAAGAAACATTGTAACTATTTGAAGGTGCAATATAACAACTCTCAGCACTTGTATTGACAGGTAATTCAGAGCTTAAGTCAGTCCAGCAGTTCACCTATCTGGGAAGTATCATTTCCTCAGACGGTAAGATTGACAAAGAGATAGACAACAGGCTGGCAAAGGCATACAGAGCCTTCGGAAAACTCCATAAAAGAGTCTGGTCCAATAAACACCTGAAGAAAAGTACAAAGATTAGTGTCTACAGAGCCATTGTACTGTCTACTCTTTTATATGGGTCTGAATCCTGGGTCATCTACTGCCACCACCTGCGGCTTCTCGAACGCTTCCATCAGCGCTGCCTCCGTTCAATCCTAAACATCCACTGGTCTGATTACATGACCAATGTGTCTGTTCTTGAACAGGCAGGGGTCAGCAGTATTGAGGCCATGCTGATGAGAACGCAGCTGCGCTGGGCAGGGCACGTCTCCAGGATGGAGGATCACCGCCTTCCGAAGATTGTGCTCTATGGTGAACTCGCCACCGGCTGCCGCAAGAGAGGAGCCGCGAAGAAGAGATACAAGGACTCCCTGAAACAGCAGCTCAGCCTTGGCCATATTGACTGCCACCAATGGTCCACTCTGGCCTCCAATCGGTATTCATGGAGACACACCATTCACGACGCTGCTGCTTCCTTTGAGAATGCATGGAGAGTCAGTCTTGAGGAGAAAAGACAACGCAGAAAGAACCGTTCCTTGCCAATGTCACCTAGGGAGATGTTCCGCTGTGCCTTTTGTGACCGGACCTGCCTATCCCGTATTGGCCTTTTTAGCCACCAGCACGCTTGCAGCAAGCGTGGGTAGTGCCCTTCCCAAATCTTCGTTCACGAAGCCTGGCCATGATGATGATGATGATGATGATGACTAGGTGAAGTAAGGAAGGGCATCAACAAGACCCTGGACTTCTGGAAAGTGGATTTTGGCTTATTAAGGACACTGATTTGGAAAGTTCCTTGGGAAGCAGTCTGTAAAAACAAAAGGGGCCCAGGAAGGCTGGACATCCTGTAAGAAAGGAATTCTGAAGGTGCAGGAGCATCCTGTGCCTATGTGCCTAAAGACTGACCTGGCTGAGCAGAGAGCTTTTGCAGGAACACAGACTGAAAAAGGGGGTGTATCACCTTAGGAAAAGGGACAGGCAACTCAGGAAGTATTTAAGGATGTCATTAGGTCATAAAGAAAGAATATTAGAGAGGTGAAAGCTCACTTAGAACTTAACCTGGCCACTTTGGTAAAGGCTAATAAAAAAAAATTATAAATACATTAATAACAAAAGGAGGACCAAGGACAACCTCTATTCTTCATTGGATAAGGTGAGGAATACAATCATCAAAGATGAGAAAAAGGCTAAGGTACTGAACACTTTCTTTGTCTCAGTCTTCAACAGTAAAACAGGTCATCCCCAGGACAACTGGCCTCTTGATCAGGTAGACAGAGAGAAGATTAGACCCCCTGTAATCAAGGAGGAAGTGGTTAGTGGCCTCCTGAGCCACTTGGATCCTCACAAGTCTATAAGTCCAGATGGGATTCATCCAAGCATATTCAGGGATCTGGCAGAAGAGCTCACTAAGCTGCTCTCAATCACTTATCATCAATTCTGGTTAGTCAGAGAGGTCCCAGATAACTGGAGGTTGGCCAATGTGATAGCCATCCACTAAAAGGGCCAGAAGAAGGATCCACGGAATTACTGGCTTGTCAGCCTGATCTCAGTGCCCAGCAAGGCAATGGAGCAGATCACCCTGAGTGCCATCACATGACATATACAGGACAACCAAGGAATCAGACCCAGCCAGCACAGATTTAGGAAAGGCAGGTGCTGCCTGACCAACCTGATCTTTTATGACCAGGTGACCTACTTGGTGGATGAAGGGAAGGATGTGGATGTGGTCCATCTGAACTTCAGCAAAGTGTTTGACACCATCACCCATTTCATACTCCTGGAAAAGTTGCAGCCCACGGCTTGGACAGGGGTACTCTCTGCTGGGTTAAGAGCTGGCTGGCTGGCAGGGCCCAGAGAGTGCTGGTGAGCGGGGCTGCATCCAGCTGACAGCTGGTCACCAGTGGTGTCCCCAGGGGTCAGTGTTGGGCCCCATCCAGTTTAACATCTTTATTGATGATTTAGATGAGGGGATCAAGTCTACCGTCAGAGAATTTGCAGATGTTGAGTGGGACTGTTGATCTGCTGAAAGGTAGGAAGGCTCTGCAGAGGGACATGGACAGGCTGGATAGATGGGCCAAATCCAGTGGTATGGGATTCAACAAGACCAAGTCCTGGGTCCTGCACTTTGGCCACAACAACCCCCTGCAGCACTACAGGCTGGGCACAGAGTGGCTGGAGAGCAGCCAGGCAGAAAGGGACCTGGGTGTTCTGGTTGACAGGAGGCTGACCATGAGCCAGCAGTGTGCCCAGGAGGCCAAAAAGGCCAGTGGCATCCTGGCCTGTATCAGGAACACTGCGGCCATCAGGATCAGGGAAGTGATTGTTCCCCTGTTCACTAGTAAGACCACACCTTGAGTATTGTGTCCAGTTCTGGGCCCCTCAGTTCAGGAAGGACATTCTGATGCTGGAGTAAGGGCAGAGGAAGGCAATGAAGGTGGTGAAGGGTCTGGGGTGCACGTCCTATAAGAAGTGGCTGATGGTGGTGGTGCACACTGCCAGAGCTGGGGATTTTTAGCCTGGAGGTGGCTCAGGGGAAATCTTATCACTCTCTTCAACTACCTAAAAGGAAGTTGTAGCCAGGTGGAAGGTCAGCCTCTTCTTACAGGTAGTCAGCAGCAGGACATAGTCTTAAGCTGCACCAGGGAGGGTTTAGGTTGGACATTAGAAAGAATTTCTTTGCAGAAAAGTTGATTAGATATTAAAATGATCTGGCCAGAGAGGTGGTGGATTCACCATCCCTGGAGGTTTTTAAGAAAGGCCTGGATATGGCACTCAGTGCCATGGTTTAGTCGACATGGTGGTGTTAAGTCATAGGTTGTACTCAGTTCTCTCAGAGGTCCTTTCTAATGTAATTGATTCTGTGATTCTGAGAAGTATGAACCTTGGATCTTTAAAAAAGATAGCACCAGGTATGTCCATGGCAATAATAGAACGGAGGAAATAATCGGTCTAGTTCTGAGGCTCTTGCATTGAAAAGGATGTTGGATAATAAAAAAAGTTCTAAAATGAGAAAAGGGTAACTCAGTTCTGACAAATTTTCCTTCTAATGTGAGATTAAAGAAACTTCATCTTTGGAGTTTAGCCAAGAAAAAGGTTATTGATGTTGGATTGATCAAACTCTAAGAAAAAGCAAATTGAAAAATCAAAGGGGCCTCCTTTAGGAAAAAACATCAGTATCAGATGGCTGGAAGTTTCAGAGGCTTGAAATCTATACGGAGCAAGCACTCTGTGGGGAGCAATTAGGAGTGCCAAGATGTTGTTTGGTGTTGAAAAACTCCAGACACACCTTGCCTGTGTTAAGCTCCTCATTGGCCCATGAATCTGGCTGGCAGTCAACTGCTCCATATATAAAAGCTGAATCCCTTTTTATATTGTCAAAATTCGAGATTCCTTTGAAAATTGGTTGAGATTTGCAAAATTTCACACTACTTATAAACCTTAAATGAGTAGTGAATTATAAAAATAATAAGCAAACTCAAATAAGCAAAATTTGTCCAGGGACCGAAGAAACACAAGAGACACCTATGTCATGTATTCAAGCCTTGCCTATAGCTAAGGCAGAAAGACAACAGTTCCAATGATTCCTCATATTCACATAAGAGAAATCTGGTTTGCAAAATTATTAAGCAGTCCAGATTTCATTTTACTTTGCAGAAATTCCAAAGACCCATAAAATTGAACACTCCAGACTAAGGACTGAGTCTACATCAGAAGAAATGCAAGAATTTGAAACAAATTTGCTCTAGAGCTAAGGTATAAATCTCACTGATGAAGGTATTCATCACACCTGAGGATGTAAAATCACTCCTTGCACTGCCCAGGACAACTGAGATTGTGAAAGAAAAAAAATCCTATGTCCTCTGTTTTGTAGGCTGGAAAATAAGGCCTAGAAGAATTGCTTTATCACAAAATGTTGGGACCACTCAGAATAAGGAATGCTACATTCAGCTAAATTCCCTCCTGTATTTAAAGCAGCCATAGTTGTCTGAAGAGATAAGCAAGGCCTGCTATCTTGCTAGCTGCAAGATCAACATCTGAAATTTCAAGATAATTTGTTGCATGCTACTGATCTATGTCCTTTAATGTATTTTTTTATTATAACACAAAAATGGTGGCCGCACAAGGGCATTCTTTCTGGGGATTTAGGAATGGAAATGGGTTCATGAGTCATGCTGATGCCAGATAAATTTTTCAGCTCTGCATGGTTTTACTTTGATATTACCTTGTTGACGTTTATGTTTTCCAAATAAATAACCTGTGATGTTGAATGAAAAAACATTCTGGGTTTTTTGTCTTGTTTTCAAAAAAATGATGCCTTGCCTTGATCTCTCTAAACAGTAACAGTTGCTGTTTGAGGGGCTTGAAAACGCTGTCAAGTATTCTGATTTGGTTGGGTGCTGCTTCATTTTCTTCCAGAGTCAGTACCTTTTCTGGATGGCATGTGGTTACTATATATCCTCCAAGTATTAATTGGTCTTTAGTGAAGGAACAATCTATTCCCGAGTGCTCTAGGGTACACAGGAATGTCCTTGTAGCTTTGCTGAGTAGGTAAAAGGGTAGAAAAATCTCACTGGTACCAACTGGGGATTTTTGCTGGCTTGTTTTTTAAGCCCTATGAATTCCAGTTCAGAAGATGAACTGAGTAAACTGTTGTGGGCTGCAGCCTCTTTATCACAGTTACGTGATACTGAGGCATTGGTGCTATTTTTGTAAAGTGACAGACTCTTTTCCAGCACTGTTTGCTCATAACTAAATTCTATCTTTAAAGTCTTTTTCTCCTCTTAATAAAAAAAAAACCCAACCAAACAAAAACCAAACAAAACACAAAGCTAGTCGAACATTTTTGCTGATGTATGGAGTTTTTTGTAGAAAAAGATGGATATTCCTACTGCCAGACAGTTCTTTTGCTTCTTTCTAGATTAGGATACTGGGATAACTTGTTAACAGCTGATCTCAGCCTACTGAGAAGCAGGAGAATGTTGTTAAGTGTTTATCATTCACAGATGAAATGAGGTAGTGAGAAATTGTTGGTGGGATAAACAGTGTGGATGTAAGTGCTTTCATTACAAACAGCAGGAGTTTAATCAGACACTTCAGAGGCATCAGAGTCAAACCCATGTACTGAGTGATTTTGAAAAATCCCACTCTGCAGATGGAGGAAGTCAGTGTCACACCAGTAGAAGGGATCAGGGATTATGTATTCCTGTGTGCTCAGCCTGTACACAGAATACATAATGCATCTGCTACATCTATGCACACCTGCCACCACTAAAGCTGCTTTATCTGAAACTGACTCTGGGATGTTACCTCCCCAGCAGACAACATGAGTTTGTGTAAAGATGAAGCTGAGTGATGTAGGTAGATGTGCTACAAGGGAGAAAGAGCCCTTTAGGTGTAACTGAATGAGGCCATGCTTCAGGTAGGCTCTGAGGAAAGGGAAATGCTGGAGGGATGTGGCAACATATGGGATGAGGCCATGTGGCTGCCTCCTGGATACCTGTTTCCTGGTGGCATTCCACGCTGTGAAGCAGGACCAGCCTGTGGGAAGTGGCCACACCCCTCCTGGAGCTAGTCTGAAGTGTTCTTTTGATCAGTGGGCACCTTCCTAACTTCTGTGGGCTTGTTTAAAGTTCACACCAGTTTAAACTATTGGATGTCCTTTGTTGCCCAGTGCAGATTGGATTTACAGCTGCATTTTTCCTGCTGAAAGGCTGAAAAATGATCATGATTCTGGCAGTGTTGCTGCGTCAGGGTTTCCTCAGGTTCTGTCACGCACTTAAGAGTTTTGGGCTCTCATTCCGACCACTGAGAGTGTTAATTATTTTTTGGGTTTCATTCTTCTTTTTCTTTCCAGGCAACCCTTTGCTTTTGTGTGACAGGTAGTATAAAATATAGACAAGCAAGTGAAGCTGGTTTTTGTGTGTTGCTGTACATCTGTGCAGGGACAGAGTGGGGGCACAGGCTAAAGGTCAGATCTGGAAAGGGAATTGGGATTTATATACCAAATATCATAAACACTGTGATGAACTGCTGAGTTTGTTTTAATCCTCAAGGAAACTAAGGTTTGTAGGATTACTGTTTTTGTTATTGTGTTCCCCAAAATCTACTTGTGGATGAACCTAAAAGCCTATCTGCTTGGCAGAGCTGAGCAGGTCAGTAACAGACACCTCAGCTCTCTCGAACCCATAACTAGGTGTTGTTCCTCTGCTTCTATTAGCTGCACATACTCTCAGTAGACCCACTCTGCATGTTTGAATTTGGGCTCTTCGTGCAATGGAGAAATGACTGCCTCTGTGTTGTACAGCATGGACATCATAAGCATTCTATATAGGATATATTTATCCTTTTAAATTAGCCTGGTGTATTAAATACTAATTGGGAATGCAAGATCAGCTTACTCTTCTCCCTGAAAGCATCCTGTGTGGAAGAGGATCCTAATTCCTTGCTGCTGCTCTGGTAGCAAATTCATGTGAAGTAAGTGAATATATTTTTAAACCTAGGCTAGAGGCTGCTGCTCACTCTGATTTAATAGGTTTTAAATATTCAGTGTCCAACAGAAAAGCTTCAGCTAAAATAGGAATCCACCTTCCCAGCTCTAGGTGGGTAAAGCAGTGAGGAGGAAAGAGTAATGTTTTAGTCTCTCAGGCAAAAAAAAAAGTATTGAACCTTCTCAGGCAGGTGTTCAAATTCTTGATAGCTGGGTAAACAGACTGGCTGCAACCCTCATAATTTTGGCTGCTTGTTAATAAAAGAATTAATCCCTACTCATGTCCATCAGAAATATGCTTTTAGGAAAAGGTTCCAGGCTTCCAGTTCTGAGCCAAAGAGTGTTGCCCCAACAGTGCCAACATGAGCACCAGTGAACATGAGTGTAAAATACATCTTTGTCATAAATGTCCAACAAGAAGTGCTCAGTGTATGGCTGTCTGTGGTGGAGGAGAATGGAAGCAAAAACCCCCAAGGATATGATTCTAAATTCTGTAGGACTTGTCCATTTAACTTGCCATTTCCAGAACATCTGCTTAGTGGATTCCTGAATGGGTTAGAACTTTATGAAATGCAGAGACTGCTCTTCAAATTATAACCATTTCTCGAAAAAGCAAAGGCACCATGGCATTGGCTGTGTAGTATCCCTATTTCCATGGAGGAGTCAAACATCTTACAGCAGTATGAGACTGCCCATTTCAAAAGGAAGGTCTACTTGGCAACTTACATTATAGAAACTTGTCAAGATCTTTATGCTTAGCAGGTTCTGATGTTGGTGTTTGCAGCTGAGCTGATTCCTAGGAGCTGCAGTTCTCTAGAAAAATTATCATCTTGCAAAGAATTTTGATGATTCAGAATGAAGTTTTAATTAAAACAGGAAGTAAAACCATAGGAAAATAGAATAAAATAAAAATGCAAACATTCCCCACTTGACATGGCAAATTTAAAATGTGGTTTTCCTGAAAACTAAAATTAGAGTTGCTTTCATCTGTCATTGACCAAGTTTCAATTTATTTTTTTTCCCCAGGATGAATATTGAGCAATATTTGCATTGAATCTGTAATTATCTCTTGAATATTCCGCATCAGTTATCTGAATTGTTTGCTGGGAATTGTTATGTTCCTGTACAAGGAAAAAAATCCATAAACAATTTCTGAGAGAGGGATTACTCATGGAAAATTTTGATTCTCTCAGGTTCAGAGGATATGTAAGAACAGCCAAAGAAGTCCAGCAGAGAAAAATTTACTGCTTAAGTTGTGGGGCACACCAGATTAAAATATAAACTTCATCTTATCTTCAACAACAGATAAAAGATGTGGAAGAATGTTTCATAGTTGGCTTCTTGTTTCACATTTCATGAAGCAGAAAGTCAAAACTCTCATTGATTCTGCTGTGTAAAGTCCTGTCTGATAAAGAAAATCCTAGGGATTACGCTGGGCCTGTTGGCTTTCAGAGTACTTTGTGCATTCTTATGATGACTCCATCAGGGGAATGTTCCCGTAAGCCCAATGCCAGCCCCAAGCAGCTTTACTTACAGTTTTATTGCTGTAGTGGATGGTGACCATGGGAGAAATGCTCTGCATGCAGCTTCTTACTTAAATGACAATCTAAATCAGATTCTGAAGAAAGAAGTTTCAAGATTATATGTTTACTTTACGCCACTATGGCAACTTTGATATGGACTAAGACTGTTGTTGAGTAAAGAAAAAGTCAAAATATGCTGGTCTGGAATGTGGGCAATAGGGAGGAATACCTACCTATTATGAATCCACAAATCCATTCAAGACTACCTTCCATTTCAGACCAGCCTGGAAAAGCAGTTTAAGTATTAACACAAACTGTGAAAAGAAATTAGAAATGAAACATGAACAGTTATGTGTGTTACATAGAGTTACTTGTAAGTAAAATTGTAGGCACAGCACATGATGAGTACAATGGTTGATATGAAAGAGTGTAATATGATCAATTATAGAAATGTGTATTTGAGAAATAGGCACAGACTTCAGTAAATAAAAGCAGATACAAGTGATATCATAGAAATTCTCTTGAAGCTTGTGTTCAACATGCACAGTCCTTACTGCCAGTCAATTTTGTCACTTTCTGATAATGTTAAGCAAAGGCTACCTTAGGTTGCAATTGTGGTATATTTTTCTTCTTGAAAGAAGGGTGCTGCTGGGGAGACCAATATCATCTTGGAAGGGAAAACATACTAGATCAACAAAGCAATAAATGGCCTTTGAACTTTGTAAATGGAAGTACTTTTGCATAAAGACATTGCTATTGATCCCATCCTAAGCTTAGAAACAGATAATTTGAAAAAAAAATGTAGAATACACTGTTTGTTGTAGTAGTTTACCAAGTTGGATTTTTCAAGTCTACTACATATTTGATATATTTCTTTAATCCAAAAGCTTTTGTAAAACAGGGAGTCAGTAGTGATCTTAGAAAATAAAGGTAGTTCCTTTGGTTCAAGAGAAATGTGGTTTGCAAAACTGGTCTATTTCCATCATTGAAGCACACATCAGGGAAAAGATCCTGATTTTCAGTGAGTTTATTTAATTACTCGCTGTGGTGTGATAAATTGTGTTATCTTTCTAATGTGTACTGTAAATACCTTGGGAGAGATGTGCTGTATTTGCATATATTACAGTTTTATCTCATTGACACTTGATAAATAATAATAATCTCATGATCTTCAGAGTCAGCAAATAGTTTCACCCTGGGAACAGCTTAGTATCAAGTGCAATTACTGGCTAACTCTTAAGCCAACAGTACTGGAGAAACTACTACTTCCAGTGGATTATTTCAGAATTTAGTATGTACTGCTGTCAACAGACCTAAACTCTTGTAAAGTAAGGCTGTTATTTCTTGGAGAATTGATTGGTTTTCTTTTAGCAGGAGCTTGAGGGGCTGTGTTGTCTGACACATAATTAACATCTGAAAGCAAAGGTAATTTAAAGCTTTATCATGAAACAGATAATGCTGTCACGTATTTGAATATTTTTTTTATTTCTTGTTTTAATAAAAATATTTTTAAAATTGAAACTATGGCTTTCCCATTCATAATGGAGCTGGAAGCTATTCAGTCTACTCTTATACAGGTTGTCATAAATATTCCCTTGACAGCTGAACATTTCTACCCCAAGTGCACATTTTTTCACAGAAAATGTGACACTGCTGCCAGTTTCATTCTGAAGTCTGTCAAAGGAAGGGTACTTAGTTGTTGAAGTTTTCATTGGATTTCCTGATATTGCTGTAACTTTTTTACTGCTTTGTTTTATACTGTTTGTCTTTGGCAAAAGAAAAGAAGAGCTGCAAAGAAGAGCAGCAGAAACTGCTTGGTAGGTGTTTTTGAATTAGTAAAGTTCCATTTTGAGTAGTGACCTACCTGGTTACCTTTGGAGAGCTTAGCTCCATCCCAAGGAAGACAAGCAAGGAGTCCACAGGCTATAGAGGACACGGGGCAAGACTGTACATGTTTAAATGTGATTTAGGTGGATTTATAAAATGAAACTATAACAGACAATATTGACTGCATATTTATATGTATCCTGAAGAAAGATACACTTGAGACAATAGTGGTCTTTGCACTTCCTAGCCCTGAGCATAGCTCTGGCCCATGCTTGAGCCTCGCAGTAGGGGAGAAGTTCTGGTGCAGGTGGTAGTGCAGCTCTTTGCCCTAGACACAGGCTACAGGTTTCTGGTTTTGTCTCCAGCAATTACTTTAAGCTGAAGAGAATGATGTGGCTGCAGAGTCCCCAGACTGTCTGACAGCACGGCTTTATATGGAGGGCCCAGGGACACAGATATTTGCCTTTCTTCTCAGTCTCTCACTCCAGTTAACATGGAGCTGTCTGATAGTCACAGTGTCAAGACCAAGAATTCAGGCTTGGACCTGAGTTATAACAGTTCTACTTGTCCCTCTGTGTACTCTTAGCCCAGGACAAATCCAGGGGAAGCTGATTTAATAAAGTGTGTCTTAGCAGAGTTGCCTTACCTTGCCTTTTCCCTGGTCTGAGCACATGCCCATCAGCTATTTTTTGTGCTCACACTACCCATGGTGGCCTGGTTGTATGTCACCTCTGCAAAAGATGGGGGGGAAAATTAATTTAACATTAATTTTAGCAAAGCACAGAAATAAAAATATGTTATGCTAAACCATGACATTTTAATTTCTATTTTAACAGGGATAAAGGTGAAAAGTTAGGAAACCACTGGATTTACTTTGTAATAGATTTTAAAAGTGTAGAAGTTTTAAAAGTCTGACTTGCCTGTATACTGTTTGGAATGTACCTCCTGAAGGCTAAAAGCTGTTATGTCGACACTGTGAGAGCTGTCTTGGAGCTGCTAACATATATCCTTTGTGTATGATAAACTTGAGATCTCAGTAATGCTTTCAGAAGAGATGGACTTCAGCCTGTACTTCAGCAAAGGAGTGTTCTGAGGTGCAGGAGAAAGGGGAGACCGTTTGAATTACAGTTAATTTTTCTTGGTTTCCCTTGCCTATGCTACTGCAAGAGATCTAAGGACTACTGTGATGAGATGAATTTTTTGCATTCTTTGCAGAGAAATAAATATGAAAATATTTTATAAATATCAAATGTGTTTATCCAAAAATAATGGTTAAAGCAATTTTTTGTACCAGATGAGCAAGCAGCTGGAGGGAAGTGCCCAAGGAATACCATAGCTGTTGTGTATTTGTGTCTGCCTTGCAGAAAGAATACAAGTTTATTCAGCTTTAGCTGAAAATCTGAAGTGAAAATTGCATCTGTGTGTTTATCAAACATCTGCAAATTTTTCCATTTTGGTTGAATGCAGCTAGTGCCTCCCACTGGCTATTCATAATCATCCCTCTGAGACAGTGTGGTGAGGAGCTGAGATTTTTAGAGCATATTTGCTATTGTGGAACTAACCGAGTCACACACTGCCTGATGAAATGTCAACCAGAAGGTACTTCAGTCTTGATAATTGTGCATAAGCAGTACTGCTGTAAAAAAACCCCAAAATCAAACCAAGCAAACGAACAAAAAAAGTCTTCCAAAACATTTCATGCCACACTTGTGTGAACAGATTGAATGGATTTTTTACAAGGTGGTGTGGAAGAAAACTGAATTATTGTTCAATATCTCTTTCACGAAGAGAAAAACTTTCTTTAGAAAGTGTTTTTATACAAGTGCAAAGTATAGTTAAGGCTAAGTAAATACACTAGATTTTCTTATTTAAAGGCTTTTTTTCTCTTAGTGTAAAAGAAATTAGTGCATTTCCCTAATTAGATACAATGCAATTAATATTTCATATTTGATTTTAAAACATTCAGTAAAATTTAAAACAGGAAACATTCAATAAGAGTTTGAGAGATTTAAGTAATGTAAGTAATAATGAAAAAATCATTTAAGACCCCCAAAGAAACAAAAAGCTACCAAAACCCCACCATGAAACATAAGGATGTGAAATTAGACAAATTTTAACCAAGTTAGAAACTCTGTTCTGGCAGCATCTGTGATACACGGTGGACACATTCCACAGCTGGAATGTTTCATGTGAGAAGGATTATCAGATTCCTTACCTTTAAAACTTCACTATCCTTTATACATCTACCTGTCAGACAGGAATTTGTATAAAGATTGAAGTCAATGATTCATCTACCACTTAAGAACAACTTAGCAAGTTTCAAAACAATAAAGCCAGAGAGGAGTCCATCAGTTTAAATATGTTCAGCTTGACAGACCACTTCAGTTTCCCAGAATAAATATGTGCAGTAAGGTTAATTGCATTTATACTGTCTTACCACCTTGATTTCCTATATATTGTGAAGGAGGAGTTCTGTATGATTGTGAAAATAAGATTTGATTTTAATAATATTTTCCTTAGAATCAATCCAAGCTGATAGAGTTAGGATTTCAGTTTGGGGAAATGTTGAGCACCTGCAACTGTGAGCAATTCATAGCAGCCAGGAGTGTTTGCCTTTCAGGAGGTCAAGCCCCTTGTGGCTGGGTCTTCTCAAGGATGAAGAAAGATGCATGAATTCCCAGCAGGATGAGGGAAGTGATTCTTCCCCTGTACTCGGCACTGGTGGGGCTGCACTTTGAGTGTTGTGTTCAGTTCTGTGCCCCTCAGTTCAGGAAAGATATTGAGGTGCTGGAGCGGATACAGAGAAGAGCAATGAGACTGGTGAAAGGACTTGAGCACAAATCCTATGAGGAAAGGCTGAGGGATCTGGGGTTGTTTAGCCTGGACAAGAGGAGGCTCAGAGGTGACCTCATCACTCTCTACAACTACCTGAAAGGATGTTGTAGCCAGGTGGGGATTGGACTCTTCTCTCAGGCAACCAACAGTAGGACAAGAGGACACGGGCTTAAGCTCTGCCAGGGGAGGTTTAAGTTGGATATCAGAAAGAAATTCTTTACAGAGAGAGTGGTCAGGCATTGGAATGGCCTGCCCAGGGAGGTGGTGCATTCTCCGACCTTGGAGGTTTTTAAGGTGAGACTGGATGTGGCACTCAGTGCCATGATCTAGCAATCAACGTGGGGGTGGATTAAGGGTTGGACTTGATGATCTCAGAGATCTCTTCCAACCCAACTGATTCTATGATTCTATGAATGGGTGCAAACAGAATGCATACAATGAAAAGTAATTTAAGAGCTAGGTATAAGTCATATTGGGTATTACTAACATAAATATGCATAGTTCACAGACATTCTAATTTGGGGAGCTGAGGCTCTGTAACTTCTTATGAAACTTTGTTTAGTTTTTGAGAAAATGCAGGCACAAATCTAGTGAATAGAAGCTTGCAAAGAAAATAACTGTATATTTTCATTAAACTATGAGCTATTTCTACATTTGAAATGTGAATAAATGTGATATTTACCTTATGTAAAGCATTTGTGACTTTCTTCTCTATTCTGAATGCTTCATCATGATCCAATAAGCAGTGCAGATGATCTGCTTGGGCAATATCTCTAAAGTAGATAGGAGTCTCAGGGTGATGGTGTAGGATAGGTGGAAGAAGTCTAATGTTTTCAGGCAAATACTTCTGTTTCTAATAAAACAATCTGCCAGAAGAATGACAATCCAGTGATGCCTTCTAGAAGCTGGTACAGAGTATTCTGACGAAAAATAAATTCACTCCCCACGGCACACAGACTCTTGCAAATCATCAGCAAAAGCATTTGTTTAACAGAGTAGCTATCCAAGTTGATGTTAATAGCAAGCATCAAGGCCTTTAAAGTTCTTAAATCCACTTCAGTGGATATTGATTTGGATAGTAAGAAACACTTCCTAAGGGAAACACTTGATAAAAGATCTTAAGGCAAGGGAAAGTGATTTTGCATTGCAGTGTGTGTGGAGAAACAGAATATTTAACCAAACAACCATCTCCATGCTCAGTTGTGTTTCTGATATTTTGTGCTGCAGCACCGGGAGTGTTTGAGTTCCTCCCCTCGTGTCTGCAAGCACGGCTTCTCTGAGGGTGATTCTGGCCTTGGCAGGAGAAGGGCTGCTGCTGTTCTCATGTGAGCACAATTTCACTTGGAGTTCCTCGTGGAGAATAAGCAGGGCATGAGAGTCCATGTAGAAACTGAGGGCTATAATGGCTGTTCTTCAGAAGGGTTCTTCCTCTGTGAATGGGGGCTGTGAGGGCATGGAGTCAGAGAGCATCTCTGCAGGAGAGTAATATGCCCAGTGGCAGGAGCTCTGTGTCAGATTCTTCCAGCACCCCAGACCTTGAAGTGTGAAGATCCAGTCTGCCACTGCTTTGAAGATGTGTGGCCAAAAATCAGGAATCATTATGGATAGAACTTGCCTGAAGTTTAGACTGCCTTGCTCAGCAGCCCAGCTGCTGCTGCATCAACCATCAGGATCAGGTTCTTTGCGTGCTCCATTTATGCTTGGATACTGAGATAACAAGAATGTTTGAAATGTGTGCTGAGCAGAGGTATTAGCAAGTGGAGGAGAAGACAGGTGATCAATGACAGCCTTTCTTATGAAGAAGACTGACTTCTCAGGTTATCATGCATGTTTATTTGGACTTGTGTGCTATTTGGCCTTAAGATGCTTAAATTAGAGCTAAATAAAAGTACATCTTTTTTTCCTGTCCCCTCTCACGTTCTATTGCAGTCCAGATCGGCTTGACATTTTTCAGATGCAAGATAAGCACTGGCCCTGAGGCCCCTGCAGTCTGCTTTTAGCAGCTGGAACAGAGATGATGTATTTGAAGAGAGTAAGGGCAATGCGATTGAATGCAGAGATGGAGCTAAACTCGGGTGAAAGCTTTCCTTCCACTCATTTGCTATAACTGAGTCACCTGAACATGGGCTCTTTTGTTTAATTCCACACCCCTCCCTTTTGCTTTGCATTCCAAACCTATTGATGTGCCAGGTGCTCTGAGGGCCCCTATTCAGATCCAGATGACTTAAAAGAGTCTGAGTCTATAGGATCTGAGGAAACTGGAGCTTGGTGGGAGCACTGCCCAAGGGCCCAGCAGGGGAGACCCCACAGAACTGTGACTGAAAGGGGTAAGTAAAATGTGAATGCAGTGGAGTGGAAGAAGACTTCTGAAAGATGAGTTTTGGTACACTGCTGGTGTAACTAAAGAGCCTTGTATGAGTGAGTAATTAAAGCCTGGCATATTGCAAAAGTCCTTTGATAATGGAGTTAAGGGATAAAGTGTTGTGGCAACAGTGGTAGGGGACAAAATGTGATTATTTGCAGCATGTCAACCAGATGAGAGAGAAATGGAACAGGTGCAGAGACTGGAAAGGAGGAAACAGATACAGAGTAAGAGACAAATAAAGAATTTAGGGGTGGAAAAATGGAAAATGTGTGGATTTTGTCATTCCAGACCACTTCAGAGTTACCCTTAGAATTGAAGTACAGAGGTAAAGTCTCTGGGATATTTTATATCCGTCAGAATATAATCTTTCATTTTTTAAATACACATGCAACATGCAGATGTTTTTTGAGTAAAATGAAATCCAGGTTTTGTATACAGCAATTTTCAGTATGGCGAATGTCTCAGCTTCCAGGTTCCCGAATATTTTAGGATCGTGGAGAAAAGTGGAAGACTTTTTCAAATCAGTTAACTTTGATATGTTTTGAAGAGGGAGAGAAAGAAGAAACGTCAACATTCAAATAGGAGTTAAGCATGAATAGTTAACAGGCTGCATCTAGGGTAGAGGTATATGCCAATCTTATTAGGAAAGCAGCTGTCTCTTATCTTTGTCAGCAGCTTAACCTGGCCATTAGTAAAAAGCGCCTAGCTAAAAAGTACCTTTGTCTCCCTGTTTTATATGGCAAAACTTCTCATCAGTTGTGATACTTTTTGTCTTGTAGCACCAAATGCAATATTTAGGTGCATTTCAGTAAGTATAGAGGACTGGATGCAGCTATGTTGCTGCTGGGAAAAAGAGAGAAGATATTGTGAATGCATTAATAACTACTCTATCCAACTTGGAATATACAAAAATTGCTGATAGAGGAAGGGAAAAATAGAGGTGGTGTTAATTTGGGTTAGTCCTTTCCTGCAGGATTGTATCAGCGATAGAAAGTAATTAAGGCCTCAGTCTTCCATTTTTGCACAAGACTTGGATGCCTCAAGGAATGCAGTGAGATGGCATTTTATACACCTTTTCAAAGGCGGCAGCACTAACTTGGGATGGGTAAGACCTTTGAAGGTTTGTGAAACTGTTCTTTGAGGTCACACAAGCAGATTGATTTTGTGACCTTGGAAAAAAAATCTAGTATGTACAAAAGCTCTGCAATAGAATTGACTGAAATAGAAACAGTCATGAAAGTAAAACATAGCAGATAGAAGGTAAGAAAAGAACTCAATAAGGAAAGATAAAACCTCAAGCAATTGCACTTCTTCCATTCCTCAGGCTGGCATCATGAGTCTTGTGATTGTTGTGTCACAGTGGCTGGGATTTTTTTAAACATCATTTGAAAACAAAAAAAAACAAAACCAAACAACTTTTGAAAGTATGCTTGAAAGTGATAATAGTGAGAATTTACAAACAACGTTGAAATTAAGCAGTCCTTAAATTAATTATCATATTGCAGTCTGTACATGACATGTGTGCTTTTCCATGGATCAGTAAGGCTTTCCTTGCTTCTCTTTACAAGCTCACAAGATCAGGCTGTTGCTTGTTTGAAACTTTTTAGAGTCTATCTTTCATCTTGGGTTGTCACCTGAATCTCCAGACATGTCCCTTTTTTGATGACAACTTTACAGGGTACTCTAGTTGTCTGGTTTTGGGGTGGTTTTGTGCTTTGTTTTTGGTTTGGTTTGGTTTGGTTTTTGGGGTTTTTTTTGGTTTTTTTTGGTTTTTGGCGGGGATTGGGGAGGGGAGGTGTTTGGTTTTTTTAAATAACTAGTTTCTCCTGCAAGTTGTGCACAGTATTGCTTACCTGACTTGGTGGTGATTCTTGGGACTTCACATTACAGTGTCTCACTTTTCTCTCACTTATTTCTTTTGTCTTAAATGTTTGTAGAACCCTAATGCGTTTCTCACAACACATTCTTATTTCCTTTTGAACAAAATGCCAGCAGTTCCCAATGCAAGCATTATTACTGCTGTTCAGAACTTAAGGTGCTCAGTCAGAGGCTTCATTTTTTCTTGACAGACTTCCTCAGACCACTCATTGCTCCCCCACTGTGTGTACCATCTAGGTATGAACCTGTCCTAATTCAGTAAGTCTATAGGTGTCAAAAAACCAGTACTTGTTGACCTTTGCAATTTACTCACAAGTATTATCTCACTCTTCTAGTCAGGGTTAGCTCAGTGTGACAAACCCTCTGAACACATCTTGTGACATCACTGTTCCTGATACTGCATTGATTGTGCACTTATCCAGCCTAAATATCCCAGTTGCTTTCAGGCTAAAGTTGTGTTCATCTGCTGCTGCAAATCTGTCTATGGTTATCACTAAAATATTCTTCTTGGCCTATCACTCTTATCACAGTTGTGTCTTGAAGACTGAGGATTCCAAGTGCATCAACCTGTAAGAGAAGAATGTCTATTTTTTGTTAGTGCTCTATTTACTATAAATGTATAAAAAAGTAATTTTTCTGCTCCTGTGCTGTTCAGTTCTTCAATATAATGTGTTTTTATTCTGCAACTTCTGTTTAACAACTAGAAAACATTGACATTATCCAAAAATTTCTTTTAGTGTTCTTTGTGAGTCACTAATAAGTATATTAACTCCCTCTTCTCTCTGCAACCATCCTGGTGTGCCTTGCTATGACTTTGCTCAAGTTTAATATTGCTTATTTGGTTTCTGTTAGTCTCCTAGATTTTTTCCCATACTGTGAGCTAATGAGAACAGGTTTGACTGGCTGACTTTTCCAAATAAATCTGGTGTGAGGATCATTATCAAAAGTTTTGGAAACTCCAAATAAATTCCTCTCAAAGTTGCCTTCAGAAACATCGCTCTTGTATCTTTTGTTCCATGGTGGATAACTCAGAAGGTGCTTATTAATTTTCTCACACTTGATTTGGCTTTGGGTAGTATTTTATTTAGACAAAAATTTTGGCATGATAAGGAAAGATTTTGTTTTTACTTTCTCTGACAAGTTCAGGTTAAATGTTCTGACTTTTCCTTTAAAAAAAAATTGCTTCACAAGAAAGTTGCTTGCACTTACATTCGTGTAAGGCTTAACTGCCATAAAAACAATGGTCTGTGACACTACTGACTTCCTCCCAAGGTCAGAATGAGGGACACAAATTATTGTTTTATTATACATATTTAAAGAGTTGTGAAAAAATATTTATTTCTGAGGCTTGGCAAATTTCACAGGCAAGGCATCAATTTTCAGAAATGCTCTGTATAGGTATTTTGTACTATTTTTGTACTATCCCACCTTTCTGGGGAGGACTGGTGTGTTCATGAGATAACAATGTAGTTGTTAAAAAATGCGTGAAAAGGTGCTGTAACTAGTTGTGATGGAAAAATCTGTATTGCATGAACATCTTTTTCTATCATATGCCTTGGGTTGACAGTTTTATTTTCCCACTATCGTGACATAGTCATGATGGCAAAGTCATGTTTCAAGGGTAATTACATTACATTGATTTGGTTAGAACATTTCAAGTCTTGCTTCTCCCTGGCCTTTGATGGAAAGAATATACTTGAGCTAAAATCAATATTATTTACTTTCTCAATTATCCCGTGTAAATTTAAGTCTCAGCTTTTGCAATTCAACTACAACAATCCTTAGTGAACCAATCACCAGTCATCCATTAAGAGACATTAATTTTTTCCACCTACTTACTTTTGGTTGAAGGGAAGTGAGAGAATGAACTTCATCTCTAAATGATGTCTACCTAAGAGCAGTTATGAATGTACTGGAAGTGTTGTGACATATTTAAACAATTTGTACCTGTAAGTTGAAATGTAACTTCTCTTTTTTCACAGCCACCTTGCAGCTTAAATGATAGAATGAAAACTAAATACAAAACAACAACTATATATTTCTAGAGACTTTGCAGTATTTCAGACTGAATAAAGACTAAAAGCTGCTAGGATGGCCGATAGTCTAACTTATGGTTAGGGACCATAAATACTAATTAGGTTAAAATATGGCATTTCTTAGAAATTTTCTTTACAATCTACAGTTGGTTTATGGGTTTTGTTTTGGTTTGGTTTGGTTTTTTCCTATTACATCTAACTTTCTGAATATGAATATATTTGCAATGCTGTGACCTGTCTTTTGTTGATCTTATGGAAGAAACAGCACTTGATGTGGATCAGGTGGTTTTGTGTTTTTTTAAAAAGCAGCCTGCAGTGATTTTACAGGTAAGGTGAACCTGCAACACCAGCATATATCTTTACTAGATGATGTATTTTCTGAATGTTGTTTCCTCTTCTTACCTCTCTTTTTCTGTTCTGGCTAATCAGATCTCATCAGAACTTCTCAGAAGCTCCTCAGGGAGACTTCCAGAACTCTTGGGGGTCTCTTTATTTAACTGCAAGCCCTAAAATAACACTCTTGGAGTAATTTGGCTGCCAGCCAATGTGCAGTTTTGTGTATGAAATTATATAAATATCAGAAGATGATACCCTTCTTGCATTAATGATAATTTTCTCACACTACTTGTCCCTTTTTATTTAATAGTGTGGATGTAGTGCTGGTAAGAGAAGTCCTTTTGATAGTGTGTGGAAGAAGATTAACTAGAAATGGTGACTGTCATGCGTAAGTTTTGGGAGGGGAAAGTTTAAGGAATTTTCTTTGGAAAAATAATTAGTCTAATCTCCATGGTCTGTGTAGGTCTGGTCTGTTCAGGTCAGTGTGCTAATTACTGTAAAGTGGAAAGAGGAGCTAGTTTTGAGATACAGAAAATATAGTGCAAATATATGCCACTAACTGACCTAAATGGAAATAGAATTTAATCCTGACCAGCAGGCAAAGCACATGAGGTTGGCTCTGAGGTGATTAGCTGTGCTCTTGAGACAATGCCAGTAACTTTTCAAAGAATGTTGAAATTGTAGAGCTGAACATGGAATGCAAGAGGAAAGGTTACTTGTGTAATCCTTTTTCAAACATGTATCAACTTGCATGGTCACAGCCTTTAGTTTTAGGAGAATATACTATGTTTTCACAGTCTCACTGTCCTAGGCTTCTATCACTTGAACTGATGTAATTAAGGTAACAAGTAAGGGTTTCCCTCTCATGTGTGGGGTGCCTGTAGAGGGTGTATGGCTCTAAGGTTAAGGATTCTGGTAGCCAGCATATTTTTCAACAATGTCTCGACAGTACCTTCACTTTCTGGCAAGGTGTAGCATGGTGGCTGGAGCAGCACTGACATGCAGACTCACAGCATATGCAGCTCTGTAGGCTTGGTCTGTTTGTTCTGAAAGCAATATGGCAAAAATAATTAGACTCGAGTCTCATTGCAGTCTCCAGTATGCCTGGAGTGTCATTGGGCAACATGTCACTTGTCTGAGTGGGAAAATAAGTGAGATATGACTGCAGAAGGAGATTGTAGCACTCTGGCCCCAGAGCTGCAAGCTCACCGGCTCACCAGGAGTTTTTGCTTTAAAATATATAGAGAGTTCTTTAATACCTCGAGATAGCATCAAGAGAATAAGCCACAGAGTTGTTTCCAGGAGGTATTTTTATTGTTAGTTTATGTGAGAAAATAAGGGAACTTTGCAAAAGTTCGAAAGGGCACCACTCAAGCCAGACAAAGTGTTCTACCACAATACTGACCCAGCACTAATCTGCAATGCTTAAGAGAAAATCCAATCCCTCCAGCTTCAAGCCACCCAAAGAATCAAGGAAGGAGTAAAGAAAGAGAAGCAGAGGGAGCAAGTAGAGAGAAAGAGGGAGAGACAGATCAAATAGCTACCACTGGAACCTTGTGGCAGACCAGCTCTCACACATCCAGATGGCAGGGACACGACATGTGGCACACCTATGCCTCTGGTTTTATCTGCTCTGGTCTCCATGGCCAAACCCCACAGGTGGGGCCTCTGACCCCCAAGCCACTCAGGGGTCCCAGGCCAGGGTGAGGCGAAGTGTCCTCACTGTCCCTGCCAATCTGAGTTGGGTCAGGGGCTCCAGGAGCTGTGGGGTATTATAATTTTCCTGGGCTGTTTATGACTGGCAGCTACTCTGGGACTTCCCTGTGTGGGCTCCAGAGGCTGCCATGAGGGATACAATGCCACCTCACCTCTGTGAGGTTTGACCCATCCCTTCCCCCTCCACAAACACACACACCCCCCACAAAAACTGATCTGATGTCTAACAGAGATACAAGCCCTCACTAGTGTAGGTACCATGAGCTGTGCAGAAGTCTTTATAGTCTGTAGGGTACAATGGGCAGCAATACGTGTCTTCCGATGTTGCTTTCTTCCATTAAGCATTATGACAACTAAACCTTATAAACAAATAGCAATGAGGACAAAACATCCAGAGTGAGCTCTCAAATGAGCATCTTTCACCTGAAAGTGGGGTACTCCAGCATGCCATTATTGTGGTGATATTAATTTTTTAACTGGTTGTCTTTTGCTGCACAGAGGCTGAACAACATGTTGTGTTGACACATTCTTTTTTGTGCTTTATTTTCTTCCCTGAAAACCTGTAAAAATATGTTTCATACATATCCTTTGGCAGAAGGTTTGTTTCCTGTGACTTTTCCTGCCTTACAAATATGTGTGTCATTGTCCTGGAGCACTGGTCCCATCACTGGGTTGTAAGCAGTGAGCTTTCAAGATTCTTTGTTATGACCCTGTGACTTCTAAAAGGAAGAGGAAGCTAGTGAGTTTCTAAATGCCTTTTTCTCCACCCCTTAGATTCACTTCCACCAAACAAAATCTACAGCCCATTTCATAAAATTTCTGAATTGCAGAATTAACAGTGCTCTCTGTGCGCCAAAGAGATGTGGTGGGCTGGGGAGAAAACGGTAGAGTAGACATATAGGGAAGGTAAGATTAGTTGTAGATTTTGAGCAGAAAGTACCCTGGGTATGATAAAAGAATCCAAAAAAGTGGACTAGAAGAAAATTGAATATCAATTCTCCAAGGAACTGACTGGATGGTTGCTAAACTATAGGAGAAATTTCTGGACTACAGCCATGACTAACAATGCAGGCTGTGAGTGCCTGTAGTAAAAATGTAGTAAGAATATTATGTACATTCTTGTTTTCCTGGTTATGAAATGAAAACTGCCAAGTGTTGGTTTTCTTTTATAAAGAAATCAGACTCCCCTAGGTATTAGCATTGTTCATCCTGAGGAATTAATAGACCATAACTGGCATGCATACAATTAGCTGCCAACTAATTTCTGTTCAGTGTGAGCATTTCTGTTAGATTGCCAGAGAGCAACAGTGCTGTATGGGGATGTACTGGCTATTTCTGCACCAGGGCACTGTTACCTTGCAGAATCATTTCTGCTGAAAGAAAGACATGAAAAATCCAGAGTGATTGTCCTGGGAATCTGCAGTGCAACACTTGTGATGTGCTGTAACTGCCTCCAGGGGCTGTCTCTCTGCTGTGAGATCTTCCTGTAGCAGCTCTTCAGTCTCCTGTGAAAACCATGTGATCTGAGTAGAAACAGGATGTGCATGACATCTCGCCTTGGGTGGTCACATGCAGGCAGTAAATAGGGTTACTTGCAACTGTTTATATGTGTGCAGTTTCCTTGTAACCTTAACCTTAATTAGATGAACTAAGTTGAGTTTAATGACTGTCTGTAATGTTTTTTATGACCACTTCACTTTTATCTACGCTGGATAATTAATTACACTGGAGTTTTTCCATTCACAATTTCATAATCCTTCTACTTGATATTCTTCTGATATTTGAATTTTAAGGAGTTCGGATTTTTTTTTTTTATATAAGGAAAACTTCCTCTGTACTGTGTGTAAATCTAGACAAGGCTGAAATTTGCATGACTGCCATTTCCTTGACAATGGCCTGTCCCTGTATTTTGAGGTTATATCTTGATTAGATACAGATAACTGAATCAGATGGAGTCTATTCATGAGGATGAATGAGACAGGTTGGTGCATCTCGTGCTGCTTTGTCATTCATGAAAGTGAAGGTGGTGAGGATCTCCTCAGCAGTGCACAAGAGGCAGAAGGCTGGGGACTGGTACCTGCTGGAGGCTGGAATAAGCTGCTATTATCAATGGCTTAAGTGCTCCTGAACTCTAGCCCAATGTACCTAGTCTCCCACTTTTCTGTTGAGCAGCGTAGCAAGGAGAAGGGAAGGTCCTTCACTCTCTAGTTCTATGATTTTCTCTACCACTGCCTATAATACAGCTCATCAAATCATATAATATCCTGAGATGGAAGGGACTGCCAAGGATCATCAAGCCCAACTCTTAGCGCTGCACAGGATATTGTTCGAACACTTCTTGAACTCAGACAGGTTTGGTGCTGTGATCACTTCCCTGGGGAGACTGTTCCAGTGCCCAGCCACCCTCGGCGTGATAAACATTTTCCTGAAGTCTGACCTAAACCTCCCATGACTCAGCTTCATGTCATTTCCTCAAGTCCTCTCACTGGTCACCACAGAGAAGAGATCAGTGCCTGTCCCTCCTCTTTCTCACGAGAGAGTTGTAACTTTAATCAGGTCTCCCCTCAGTCTCCCCTTCTCCAGGCTGAACAGACCAAGAGACCTCCGCTGCTCCTCATACGGCTTCCCCTACAGACCCTTCACCATCCTCGTGGCCCTCTTTTGCACACTCCCTAAAAGCTTAACGTCTTTCTTATATTGTGGTGCTCAAAACCACACACAATACTTAAGGTGAGGCTGCCCAAGTACAAAGCAGAGCGGGACAATCCCTTCCCTCAACCAGCTGATGATGCTTTCCCTGATACCCCCAAGGACACAGTTGGCCCTCCTGGCTGCTGGGGCACTGCTGACTCATATTCAACTTGCCACGGAACAGGACCCATGGTCCTCTTGTTCAGCACTGCTGTTCAGCCTCTCATTCCCTAGTCTTTGAGAACAACTTGGGTTGCTCTGTTCCTTGTACAGAATCCAGCACTTGCCCTTGTTAAACTTCATATGGAAAGAGTCATATCAGATTACCTGGGAGCTGCTGTACTAGAGGCATCTATAAGACATGAAAATGAGGTCTGTGAGCAGGTTATTCTTGTACTTCTATCTTGTTTCTAATACTTGGTCTTCAAAGAGTTGAGTCAATAATTTTCACTACCTCAGTTTTGTTAATTTTAAATAAGTGAGAGTTTATTGACATATGGAGGGTTATAATGGCTTCATCCTCAGATAATTGTTATGGTGTTCTTGGTTCTCCTGCATACACTTCAAGATTGATGATGAAAAAATGGAGATAGGGTTGCAAAGCATGACTGGAAAGCTGTAAGATACAGAAGGACTTACAGAACTCCATTTGTTTATTGCACAAGGAGGTGACTAGATGAGTGAATTTCACAAGAAAAATGCTGAGATCTTAAAAAGCCCCTTTATCTTCCAGAAAGAAACAAGGAGCAAGAGCTGGAAAAGTTGAAAAGAGAAACAGGTGAGTTTGGGGAATACTGCATTTGTTTTTAACAGGGACAGTGGTTAACTGCTGGGATAAACTGACAAGCTCTTGAAGTTTTCAAAAAAGAATGTGATGTCTTGTTGCAAGATGTACTGTAGCAAAATATAAATTGTTGTGATGAAGCAGGATTGACAGGCTTTTAATGTATAGCAGATTGAAATAAATGGTTTAGTGGTAATTTCTGATTATAAAACACAGAGTGCTGTGCACAAAAGAGGTCCCTTCATCCATATGTATGAAGGCAGTAATTTTAAAATAGTAAATAATGAACTATGTGAGTAGATTATATTTCTACAATATTTAACTTTTTTCCCAAAATACATGGTCCAGATCAGACACATGCAATTTTTATTGATTTAATTTACAGATATAGTAAAAAGAATTCACTTTGGGGTATAAAGGTAGTCATCAAAATATAAATGTGATATTACTCAAAAATACCTGTGTTTCCAGCATCCACAGTTGTTTTCAGTGATATTTTTGCTGTAAATTTTTCTTTCCTTCAAGTTGGGTTTCTCATGACAAACTAAGAAACAAAACCAAGTAAAAATTAATCACAGGTCAAAACATGTATTTGAGTTTGAAGAAAGGGCTTCCTTCCAGTGTCTCAAGACTGGGACTTGAAGGGCAAACAGTGTATGCATTTTGGATTATGTGCGCTTTTTTCCTTTCAATATCAAAATACAATCTGAAAGTGTAATAAACAAAAGAATTAGTGCCATGAGCCCTGCAGTTTTACGATTTTGAGGATAATCTTCCTCTGGTGCACTTGTACTTTTAGTTAATATGGCAGTGACTTTATTGTGCTGTCTTTTAAAAAGTGTAAGGGCTCAAGATGAGGCACCCAGAGTTCATTTGCAGGTTTTTTGTTTAAGATAAGAAATTACAAATATTAGAACTGCAACAACCTTGGTTCTACTTTTGCTGTTAATAATATATAGTGATAGGAGTTAAGAGTGCTTTCACTGTTGCCTGAAGGTTTCTCCATCAGACCTGTTCTGCAGACGTCCGCCACCTTCCTGGTAACAGCTCGTTGACCCATCAGTGTCAAGCATGTAGTATAATTTCCCTGACTACTGGAAATACACTCTCCAGAACTGCTCTGCTCTTCATCCTGTCTGCATTTTAGGGCATACCCTGAACACTGATGTTTTTGAAGGTCCTGAATGAAGCAAACGGCATGTATAGAGCAGGCTTATTCCGTCCTTTTCACAAATGCAAACAAGGTGCTTGTATGGAGGTTGCTTTGGATGTTTAGAATTTAGGGGAGAATTTTCAATGTAATCCGAAATATGCTAGATTCTGTGTTTGATAAAAAATTTGGGAGGATCCTGGTACTTTCCATGTCAAATTTGTTCCCTTTTTTATAATAGAAAAATAGTGAAGAGATCTCTCCATTAACAGCAGCTGACAAGTTCATTGCAAACTAAGACATAAATATATGGAAAAGAGGGAGGGAGAATTGGCTATGAATAAATAAAAAGCAGAGGGCTGATGATTGTAGGTGCATGTGTATATACACATACGTGTGGATGCACAAGCGCTTCAGCTGATGTTTCCTGCAAGATAACCTTTCTGCAATTGAAAAAGCAAAGAATGCTGGCACATGAAGGAAAGTCAGAGGTGAAAACCCCCATATTTTTCATTGTTAATGCATAGCATTTTGAAGAAGAATGAGCAGCAGGGAAGGTTTTGGCTTTGCAAGCAGACATAGAAATGTCTGTCAGCCTGTAATGAACCTGCCTTGCTTTCCGCCTGAGTTGTCAGTGTTTGTGCTTCCCTTTTTCCTTCCTAGCTGAACTTTCTTGATCAAAGCTCCTATTTTGTTTTTAAAGTTTTAATTCCTGTAAATGACTGGAACCTCTCCAGCAAATCTTGGCTAAAGCCAAAGGGAACTGGAAGCAAAGAGCAAGGACAGTCATGAGGACAAATTATGGACACTCAGGAGACACTCCTTTAAAGCAGCAAGAAGTAACCCTCCTTCCTCTGTTAGCATTTCAGCTCCTTCCAGTTCTTTCAAAGGAGAAGAAAATTTCGTTTTACATCCCAATGCAGGAAGAGATGTCAAGGAGACAGGGAAAGACCTTGGCAGTGCAAATAGCTTAGATGTTTTTAAAGGATGTGAATACTTATTTTTGGAAAGTTAAAATAATTCATTCATTATGATGTAGGCAGCTGCAAGTAAGATTTAGACTGGAATGACAGATTTGAATGCACAAACATTAAGACTCAGCCAAAGGGCACTGTCACCTGAACAGTTTATACCCAAATAACCAGGGACAGCATCTCAATATCTGCCTGGCAAGAAGCAACAGGCAGTGGTAGTCTTTTTGCGCTGCGTGACTGGATGTTAGATAGGCAATCTGCTCTGTAACTATTTCAGACCCTTCTTTGCTCTTCCCCGAGTGTCTGGGTTTGAGGGGAAAAAACCAAAATCTTTACCCACAAATGAGGAGGAGGGGATTCCTCCACAACAATCACACCACTCTTTATCAAATTTAAGAAAAGGAACTTTCATCAGAAAATGGATATAAGAAGGATAACTGTTCTTGTTGCCCGTTCACAGAAACACAAACCGACAGAGTATCAGTTTATGCAGTGCTTTATTTGCTGGGCCCGGGAAACCTGGGGACTATTGTCCTAAGCCAGGATTCCAACGAGACATTCTTGAAGACAGCTTTTATACTTTTTCTACAGCGTTGTACGTGCACAAAGACACACGGTCTCGTTCATAAATCAGTTACATAGGTTATATGTATACAATTGATGTCCGTCTCCAAGGGTTAAAAATCTACCACGCTCGTCTAACACAGGATTCTGGTTAATTAGGCCCCCACCACCAAACCTTTTACATATGTTGATTCTAATCTTATCTTTAAGCAACAGTTTGTTTTCTTCCTCAGGTTCTATTTACTTCACTAATCGCTTTAATTATTGTCCTGCTGTTCCTAGCAAGTTCCCAATAGTTTCTGGGCCCCCACTACTGTTTCAAGTTACCTCACCACAGGTCCAGTTAAACCCCGTAAACCTTAGCATAACTACTTCCACAGTTAGATTTACAAATATATTTGTAACATTCTTAACTGATATATAGATATATACATATGTAGGTATATATATAACTGTAAACAGACCAGAGCAAACTGCCTCCCCAACACCACAAGAAAAAAAAAAACAAAACAAAAGAGAGCAATCCCCAGACCAGCAGGTTTCCTCCTGGACAAAAGTTATACTTATGGGCAATGTCAGTGTCACACCCTGGCTGGCTGCAGGGTGAGCTCCCACTCCCTCTCCAGCGAGACAGAGATGAGCGGTGAGCACTCAGATGAACACTATCTCTCCCTCTGTGTCCCTTGTCCCAAATGAAGGAGAAAAGCTGAAATTGGACAGCCGCAGTGTGTCCTGGAAAGCAGCTGTTCCTTCTCTCTCCCGGGTCGCTGCTGCAGCCGGGGCAGGCAGGGCACGACATTGCAGACGGTGGTGAGGCTGGAGTGGGGACCAGGGCCCCAAACGCTGAATCAGGAGAACAGCTGTGGCAAGAAAAAAGGAACCAGCTTGCCAAAAAGCAACAGCACCAGCAGTGAGAAGCAGGAGAAAAATGACTTCCCTTCTACTGCAGCACACACACACCACTCCTGCGGAGCTAAAAAATGGAATGTCCCCAAATACAAAAGAGACAGTCTGCCCCCCACCCAAACGATCAAGAAGAAGCCCTTAGCAGTTAACTACTTCTTTTGTTAACTAATGGCCTCCGCAGTTAGTGACAGGGAGACAATTTACATTATAATTCCAAACTACAACACTGAGGCATGAAGTATACCAGGCAGGTGAAGAACAGAGTGGGGACACAAGTGCTTTGGCTGTTTACATTTCTGATGCTAGACTTGCATGACCTGTCTGTCTCAGTTTCTTCCTCTATGAAAGATCCATGGATGAAGGATGAACACTATAATGCCATTGCTAGCGATGATGGCTGTCAACTAAGAAAGCCTGTTAACACTAAAGCGACAAAAAAGTACTCCCTGGTCTTCAGGCACATTTAAATAGGAGCTGTGTCTTAGTAACTTGGTCTGATTAATCAGTCATTCACATTTACTGTTTTGACACCTTTATTTTTTCTCTTTTAGCACTGTTTCCTCATTGACGTGCTGAACTGTCTCCATTCAAAGAATATTTTACTAGTATTACTGCCTTTCTACTGGCAAGAGAGAAGGACACAGTCATACTGATGCTAGCTAGAAAGAAGCTCCTTTTCATCATAGTAGTGAGATACTTTTCAAAGTGTGTTCCAGCTTTTAGATGGTTCCCCATTCCCATATCAGCTTTGCAAAGGGACCTGATGACCTTCTCTCAGACTGTCAAAGTCAAGCTAGGCCTGGCATGAAGGAGAAGTTCATATATTTATAGGAATGTTGAGATTTATTAGACTGTAGAATTAACCAGCCTTAACTTGAGAAGACATTGTCAGCTTAAATCTCACCCATCGTTAACATCTTGTACAAATAAGCTGTAAAAAATACTATGCCTGATAGGGGAAAAAAATCATCTTTCTAAAATAAACAAATGCAGGCATTTCCCTGAACTGTGTGAAAACCTAAAGCACAAAAGACTGACTCTATTGTTGAAAGCAAGTGTCAAACAGAAGTGAAATGAACTTTCTATCTGTGCTGAAAGAAATGCAGTTAGTTTAGCAAGCAAAAAGGGGGAAAATACTTTCTTTTGGTGAGTAACAGGACTTGAACACCACTGCTACTCTGCAGTAGTTTCACAGTCCTACCTCACTGATGAATTTTCTGGGTTTTCCCTCAACAGGAAAAAGATATTTTTATGCACAGAGTTCAGTTCTCAGCCATATCACAGACTATGCACGACCTTGGGTAGATGCTTAACTTGCCTGTAAAATAAAGAGAAGATCCTGTGTGTTGTCCAAAAAGGACTGTGAGGGTAAAACAACTGCAGCTATTCAACAACAAAGCAATAATTATACATACACATATATATAACCTATGTAGCCTGTATATAACACATACATACATGTATGTGTGGAGAAGGAGAAAGACTGCAACAGAGCTATTCAGCATTAATGGCTGAGGTTTCAATTCACTGCACCCATGACATTTCTGAAGGAAGTAACCATCCTTCCAATAGAAAATGATTTATACACATATCTGAAAAGGGTATGTAATTATCCCTTATGAGGTAGTTCATCCCTTTGGTTTGCCTTAGATCACTGGTGTTGAAAACTAATGACAGATAGGAATATACTTGTAATACTTTACAAAGATACAGATCTGCCCTCTCAGTGAACAGATATAAAGAAGAAGGACAAAAAAAGGGCTGTCCTTTTAGTTCTGATTTTCACGTCAGAGAAACTGTTTTCTCAAAAGCTTTGTGGCAGATCACATTTTAAAATTTATTTTTAACCTCTTTCCAAAATGAGAAGCGCCTATGACTTGTTGCTGGGCAGAGAGCTGATAGTCTTTTAAGCAGCACTTAGCAAGCTTGGGGTCAAATTCCAATGGCTCTGTAGGAAGCCTATAGCTTCCAACTGTGAGACTTGGACTTCAGAGGTATTTGCCATCTGAGTTCCCTGTGGAGAACCCGGAGAAGGTTCTGAAGAGGCTAAGTGGGTTGTCTGCTGATAGGCTCCCAAGAATTTCTTCAGGGTATGTTCTTTGTTGGGTTCACCATTTCATGTTCAGATCTGTGTGCAAAGTCGTTTTTCTCCATTTGAAAGCAATCTTCTGTATTCCCAGCAAACAACTTGTCATACACTGAAATGGACCAGAGATGCCCAAAATTCACAGTAACACATAATCTAGAAATGCGCCCTTTTCCTTATGGATAAGCTCTCATTAGATAGATGTGTGATTGTGTTCTCAAGGCATCCCTTGCTGTATGTCTTGATTTCTTAAGTAGATGATTTAGATAGGAAGAAGCCACCTGTTACTTTTCCAGGGTTTCCTTAGGTGCAGAGAGAGTAAAAGTTGAAAGTTAATGTCAGATTGCTTATGCACTTGTTCAGAGTGACAACCCTAAGAAACATGTTGTTTTCTGCAGCTGTGAGTTCATGTTGGCACTTTCCATACAGTCACCTTTTGTAGTGGTTACTTATGGTTATCATATTCCTTCCTCTTCAAATTTGCTGTTTAAATTATACCATTGCATACTTACATTCCCTTCTCAGCCTCTTTCTGCTAATGAAGGAGCAGAGAAGCCATCAGGTTGTTCCAGAGAGGATGAGCATGAATTCTAATTTAATTCTAGCATAGCTGACTTTGTACATATCAGCACATTTTTATCCTTACAGTGCGACCTCTCCCCTCTGAATGCAAGGAGTAGAGAAATCAGAGGTATTTTCCCTCTTGGGCTGTCTGAGAGCTTTTCTTGGTCTGCAACAAAATGGAAAAAGATGCCAAGAACAGAATTTACAACCAGAAAAGTCAAATATGTATTTCAAATTATTTATTTTATTTGAAATAGAAGTAGCCTAGATCTTAACATAACAAAGACTTATCTCTGAAGACATGACTGATTTCAGTTTCACTAAATGCTGGGAGGCAAACATAGAACCATTCTGAACCAGTGTCTGTCTGTGCTGTGATTTCTTAAATTCACTATGGAAACTAAGCTCAGACAGTACTTTTTCACCTCTTCTGGCCAAAACTATATCACATGTTTAGCAGGAGCTCTTTAAAACTATTTTTGCACTCCTCTTCTAAATAGCACTTTTTGGGTTAAAAATCCCAAATGGACAAAATCTATATCACAAAAGATGACAAATGCATACAAAACACTGTTGCATGCTGCAGCCTGAAGCTGCTGGTAAGTTGTCCCAGTCAGTGACTGGTTGTTGAACCTGATGGTAGAAATTACTATATTGTCTCCACCATGGTAATATTCCACTAGAAACATATGTGTTCCCAAATGACTTCTTTCTTGAGTGTCAGAGGCCTTCAAATTCTTTCTTATTTCCTCTCTCACAATTTAGTGATGTAGCTTTCTTATGTCCATGTACACAAACATTTGAAGAAATCATACAGCATTTAAATAAATTATGTTTGTTTGTTTTAATTGCTTGTTCAATTTTTGGATTGTTGTTTTGGAGGTTGGTTGGGTGGTTGGTTGATTGGGGTTTTTGTGGGAGTTTTTTGCTGTTGTTTTTGAGGTTTTGGGGAGGGTTGGTTTCTTTTTTTTCCATAATAAAGTCCATCATACCCCTATCACCTAATGTAAATAATATTTTAGATTTCTTTTTGTTAGAGGTACTTCTTGCTTTCATCCCATCAAGTTCTTAAAATTATGAAGTGCTTCTGCCATAGCACATATAATATATTCTGCCACTGTAGTGCTAAAATCAAAGTTTTCCAGGAAGTACTTGCTTACCATAGCTTAACTGTCTAATTCCTTTTTTGGTGCTGAGTTTTATCCCCTTGTTGCAAACTCTTTGGGAGCTCAAGTGAGCCGACAAAATACAGAGTTGTACTGAGAACTGGCAATGCCTATGGCATACACCTGTACTTTCTCACTACCTACTATACCTTCATTGCTCCTGAATGTGGTCCCACAGCCCTCTTGGCAACAAGTTGGATTTTTTGGACTTGGTATATATACCAATGTTGTAGCCTGTACCTCCAACCCTTACAATGCCTTAAATAACAGTTTAATAATCAGTGTGATTAGAATGCAGGAGCAAGGTAAGCTAGGTAATTTCCTTGTGCTGTGGGAAAGCTAGTGTCAGGCAATTTCTTGTGTTCTTAATGATAATTGTTCTCCTTCAGTTTCTGTCCAGGCTGATATTTTAACATCTTCTAGCAAGGTAGACTGTTTTACTTCCTGTGGTTCTCCTGATTGCACAGAGGTTTTTTGGTATCATGCCCTGGACATTTTACCCATATCCTGTTGTTGAGAAATGATTTTCCCACTGTTGCCTTCACTGTTTGTTATATTTGGCGGAAGGCCCTGGTGGTACTTTATTTTAGCTAAGGTTTTTTTCTGCCTTGTTCATGAAACCTCAGAAGCATAAAACAGATTTGATGACTTACCTTTCTCAGGCATTTATTGAATTTTCCCTTACCCTCAGTTTTTGTGATTTGGTCTGTCTTCTAATTGTCAACACATCGAACAGATTTTTTTCTTGTTTGCATTGAACATTTATGCTTTGGGGTTTTTTTTGTTGGTTGGTTGTTTGTTATTTTTTTTTTGTTTGTTTGTTTGTTTGACACTTTTTTTGGTTTGTTTTTCTTTTTTTTGGTTGTTGAATTTTGGTTGGTTGGTTGGTTGATCGGTTGGGGTTTTTTTGAGTAGTCTTATTTGTAGTTTCTAATGATAGCTGGATATTTGTAAGATACGTTGTTCGTTATGGGAGCAAATTCTCTTTTTCCAGTTCCATGTGCTTTTATTCTCCCTAGTGATCCCATTGCAAACAGTTGCCAGAAGCCTTGCAGGTGTACAGCTCTCATTCCAATGACTTGTCAGAGTATACCCTGGTAGACAATCATAACCACCTTGCAAAATGCAAGTCAACTGTCTGTATGATAAGCCAGTCAGGGTGTCTGTGTGCTATGTCTTCTGAGGCTTCTGGTTATGGAATGGAAATAATTTGTGAGATGGGGTCCACCTGTTTTAATTTTCATGATCTGTTTCAGTCTCCTCTATTAAGCAGATCTAGTATCCATGATCATGTGCTAGGACAGGGACTGTTGAGCACTTCATTTGTGTTGATTTAAAAGAGCCAGTATGATGAAAAATGAGGAATTAAGTCTCATTCATCTCATAAACATTAACCACTGTGAAGTTCCCTTCCCTATGTCGCCATCATTTCTTATGTCTGGGTGTGCTGCTTCTATAGGACAGCTTCTTCTAGATGAATGATCAGGTATCTTGATTTTTGTTTTCCCTTCTTTTATTTCTTTTTTAAAATTTGTTTGTTTGGTTTGGTTTGGGTTTTGTTTTTTGGGTTTATTTTTGTTTTCACTAATGAAGATATGACAGCAAGAACAGCTTGTGGCCCAAGTGATTGAATACTATTGGGCTCATGAAAGCATAACTGAAGATAGCCTAGTTGAAGTAGCTATGGGCTATAACCAGATCATTAAACTTTCATTTTTATTTTCCAGTCATGTCATTCTAATTGAATATTCTGCTTGGAATCCTTTTTGAAGTGGTTTGAATAGAGAATTGAGACATGCCAGACAGTAGATTAGAGACATTGTATTTGGAATGACTGAAAAGAACATGTGATAAAATAGAGAAACCCACTCCTAGTAGGAAAAAAACCTAGCTAAATTAATACAATGAGATACTTCTTTCTTAAAAGGCATAAGATAGAAAAAGAAAAAAAAAGAAACAGAAATAAGGTAGGCTAACAGTATCTAGTCCTGCTTTGGCAAGAAACAAAATCAGTTCAACAATTAAGTGCTTTAATTAAGATCCAAACCAGTGATATTTGACATCAGTTGAAAGGGGAAAAAATAACTCAAATATTCCAAGCAATGAAGCAAGAGGAAAAGAAACCCCATACTGAGAATCATTAAGACCTAAAAGTAATTCATCACAGGCGCAACTAACCTTGTTACAGGAAAGTTGCATTGTCTTCATGGTGCACGCATTGATTCTAAGCTAGAAAATAAACATGAAAGCGTCCTTAGTAGTAAAAACAAAAATATTAAATTGCTCCTGAAAATTGTAGCTGTGCTGTTTACTCCACCAAGGAAGAATAATGAGACTGTTGAGGGAAGTCCAGCCAGCCAGCATAAGGAGTGTATTTTGTTAAATTCTAATTAAAGACTAATTTCTGCTGAACACTGTCCAAGCAGTGAATTATTTATTAAAAAGAGGAAGCCCAGGGAAAAAAAAAGCAAAGAGCCCAGATATTTCTCTTTAGCTGTCAGAAGCCACTCCAAATTTTAGTGAGTTACGGTCCAGGTTAACTGTTTAGTTACCATATTTACTTGCCTGGTAGCATAAAAAAGAGCTCTGCCTTCTTTCTGCTGGGCTGTCTTGTTTGCCTGTTGGATAAGGGCCTCATTCAGTTCCATGCATAGATTAATGCATCTTGCTAGAATGTAGAAAAGCTAAGTAGATGGGACAGAGACAACATGGTGGCTTGTGGAGATAGTCCAGGGCTAACAGTCAGTGCCCAGCTCAGACTGGCAAAGTGATGAACTCAAGCTGGCTTTGTGTACAGCCACTGTAGTGCCTGTGCTATGTTTTTCTTGGTGTTTCGCAAAACCCAGGTTCTCCAGTTATTCTCACTATCTTTTATGTCTGTATGCTACTTTCTGAATCGATGTTTGGTAGACTGCAATTGCATGAAGAGATAACCTGAACTAAAGTCAGACAAAACAAAGTCCAAACTGAAGTAAGACAAAACTAGAAACATCATCATTCATCCCAGTTTTGATCATTAACTGGCAGTTTAGTTCACAACAAACTTGGCCTTAGTTTGCCAGACCAAAGACACATGTGAATCTACTGGGTAGTTTGAACTAAATTCTTATGCCGGGAACAACAACCATTTCAAGTAAAATCATGACAAATACATAAACAACAGTTGAGCCTCAGAAAACTTCAACATGGTTGTGACCTTCCTTCAAAATATAGGTGGAAAGTAATATGGGGAACTCAGCAGTGAGATTTGATGGTGAGTACGGACAAGAATAAGTGGGATTTCCAGATGAACACAGGTGAAGAAGCGGCTTGTAGAGCAGTGGGAGTGTGCTGTGTGCCCTTTAGGATTCTGATAGAACTAAATATTTGGGACAATTTTGTTAAAACTTTATTTGATTTAGAAGGTGAATTTGATAGAAGTCTGGGGTTTCCTTACTAACCTAAGTGGAGAGCTGTCCATTCTGCCACAGACTGGGGTGGTGGGATGAAGTTTCGTTGAAAGTCAGAAGGCATGGAAGACATACTGTCCTGGACTCTCTTCTGTTGTATGAACATGGTTGAACATACCAGTGTTACTGTGAAGACCTTGAGCCTGCTGCAAACATCCTGCAGACAAGAAACCTCTTGCTCAGTCAGAGCTGTGGTTGCTTCTGTTGGGATAGGTAATAGAACACTTCAAAAATTTGGGCTTCTTCGGTGTCAAGAGACAGGCCTGTCTGTAATTTGACTCTTTCAGTCCCAGTCAATGGGATATAATTAGGAGAGGAGTCTTTTAATGAAATGCTAATGCTGGCCTTAGCAGTCCCTTGCAGATGTTGAGGGAAAGGCTAGGGCCAAGCCTGCCACTGAAGTATCTGGTTCATTATTTGGACCTTCAAATTTCTGATTGTTTGGTCTTTTCTTTGCATAAAAGAACTGTTCATTTAAACCCAGGATTTTTTGCATGCAAGTGTGCATACTGCTTATCATGAATACTCTTGTGGTGTAATTTAATTTCAGAATGAAAACTATGCATTTTTTAAAGAACTTTGGAAGTCAAACTGCCTAGAAGAAAGGTTAGTACAAGACAGAAAAGAAAACTGATAAAAAGTCCATATGCTTGGATAAAAATGCAAATAAGTTGATTGATAAACCAGTCAAGGAGGTGAAGCCATATTTTTAAAACTTGAAAACTGAACAGGATCATCCAGTTCAGTGCTGGAGAAGCACAGATCATAAGGGTCAATTCCTTTTCAAACGTAGAGCCTATTGGAACTAGAAGTTTAAGCATCTTTCCTTACAGATAGCTCCCCATTAATAGGGCAGTTTCAGGGACCTAGAGCTGCTTTTGAACTTTGCTCTCCCCAGGCTGGTTCTGTCAGCAACAAGGTCCTCTGACTTTTTCAGGAGTTTAGTCAGATCAAATAGATTTCAGTCAGTGCATGATTACAAAGAATCTTTCACAAGAAACAGATCCTTTCCAAAGTATCAAGAGTGGTGGGACACTCCAGCTACACATCTTTTGTATTACAGCCTAATTGGCTAGAATACATACTGTGTGACTGGGATAAACTCCTTTCTCAACCTGAAGGAGTTTCAACTTTTGTTACTCATCTACCAGAGCAAAGGAAGTGCTGAGTGGAAGCTGTTTTCCCAGCCTGAATCAGGTCACCGTGCCATCAACAGGGCTAGTATACAACTCACCATCTAAGAGTCTGATCAAAAGAGGGAGAGCACAAGAGGGGGAGGGCATTGCTGTCATAATTAGGGCATTCTCTGTGGTTGGGATTATGCTACTGTTTGCTTCAGTGACTTTACGGAAGGAGGAAGCAGAACTCATGATCACCAGCAGGAATTAATGGGCCAGTTTTGCAATCTCCTCTGCACTGTGGTCCAGAGTGCCAGGAAAGTTCCCCCCATTTATCCATATTTAGCAAGTGTGTAAGGTGCATCTTGAGGAGGCAGAAAATATAAATTTGAACCCCTTAGGCTCAGATAAATATTGACCTCAAGTCTCCTACTTGCAGACTTACTCTTTTAAGAGGGAAACAATTGAAGGTAGCCCACTTTGACTCCAAGGAAGACAGTGATCCTTGCTCATGTTCTTTCTTTTTTCTCCATACGTAATAGAGAATTGTATTTGGAGTACATCATGTAAATAATACTGTTTAGCCCATCAAGCAAGTTTTCGAACACTTAACATGGAAAAAATATGAATATATGTCCATTTTGCTGACACACTTCCGGAGGGCCCTCCTTAGAGTTTCTGACCTCTCTACAAGAATAAACACATTGAAAGTTACATGAGTGAATTTGAACTTGATTTGTGAGATCTCCAACTCTGGTTTTGACTATATTTGTGCAAAAAATGTCTGTTTGTGAGGTTCAGAGAAAGGATGATTCTGTGGATATTGTTCATATAGTGCTAATTAGCAACAGAAGAAAGTAACCTCACCACTACTGGTAGGCAAAAGGTTTGCAGAACAGTGTGAGAACAGAACTAATAGAGAAAGACATCAAAATGCTTGAGAGGGAGGGAAGAGGGGAGGGAAAGAGGCCTGGCAGAAAGAGAAACTTGTCACAAAAAGTTTTACTGCTGTAAAATTTTAATATAAAATATAAAACCTCTCCAGACTGTGACAGCTCCCTTAATCCACAAATAAGAAAGTGATTTTTAAATGAATGTCTCTTCACTAAAGCCAGCTAAGAAAACTTTTTTTCTGTTTTCACTCAGTAGACTTTCCTTATGAGTTACATTATGTGTTTTTGACAGATGGTGTTTTATTGATTGTCATTAGTGTGTTTCTGTGTGGGAGTGTGGACACAAACCAGGCATCAGATTGCATTTCTTTTGGGGCTGCTACTTTTCTTTCCAAGAATTGGCTGAATATATGGTAGATATAAAGAAAAGAGTAGATACTTTAATAAACACAAGAGTTATTTAAAACCATGACTACACAAAAACAAAAGAAAAAAGGCAAGGAGAAAAGTAGAAATATATAAATATATTTATAAATATTACAAGATCAGGCAAAGATTGAGTATTTTCTGGAAAAGAAGTCATTTTATATAACCTGCACACCTTGAAATAGAAAAACTAAATGGTGGAAATGTTATTTCAGATCATAGAACCGTAGAACAGTCTGGCTTGGAAGTGATCTCAAAGATCATCTAGTTTTCACCTCTATGCCACGAACAGGGACACCTTCCACTAGAACAGGTTGCTCAGAGCTCCATCCAGCCTGGTCTTAAACAATTCCAGGGATGGGACATCCCCAGGTTCTCTGAGCAACCTGTTCTGGTGCCTCATGACCCTCACAGAGAAGAATTTTTTTCCTAATATCCATTCTAAATCTACTCTCAACCTGAAGACATTCCCCCTTGTCCTGTCACTACATGCCCTTGTAAAAAGTCCCTCTCCATCTTTCTTGTAGGCTCCCTTCAGTTACTAGGAGGCCTCAATTAGGTCATTCTGAAGTCTTCTCCTTTTCCAGGCTGAACAAACTCAATTCTCTCAGCCTTTCCTCCTAGGAGAGGTGCTTCATCCCTCTAATAATCTTGGTGGCCCTGCTCTGGTCTCACTCCAACAGGTCCATGTCCTTCCTGTGCTGCGGACGCCAGAGCTGGATGCAGTACTCCAAGTTGGGTCTCTCCAGCATGATGTAGAGGGGTAGAATCACCTCCCTTGACCTGCTGGCCATGCTGCTTTCGATGCAGGACACAACTGGCTTTTTGGGCTGCGAGTGCACCTTGCTCAGTTATGTCCAGTCTCTCACCCACCAGCACCCCAAAGTCCTTCTTAGCAAAGCTGTTCATATAATCATAGAATCGATTGGGTTGGAAAAGACCTCTGAAATCATCAAGTCCAACCCTTGGTCCAACTCCAGTCCATTTACTAGATCATAGCACTCAGTGCCACGTCCAATTTCACATTTAAGAACCTCCAGGGATGGTGAATCCACCACCTCTATGGGCAGCCCCAGCCTGTATTGATTCTGGGGTTTGCCCCGCCCCAGGTGTGGCACCTTGCACTTAGTCTTGTTAAACCACACAAGATTCCCATGGGCCCACTTCTCAGTCTTATCCAGGTCCCTCTGGATGGCATCCCATCCTTCAGGTGTGTCAACTGCACCACTCAGCTTGGTAGCATCTGCAAATTTGCACTTGCACTTCTAATCCTTTTTCCTAAAACAATGGTTTATATATATTAATAAATCAGCTTTTTGATTTGCTCAAATTTTTGAATAAGCAAATGAACTAGGAGAAGAGGAGACTTAAAGTTCTTACCATTTTCACTGGAGAGATGTCTGAAGGGACCTCTGTCTTACTAAAATCTGTTGATTTTGTTGTAACGCTTCACAGGAAGAAGTCTAAAATTATTTTAGCAGGCCATCTAGATACAGTTCTTAGTATTTATTTAATTGTACTTTGAATGTATGACTTCATACAAAAGGTTTGTGTGAAAATTAAATGAAATATTTTAATGTCTTTGAAACAAGTATTTCTTTGAGGTTTTCTAGCTAGGAGATCGGGCTACTTCAGCTTTCAATCTGATATGATATTTAGAAAATTGTACTATCATGTTTTCTTGATAAGCAGAATGCCATTTTCCAACTTCCATTAAGTGAGAATTCTGTATTACCAAACCAGATAAATTTCTGTGTGAAACTAATTAAGGATCTATTTTGCATATTTTATTTAATAACTTTTGCAAAAATGGACATGCCCTTAGATTGTTTCAAGTTCTGGATACCTGACTCTCAGCTATAAGGGGAAAAGTGAGCACATTATTTAAAATACAATTCAATGTAACTGCCAGAGCACATTCCTGATTTTCTCTAATGATCTGGTACTAAGATGAACTTCATTTCAAAGCTTGGAAAAGTTAAAGAAAACTGAAGGCTGGAGTCAAGGAAGATCGTTCTTATACCTGCAGTAGCTGTCGCCTGCTTAGAGATAATAAAAAGATCCTCTGGAATTTAAAACTATACTTTGTCTCAGCTTAGGTACCTGCAAGATTTATGTATTTGAATTCATTCTTTATATTCACCAAACTCAGTTAATTGGGCTAAAAGCCTGTTTTATGGAAGGAAAAGTATCAAATCTTGACAAAATATTTGTGGTAAAAATATGAACCAGATTTAATCTTTTTATGCACAGTTTATTGAGGTTTTCTTAGAGCGTGGACAGCCTGCAACAGTTCTTGAACAAAACCTTTCTAAACAGGAGAGCAAAGTCCAAGATTAACAAAGCTGTGTGAAGGGGAATCCCGGGCTGGTGTCCGTGAGCCATGCCCAGCGCACCTGGCTCGGGAAGCCCCGGGCACAGCCTGGCCTGGCTCGGGATGCCCCGGGCACAGCCTGGCATGGAATGTGCTGAGCACAGCCTGGCACGGGGCATCCCGGGCCCGGCCTGGCTCGGGATGCCCCGGGCACAGCCTGGCCTGGCACGGGATGCCCCAGGCACAGCCGGTGCCGAGCGCTGTCCCGGCTCCCGCGACTCCCGCCTCTCCAGTGCCGCTCCCGCAGGGACACAGCTCGGGCTCGGAGGGCTCATCCCCGGCCCTGGCGGCGCTGGAGCCTCTGGGCGCTGCCGCTGCGGAGCCGCAGGTGCCGAGGGGCGCCGGGCAGAGCCCGCGGGGTGTGCCGGGGCTGGGCCGGCACCAGGCGAGTTCCTGCCCCGGCCCGAGGGCCTGCCCGAGCACAGGGGGAGCTGCTCCGTGTGGGGCTGCCGGCCCGGCCCGGGTGGTGCTCTCCGGCATGGCCGGGCCAGGCCTGCCCTGCTGAGGCCGTTCTCGGCTCCGGGACGGGGCTGTGCCATCCGCAGTGTCCTGAGCCTGCCCGGGGCAGGGATGTGCTCTGCGGGCTGTTGATGCTCCTCCTGCTGCCGCTGTGCCCTCAGCACCTGCCCATGGAACAGCTCTTTGCCACCGTGGCCTTCTGGAACACCCCAAGACACCTGGCCTTGACTGCAGTCTTCCCAAGTCTCCAAGGGCACTGGACATTTTAGATACCTTAGGACAGTTCTTTGGGAATACTGCATTCCCAGTCCTCCTCAGCCAAGGTCCCTGGTTCACTGGGACATGGGACTCAGGCTGCTTCAGTGCCTTCTGTGTGCTCGGGATGGCCTCCAGCCCATCCAGGCCTGTGGGCTCTGCCTGCCCAAGGTGGAGAAATGTTCCCCTGGCAGATGAGAGAGGAGATAAGGGAGGGTTCTTTAGAAGTTCTTCCTCAACATGAGGATGATTTCCTGTGTAACCCATTCTGTCCCATGCAACCCCATCTTATCCTTGGCACTCATCTCCCTGGGTCTCTCTTTGAGCTGCCAAGACCACATCAGTCCTCCTGCTGTTGGAGCTCCTTGTCCTTCAGACTGTCCCTCTGCCATGGCAGGGTGGCTTTGCTCTGCAGAGCCCTGCGCTTGGGCAGGTCCAGCTGCTACTCTGCAGCCCCTGTGCAGCCGTCGTCCTGCTGGACACAATAGTCCTGTGGCTCCTGGTGTTGTGGAGCAATGTGGGCAGGGCAGCGGTGACAGCCTGTCCTTATGGAGGGGCGAGGCCCTGCCTGTCCCAAGGCACTGCATGTTGCTGCCCACGGCCCACATGTGGGAAGGAAAAGGACGAGGCATGGGATGGAGGGGTGGCAATTCCTTGTGGGCTTGGGTGTTAGCATTCTCCTGTTGCCTGAAAAGTCTGTAAAAAAGACTCCAAGCCAATTTTTGGTAGGAGATAAGAGAGCAGTGGCTTTAATGACCACTCAGGCTCAACCAGGAATACATCGATGTGCGTGTGGGCAAGCTCTAATTTCCATGGTTTTTATAATATGATCTATCCAATCATTACTTTACACATCTCTAGTTCAACCTTTTTCCGCCCAAGTCCCACCCCCTCAGGATTTGAGTCTGGGGTTGGTGAGATCTCCTCTTCATCAGTCCTCCTATTCTTCAGACTTCTGGAGTTCTTCCAGTGTTCTGACTTCTAGGTTACTCTGCCCTGTGTTTATGTCTCCTTTTGATATTCTTCAACCTTCTGCCTTGAAAAAGAGACTAAACAGTGAAAGGAATTTGAGCTTACTGGTCTAGGACAGGGGTAACAATAGAAAGACATTAAACTCAAGGTGCTAGAAATATTTACACACTAGATCTGCTTTTGCTACAGCTACTGTATTCCTAAAATCTATAAAATAAGAAAATTAAAAATCAAAACCCCTTCCTGCATCACTCCAAAAGGATCTCTGTGTTGGTCTTTAACATTCTCCACTGCAGCCCTGCCAGGGTCACCCCAGGAGGAACCCACCTCCTGAGGGAGGTGCTCTCCTGGGAGTTGGGCACCCCAGGGCTGTGCAATCCTTCAGTGCCCCCATGGCCAGGGCAGGGACCCACATTAGTTTTGCAACTAAACCACCCTCTTCTACTCATTCATGGTTTAATCTACCACTGTGTGTTTGTGGGCAGTGCCTCTCTCACAATATGCTTGTAGAGCACCCAGGCTAAGACTGGCAAACTGCCATGTTTTCTGGGGCTCTCCCATCACTCTCCTTTTGTATCTCAAAGTTTAAATCACTCAAATACCCAAGTGTTTGACAAGGCACTTTTGATTCCTCAGCTGGTATAAAAGAGGGTATTCTGAAACTCCATTTAAGCTCAGGAGTGGGCTTCTGCTCTTGCCTTCATCTCAGTTGCAGCGGTACCTGGCTGCATATCTGTCTCTACTTCATCTTTTACCTTTGTCTGTACTGCTGGACACCTGGTTTGTTCCCTTGCCATGTCTGGGGCTGGCAGTGGAGCCTGTTCGACACCTGGCTCTGCCTGCTGCACTCAGGTTCTGTGGGACTGCAACCTGGGTTAGTGATGCTTCCTGTACTGGGATCACCACTTAGAGAGCAGTCAACTTTTCTCCTCCTTGACTTTCTGTCCTGGTAGGTTTTTGCTTCCTCCCTCTGTCAGTGTGATTAATGATAATGATGTGTGGGGAGTAGCATCGTCTCCTTGTTTTTTTTGGAAATCGAACAAGTGATGGTGGTGATAATGTATTTTATGTAACTGTGGTCACAGATGTACTAATCCTTTTGTGAGATGGCATAGGATGTGTAGAAGAGAAGCTCTGGAAGGTGGAAGAAAGGCAGCCCATTTTGCAGCACTGTGGTTTTATATTGCAGTTAAGTCCATTGTCAGGCTGCATCTTGCTCTCATTCCCGCTTTGGGAGCCAGGCACTAGAAGCTAAAGATTGCAGCCACTAGTACATGCACACCTAAGCCCTTTATCAGATCCAGCCTTTAGATTACTATCTAAAGCTGTTTTAAGGTTCCAAAATGTTTTTCTCCTTGTCAGCATCTTCAGTCCTCAGCCAGCACTCTGATTGAGAATCTAATTATGGCCAGTAGAGGGTAAATTTGATCAGAGATGTTGCCTTTGAGTCTTTAAAGGCATGCCTTGCCGCTCCAGCGCTATCAATGCTGCAGTGCTTTTTCTCTCAGGATTTCCTTTGTCTTATGGTGTGTTTGTGTCTTTGCTAAATAAACAACACTACAGATTCACAAATACTGTACTGGTCTTATTTCCAATTATCAGCAATTTGGTTTTATAGAGATTTTCCAGATTTTAGGAGTAGATTCTCTGATTTATTTCCCTGTCTTGTGCAGCCTCACATTTACTCAGTTTCGGTCCTCTGAAGTTTTTCTTTCCTCGGCCACGTGAGAAAAACACATTAAAAAATCCCTACAGTTTGCTTTGAAAGACTTGGAGAGAATACATTGATTGAAAACTCTCTGGTACTAGGTTGATTCAGATACTGCAGACATTCCTCAAGCACATCTCATAAAAACCTGCCTACTCTAAAGAAACAATAGATGGCTTATGTATTGCCTTTATTATAACTGATGTGGCACAATGTTTGGTTTATGCTTCTCCTGTCACTGGATAAACTTGCTGAATTTTATTCAGGCCATGAGAGCATCTGAATGACTCAAGAACCTGTGTCTGCTCCAAAAGTACTTTTGAAACTTTCACTGATAATTTCCAGTTGTTTTAACTACCTGACCTCTGTTTGACTTATGTAGATCCACCATTCTGTTAAACCCAGCTTGTTTTTACCTAACCTTAGTCATAATCTGGCTACCAAGTCAAATTCAGTTTTATTTTAATTTCCATAGCTAGAGGGAGTATTTCTGCTGCACGTATTTACTATTTTAGCATTAATGTGTCTCTCAGTCTGTTAAACATTTTATCTTTAATATCCATGCCTTAGGAAAAGCCCTCCCAAATGCCTACATCACAATTTGCATCTCTAGCATTTCCTTCCTAGCCTGTCTGGATGGGACTTCTCATTCCTCTGTTTCAAGTAGTAACTGGCACTTTGATCCTTCTTTGTTTCTTGGGCATTTTTGCATTATGACAGCTTTTGTGATAAGAAACGTGTTGTTGCTTGAATGTATTTTGAGGTTTTTTTCCCTTCCATTTGTTAAAAAGGAGTTTGAGGGTGAATAGCTTAAACTTGTGTATCTGATTTTCATTGGTCAGATGTTTAACTTCTGCTTAGCATGGGCACTTAAAAAAGATGGAGACATAGATCCAACATGAAAGTATTTAAAATGTATCTGGGAAGCACAACAAAGAAGAATGCTGTGAGAAGAGAGACATACCACCCCTTGTCTGTTCATTTGCCAAACTAGGGTGAGCAGGTTTTCAAAGTCAAATATGTACATTTGAGCTATTCCCTCTCCTCTCTTTTTATAGCAAAGGGAGATAAAAGGCAATTTCCAGAATAAAATTCATCTCAGCCAAAGGTATGAGCCTATTCCCACCATCCTCCTTAGCAGTCATGAAGTTATAACAGGTATGGGCAATAATTTCCTTATGCAGTTCCTCTGGAACTCAGTGAAGTTTTCTGCCTTGCTGTCAGTGAAACTTGTCTGGCAGTAATAATTCCTGCTAAAGAGAGTTGTTTCTCTTGTAGATATTACTGAAAAATTAGCCATACCAAAAAAAATGCAAACCAAACAAAAAATTAAAATTCTAAATTTTAGTCAGGTTTTCTTTGGACCACAGGTCCTGAAAACCGAAGTCCTGATATTAGTCTGTTGGGGCCATGTGCATCAATCTGGGCTAGCTTTTTCTGGGGCTGCTGTGGTCTTGGACCAGTTTGGCTGTTTAGGGTTTATGTCAGTTCAATCAGGTATCTAAAGTGGCTTCACCCAATGTGGATTGATTTAAAAGTAAAAACATTCTTGATGTTTTAGGAGAAGCCATATTTTGAGTGACTTTTTTTGCTGTCTCAATACCTCTGACAACTGCAGTCAAACAGGCTGCCTACTTTCTGGAAATCCTTTCTTGTCTGTTCAGTATCGTGGAAGGTCTGGGCCCTCAACAACATGATTGGACACCAGCACTTGTGTTGAGGAAGAATTTTTATGTGCTGACAGCACTAACTCCATTTCTGTCCATTGCTTTTTCAGAAACTGTTTTGGTTAATTGTTTTTATTTGCCTTATTCCACTGATCACTTCAGAAGCCATTTAATAAAGAGATGGAAGGAAATTTAACTTCATTTCCTAATCCTTAAGCCACTAGGTTTTTTTGATTTTATGAAAGGATACTATTAATGTGTATTGGGAACTTATGTTGGCTGGTTTCATTAGCTGTTTTGACAGTGCAATTATTGTCAAAATTGTTACAACAAACAGCCATTTTAGGCTTTAAAACTTGTATGCAGCAGATTTAATTTCTAGGGCTTCTGGAGCAGTTAAGTATTCCAGTAAGCTTGCTGCATCACAGAGAGATCTTCAGAACCTGACAGGTTAAAAAACACAATCTCTTCTACAGGACTTGAATATTTGAAAGGGTCTACCTTAAGTTTTTATTCTGTGATTGCATTGGAATGCCAGGACCTAATGAAACACTCTCCTCTGCTGTCAGTATCAACCAGTAGCAACAATCTCTGCTCAAAGGGACAGGTTGATTCCTTCTTTCTTGTACATAAACAGCTGGTTTGTGATGGCAGAATGCACTTTCTGATTTTTACGCAGTATACATACAGTTGCACCGTTAATGGTTGGCATTGCTAAACTTCCATCCCTACTTAATAGCATGTAGGCTTATGCGTGTATAGCATGGCCTGTCCTTTCACTTTATTAAAAAAAATACAGTTTATGAGATCAAATAGACATGAGGAAACATGAGGGCAGAGGATCACGGCAGGGTATTTATGGTGCCACAACTGCAAAAAGCTGCTGAAGGTCACATGTAACCAGTGGCAAATACAACTCCAGTTAGTTGCAGAATTCTGAAATTCTTGCACTGAATAAGCTTGACTGCTTACAGCTGTGAAGGACATCTCTTACTAATACTCAAAACACAGTCTTCTCTAGATCTTGATGCCTCTTTCCAGCTTTCTGGGGCCTTCATTCTGCCTCTCAAAATGTAGAGGCTATTGGAAGCATTCTATACAGGCGGTGCTTTCTGGGTGCTGTTGGAGTGCAAATGAAAGGAAGATCTGTTTTACACTTCTGTGTTTAGCTATCTAAACATAGCACTCTTAGGGCAAAGTGTTTTACATCACTGTAGAAATGCATAGTTAATATTCAGTTGTTGAATATCATCTGTTTATTGGTTGAGGTTTTTAAAAGTTCATATTGCAACCAGTGGAGAAGGAAAACAGGGATGAGAGAGGAACTTTTGAAGAAAAACAGTCAGTCAATTCTTTCTCATTGATTCCTCTAAGTGGGAGCATTTACTATCAGTGTGACAGTTTAACAACATTATGCTTAATTATGCTCTTCACAGCATTGTAAATCTGCTTCAGTGTGTGGGATAGCACCACCACCGGCATTGCTACACATTTTTAACATGGCCTGTAGGTAAGGGCTATCATAATTTTTTCAAGGTGCTCTTCCTAAAGAACACTCAATGTAGAGCCTTCTCTTTGAAGCTCCCAGTCCTGGAGTGGCTTTCCTGTTAGAGCAGATCAGGAGAGCCACTAGGCAGAGCACGGGCCAGATGCCCTTGGGACTTCACACAGATTTGTGGTATGACTTTAGACAACTAACTTTGTTTTTTGCTACAAGCCTATCAAAATATCTAACTAGTATGTCAAGGGTTATGAAATTATTTTATATTCACAAACATGTGCAAGATTTAGCTCCACATTTTCCAGGCCTCTGTGGCCATAAAGTGAGAGGTGGTTCTTATGTAATTGCTAGAGTACTGAAGATAGTAGGGATGGTGACCATGAGATCTAGCAGTGCTATTTAATCTGCCTTGTTACTTCATTTATTTCACTGAAAATCGAGAATGGTACATATAGAAGAAAAAATTTCTAAGTAAAGAAAATGTGGTAGGTGTTGCCAGGGCCTGCTTACTCCTATTGAAATGCTGTGATAAAATTAGAAATTATTTGATCTCAAGATTCTATATTAGAATCAGATGCTCTGCTTTGTTTCTCTGAAATTGAACTTGTTTGATTTTTAGTCTCAGTGGTCTTGGAGTTGGCAGAGGAAGGACAGTGTACAGTTAAGCAGATCAAGTGACATGTACTTTGTGTAACTAGTCAATGTGCTGTGGAGGACTAATAGGAAAATAAACAGTTCAAAGGAATTATAGACAATACTGATGTAGCACATTCCTTTCATCTCTTACTGATTTTGAAATATTTTAAAACTTATTAAAGGATATTATAAATATAGAGAAATATTCTTTGCAGCAAACTACAAGTTAGGGACATTTTTTTCTTACAAATTTTGCCTTGGAGACTAAAGCATGCTTGGACTTGGGCTCTAATGAATAGGAAAAATATTCTAGCGATAAGGGAAAAAAAGAGCAGTTTTTCTAACTGTTGAAGTTTCTATTCAAGCACCAGTTCTTGCTTGAATGTTTTCAGCTGGGCATTCTTATTTTTCCTCCTTCACCTGGACAGTGAAGCACTTTATGTAAAAAGCATTTTGAAAGAAAAAGCCTTACAAAACTAATTTTCATAATGATAAAATAAATGAAATTTGCTTTGAGCAACTGCCCAGTGTCCTCATAGAGTAAACCTTGAAGCAGAATTTGAAAAAGTAGCTATGGAAATCTTTTGAGATGCTGTGAAGTAGTAGCACCTGCAGGAGGAATTTTTCAGTTCAGGCTCTTTGTTTCTGGGTGGTGGCACCACTGTCTGATCTGCTTTTCAAAGTAGCATGATTCAGTGGCTGTTCTCAGAAATTTTATGGTTTTCTTTCAGACACTTATGCTGGTATTTATACCTTCTGCCTTTAGATAGCTGAAAACTACATGTCTATTTCTGAGTAGGTACCCTAACCTGTATTCACTGTCGGAGAGAAACTGGGACCTCCAGAGAGGTGTTCCTCTGACTTGCTTTGGAAACCCGTTTGAGGATGAAATTACTTTCCTTCTTTAAGTGCCTTTGTATCTCGACTGTAAGGCAGGGCTTGGAAAGAGCTCACACTTACATGTGTTTTACCTGCCTGGGTTAGATGGACTAAATCCTTCTTTCTGCCTCAGAAGAAGCTGAATGTGGTCATTTTTTGTTTTGAGGGAGCTTACCATTTCCTTCCAGTAAGAATGGTTTAAGAAAAAGCTTAACAGAGTGAAATGCTGTACTTGTAAGACTCTCCCAGATATAACCAAGAACAGAGATAATTTCTGCTTTGGAGCAGCCTGGCTTCTACATCTTAAATTGGGCTGATTTATATCACACTGCTGTCTCCAAGTAATGTCATCCTTCATTGCTTAATAAACATTGAGACTGTTTCTAACCTTCAAAATCACTACAAATGAGAAATACTTGCATTGGAATTATTCTGCTTTGGCAGTAGAGTCCAAATCCAACTCATTCCATTATTAAGACCATGTTGCAAAAGCAGGGCATCCTACAGCTAGGGAAGAAAATTATCTTTGCTTTGCCAGTGCAACACAGTCCTTAAAGTACAATGTTACTGCTTTTGTGGGGCACTGAAAACCTCACTGCTAATGTGCAACCTGAGTTTTTCTTCCAAGACAAAAAGTGTGTGCTAATCTATTGGATTGTTCACTTGTTTTAGTGACTTTGAGGGGCTTTGGGGCTACTTTCTAAGTAGACATTCCTTTCCAAATTTCCTATGTATGATGGCTATCTGAGAAATAAATTCTGTTTCACTTTGGTATTGCACATCTGAGCTGCTTAATAGTTCAGCTGTGAGCACCCAGGATAAGATGTGCCTGAGCAGGCGTGCTGGAGATCCTCTGGAACACAAGGAGGTGCAATGAAGACACACAGAGATTGCAAGACATACTCAAGCAAGTGAGTATCAGTTATGAACAGTGTAAAAAGTGCAAGCATTGTTACTAGCATGTTGGTTTAGTAGAATTTAACTTCGTACCTAAATTTATTTGACTTTTTTTTTTAATATGTGGAACACTTCGATATTATTGACAAAAGACATTAGCACTAATAAAAGAGGATGCCTTGATTTGCTTGGAAATGGAAGTCTGACCAGCCAAGTAGCAATCACATAGATGGAGGTCTGTTTCTAGATGGCAGCAAATCATCAGAATAGTATGTGGGCTTCATGTAGTGTTTGTGAATAAATGGGGGCCAACATAGATTTTGCTCCTGTAACTGCTTTTTATAATAATTTATCCATTATATTGTGTCTTTTGTTCCAAAGTACTATTCTGATTAAGGCATAAAAGGGTTTACCATTAATTTCAAACTTTCTTTCAGTTTTTAATTTTGTGTGTTCATCCTTTCACACACAAAAGCGATGGTGATTGTATTGGAGCTGGATGCTGGCACTCTTTACTCTGGATGTGTTATTTATTTTTGTCAAGTTTTGCCTTGCTTTCTGCTTCACCTGTTTTAACGATCTTTAGTGAAATCCATTAGTTTAAGGACGTGGCTATCTTAATGACTTATGCACCATCTCTTATTTTATTTTCAGTTTATTGTAGATTTTATTTATAATTTAGTAAGTTCTGCAAATACCTACTGCTTTAATTATAGTGGAATGTATATTGCCTTTACAATCACATTGTCAAGTTGATGTTATTTAGTACCATAAAATACCGTGATTTTTGTCAGGTAACAGTGCATGTTTAAGACTAGAGGATGGTAGCAGACCCTTTCCATCTTCAAAATCTCTGAATCTGTCCGTAGTTTTGTGTTTCAGTTACCTTATAATGCTGCTGCTCATGAACACTATTTTTACACTGTTTACAGCACTCTAACACATTAATTTGAAACATTGCAATATAAAGTACTGCAAACTTAAAATTTTGCAAGTCCTGTCAAATCCCCTGGCCCTTAGAATTTGCTAATTATGCATAAAATACCAGATAGTCTGGATGTGACTGGAAAGAGATCTGATTAATGCTTTTTCAAAAGATCATTCTCAAAGGATAATGTGTATTAAACGTGCAATATTTTTTCTCTTGTACCACATACAGGAACAAACAAGTTGTAGACTTCAATTTACTTTTTCCCTGACTGTATTGCCATGACGTATAGTAGAAATAATTTTTGCCAGAACTCTTCCTGTGAGATTTAGTTTTGAATTGGCTTTCCATTTCCCTGATTTGTTTAAGACTGAATCCCAGAATCTCAATGTGTTTTCAAGAAGTGTCCATCCTGCCTTCTTTCAGTTGTGTAACATTGCCAGTGACTGTGAGTGTACTGCTTATACTAACGTGAATTATTTAGCTGTTTATCCAGCTGACTTATGAAGGCACTATGCTTAGTGCATAATTGGCAAAAGCTTTTAGGCTCTAAGATAGGAACTCTTGAGATGTGCAAGATATTTATGCTTTTTTTTTGATTTATTTTCAGATGTCCCTGACCTCAAATCTTCTTTAATCATTCCAGTAAAGAAGAGTGAACTTGTCTTTATCAGTTCCCAGGTAAGTTCCTTTGGATGCATTAGTGCACACCAGTTCTGCTCTTGAAGGGATAATTACCTCAAGCTGCAAATCCCACCTAAATAGAATGTGAATTTTTTTTTCTGAACTAAGCTGCCTACCTTTATTTTTTTCCTCACAGAAACAAATGAAGCCACTTCAATTCCTCTGCTTGTGATACAGTGAAGATTCTGAGATCTAAAAGTCAACCAACCAGGCCAAAAGGCCCACGTCTTGCAACAGACAAGAACTGGGTGCTCTTCTGACTGGAACTCAGGAAAAAAAAAAGAGAGTTTATAAATTTTGGAAGAAAAAGCAAGCAACTCAGGAGGAATACAAGGATGTTGTCAGGTTATACAGGGAGAAAACCAGAAGGGCAAAGCCCTACTAGAGCTTTATCTGGCTACTGCTGTAAAAGACAATAAAATTGTTTCAGTAAATGCATCAGCAACAAGAGCAGGGTTAAGGAAAATCTCCATCCTTTATTGTATATGGTGGGAAACATAGTGACAAAGGCTGAGGAAAAGGACGAGGAACTTAATGCCTTCCTTACCTCAGCTTTATGGTAAGGCCAGTTATTCTCTGAAGACCCAGCCCTTTGGGCTGGAAGACAGAGACAGGAAGCAGAATGAGGACCCCACAATACAATACAAGGGAAAATGGTCAGCAACTTGTTACACTGCTTGGGCACACACGTCTGTGGGCTGGGTAGGATCCACCCAAGGATGTGGAGGGAGTGGGTGAGTGTGCACACCGATCCACTTTCCATCATTTACCAGCAGTCCTGGCTAAGCAGGGAGATCCCAGTTGACAGGAAGTGAGCTAATGTGACACCGATCTGCAAGAAGGGCCAGAAGGATCCAGGGAAATATAAGCCTATCAGTATGACCTCAGTGCCAGGGAAGGTCATGGAGCAGATCATCCTGAGTGTCATCATATGGCACATGCAGGACAACCAGGGGATCAGGCCCAGCCAGCAAGGGTTTGTGAGAGGCAGGTCCTGCTTGACTGACATGATCTCCTTCTATGACAAGAGGACCTACTTAGGGGATGTGGGAGAGGCTGTGAGTGTTGTTTACCAGGGCTGTAGTTAAACCTTTGGGACTGTCTCCCACAGCATTCTCCTGGAGAAGCTGGCTGCTTGTGGCTTGGATGGGTGGACTGTTCAGTGGCTTAAAAACTGGCTACCTGTCTGGGACCAGAGTGGTGATGAATGCAGTTACATGCAGCTGGCAATGAGTCAATACTGAGGTTCCCCAGGCCTCAGTGCCAGAGCCAGTCGTGTTTAATATCTTTATTCATGATTTGGATGTTGGGATCGAGTGCGCTCTCAATCAGTTTGCAGACACCGAGCTGAGCATGAATGCTGATCTGCTGGAGGGCAGGAAGGCTCTGTTGAGGGATCTGGACAAACTGAATTGAAGAACTAAGGCCAATTCTATAATGATCCACAAGGTCAACGGGTCCTGCACTTGGTCAAAACAACCCCATGCAGCACTGCAGGCTTGGGGCAGAGTGGCTGAAAAGCTGTCCACTGCAAAAGCACTTGGGGGTGCTGGTCGACACTCAGCTGAACATGAGCCACAAGTGTGCCCAGGGGGCTAAGAAGACCGATGGCACCCTGGCTTGTGTTAAAAACAGTGTGGTCAAAAGGACTAGGGAAGTAATAATCCTCCTTTATTTGGCACTGGTGAGGCTTCTCTTGAATCCTGTGTTCAGTTTTGGCCCCTCACTACAAGAATGACACTAAGGTGCTGGATCATGTCCAGAGAAAGGCAATGAAGAGTATGGAGCACAAACCTGATGAGGAACAGTGGAGGCAGCTGGGGTTGTTTGTCCTGGATACTCAGGGAGACCTTATTGCTCTCTACAACTACCTGAAAGGTGGTTGTAGCCAGGTGGGGGTTGGTCTACTCTCCCAAGTAACAAGTGATAGGACAAGAGGACATGGCCTCAAGTTGTGCCAAGGGACATTTAGGTAAGGCATTAGGAAAAAATTTCTTCATGGAAAGGGTTGTCAGACATTGGCACTGGCTGCCCAAGGAAGTGGATGAGTCACCATCCCTGCAGGTGGTTGAAAGACATGTAGATGCGGTACTAATGGACAAGGTTTAGTGATAAACTTGGAAGTGCTGGGTTGACAGTTGGACTCAATAGTCTTAAAGGTCTTTTCCAACCTAAACAATTTTCTGATTCTGTGGTTCATTGATAGTATTTATTGTGTTTGATGAATCAGAGGAACAAACTCACCTATGTTTGGCAAGTCAGGCCTGGAGCACAAGTTGCACACAGATTTGGATCTTAGTCTGTGCATACTGAGGCTGCTGCCTTTCACAGGCTGTGCCCTTGTGCTAGAAAGGGGACCACAGCAATCTTCTGGCTTTTATGGAAGTTTGCAGGCAAGTTGCCAGCATAGGTCCTTCAATGGAAATGGACTGCCAAAAACAGCACCCTTGTTAGAATACACAGTGGATTGGTTTATTCTAGTTGGTTATCTACATAACCAGGATGGAAATGGGAGTAATGAATATATTGAAGTGTTTGGATATGACTTTATTCCTTAAGATTTTCAGTGGGTGAAAATTAGCATTAATTCTAAAGGAGGAGAGCTGACCGTAAAACCTCCATTGTAATTTACCTTAGAGCTACCAATCTTGCAATTACTGAGAAACATTTGCTAAAACTAAATTAAAAAGATAACTGAAACTTGACCCATGTTATAACAATATTGATACTCGTTTTGGATCACGATTACTCTTCATTTATAGAGATGTGTTAAAACCGGTGGTGTGAATCCCAAAAGTAAAATTACTGTGTGTCATTATGTATCACTTCTTTTTTCCATTTTTTGTTTCCCTATTTCACTTTTCTAAAAAATTTGGAGTGCCATGTTGATTTAGAGGTACAAAACACACATAGTGAATCCCTTTTCTGTTGCATCAAATCTGCAGGAAGCCTTGATTATGCAGTTTAGTATTTTTAAGCATTTTACTACATTTTTGTTTTTTATCAGATCAAATAAGTCATCGAATTAGCCTTTGAGTGACTCAAAATCTTGAAAGTTTGTTCATCATACAAAAATTCAAATTAAGTGTAATCTCCTCTTCTTACTTGTAATCTTTTTTATTGGTTGGAACCCCACTAAACTGTGTTCTATATTTAATTTTTTTTCTTGCACAGGTACTGAAAACATCTTCTCTTAAGGGTTTTCTCATGTAAAAAAGTTTCCCTGCAGTGAGGAGTTTGCGACACAAGATTCAACATAAAACATAATTTACAATTTGAACCTCTATCCACTTTAGCTCCATTAGAGCTTAGTCTGGTTGTGTGTTTTGGTGCTTTTAGGTACTTTACTGTGTAGGGAAATGTTGTTTTAAACAATGTCAACTTGTTTTCTCCCATGGCAAAATAAAGGCCAGTGCATGTTGTTTCCACAGAGGTGAACTAAGAATAGCTGAAAACTAGAAGATATGTTTTCAAACCCTACATCCAAAAATCAGAACTATACTAGAGAGCCAGTAAGGTTTGTATTTTCCTGTTCTGGTTGAGCAAAATGCTTTTCTCACTGCAGTGTGTTTCTCTCATTGCCTGAGAAGACTCTTTCCTAATTTCATCCCCCCCCAAACATTTTTGAACTGTACTTTATTTTAGGTCTGTAACATTTTAAGCAGAAGCAGCTGCTGAAGCAACCAAGAGTTGTTTCTCTGCAAGTTCTTTAAGCTTATTGACTGCAGGAAGCAATGGACTCCAGGCCAGGCTTCCTGCTGGGTCTCACAAGATCAACCCTGTAGGGATTTTGCTCTGCAGTCATTTCACTGAAAACAGAGAGAAAGCAGGAAGCTTTGTTAAAACTGATGCGATGCCCTTTGCTTGGGATTTTATGTAGGACTATTTGGCTTGACAGGAGTTCACACACATGTTTTAGTGGCCTGTGACCAAAGACTGTTAACTCCTTAGTTACTAATGTTAATTATGACAAAATATTCATTCTGTTAATAACAGTATCAGCCCTGTGTTTCAGAGAGTTGATACTTCTTTTCTTGACAAATTTTTTGAGCTTTTTCCCATTGAAATTTTTATGACATATAGATTGTGTATACATATCTGCCTATGCATATACACACAAATTCATGCATGTATCTCTATATAGTGCACACATATACACCTCAAATCCAGAAGTATTTATTCACAGGATTCATGTCTTGTTTAGCAGATGGCTTATCTTTGGAGGAAATAGTAATGTATAGTAATATGTAATGTTTAAAGGTATTCCAGTTTCTCAGTTTCTTTCAGAGTAAATTATAACAGCTTTTGAATAGTGAACAACAACAGTTAAGGACAGGAAATAAAAAAGAAGGCAAAAGACACTTGAAAATATTGTGAGTTTGTATGTGTAGAGGTTGCTAATTGATACTTATACTGGTCTGGATAGGCCAACTAGTGGCACTCTCATGTTTGGGGATATGGCAGTGAACTCTTCTGTCTGTGCAACATTTAAAGTTACAGAAAAACACTTCAAATGTAAATTTTTCCTGTGAGTTTCTTATTAAATTATTCATATACTTTCAGTTTTGCTTAATGGACCTGTGTAAGTGCAGTGTTTCTAAGCTTAAGTGTTTGTTTTGCTCGTCTTCCAGACAGACAGGAAAGATGGTTTGGGGATCATGTATATGGGAATAAACATGAGCTCTAAAGTGGAGTGCAATATATGGCAAAAAATTTAAGCTATTTTAAGTCTTAGTACAGACTCTTCTAGAGTTTGGATAAACATTCCCAGACTAGACCTAGATGCACTTGGTCTTCTAATAGTTTTCAGGATTTGCAGAAGGCTGGGGGAAGGAGGCCAGTAATTCAGTTTCTGACAACCTTAACGCACCAAGGGTAGGTGAGAGAGCTGGCCAGAGCCTTGCCTGAGGCTCATCACTTCTTTCTGGAACCACCAAGGGCTCAGCTGGAGGAAGCAGGTGCTTGTTGTAAGCAGCCCTGGGAAAAGAGGAAAGTGGCTTGGTGTCCCAGCTTGCCTGGGGCAAGGACATACTACTACTTGGGCTTAATTCTCAGGGGTCCCTTCCAGCTCAGCATATTCTATGATTTTATGACTTAACTCTATGAAGGCTGAAAGCATAATTGAAAAGAAAAGGATGATGGAAACCCATCTGATTGGCTGAGGGAGGGCACTGCAAGTGGAGATGTTACAGTTCTGTAAATAAGCCATTCAGTCATATTTCCTTAATATCTGTAAGACCTTAGTGTTAAATGAAATGGTTTCTGTTAGTAGTACCCTGCAGTGCTGTGGATGAGGAGGTACAGGACAGGCAAAACATTGAGAGGACTCTTTTTCTGCCCTAGTAAATAATCCTGATGAACTGTATGCCAGAAGTGAGAAATGGTTTCCCTCTGATACATTTCCCTCTCTTGTGACTTAGGGTGTCTATTCCACTTGCCACTTCACTGCTGCCAGCAGCTGTGAGCAAACTGGTATGCAGTCTGAGAGAAGCTAAGAAACTGGGAACAGTGCATATCCAGTCACTTTACAGATTCTGGCCATGCTTGAGAAGTGGTGGTTGTAGTGTAGGACTTGGCATTGGGCTTACACACTTGGCTGTTTTGTCTGTTTTTAGAAGCAGCAATAGAAGCATAAGCAATGTGCTCAGTTGGTATAGCAAGGGCTGAGGCTGGAATGTCAGATTAAGTTGCTCAGCCTGCTAGCTCTATTTCCAGTTGCTGAAGAACAAGAAGGTATTAGTGGTAATGACTTTTTGTAAATTTTAGCTCTGCTTCTTCAGTCTCTGAACTTTGGTGGTATAACATGTAGCATATCCTCTAACACATTTTTGCTTCCTTGAGATTTCCCACGGAAAAAAAATTACATGTTTTCATGACTGCTGCTAAATCATGATATTCATAGTGGTGGGCAAAACCAGAGAGAAGAGGGATGTATGTAAGGCATGAATTACCTTAACAGTTAGCATTGCTATGTCTTTTGTTTAGTGTGATATCCTGTTTGGGATTCTGAGCCTAAAGAATAATGTTGGAGAATTCAGAGCATGATCAGCAAGGGAGATTTAAGAGATTTTGCTCTCAGGAGCAAACTTAGCCAGGAGAAGATCAGAATACAAAAAAGACAATAAGAGGAAAAGAACTGTCTGTTCTTTATGGCTATGCTGGACAGGGCAAGAAATAATGAGGCCACATTCTAGCACAAGAGATTTCTCTAGTCTTTGGTGAGAAAAATAGCCAAAAAGATAGCTCAGTGATGGATTAGGTTGTCTAGGAAAGGTGTGAGTGCCTCATTGGAAGCTGACAGGAGAACAGGTGAGACAAAACTGTCATGAATGGTTTGTGTCTAGTCAGTCTTCCCTGAGGCAGGGGGACAGGCTTGGGTAAGCTCCCAGACCTTTTTTCTGTGATTCTCTGAATATTCAAGAACTCCTGTGTTGTTCTAATGTCTGGTGGGAACAAAGCAGCAGACAAGCTGCCAGACTGGTAAAAGCAATGTAGGTGAGAAGACTGATGAATTCATAGCCTGTGGGAGAGATGAGAGCAGACCTCTGATGCTGCTGCTGCAGATCACTGCCCGCACACCCTTTGTTTGTGTGATTCCTCAAACCATGCCACTATTGTGTCTGGGGCAGTAGCTCAGCAGTGTTCAATAGAGAGAGAAGAGAGGAGGATGGGAAGGACAATGAGAAGAAGCTAATCAGCTATCCTTCATACTTTGCTGCTTCCTCTGTACCCACATGCAAATACACATCACAAGTAATAAAATATATGCAAAGCTAATTGTGACAATATTTAACAGCTCTATGTTGAATGCCCTCAGTTGGTATGGTTCCCTCTCAGGAATATATTGAAAGATTAAAAAATCCCCAACCGAATAAATGACCCACTAATTCTATTGCTTTTGCTAGTGAAAGCCTCTGTAATTTATGTTACTCAGATGAATTTCTGTTAATTTCCTCCATAAACTGGAGTTGACAGACTTTGCAAAATTTCATAATGCATATGCATTTCCCACTGCTCTGTTCTGTTTGATATTGAGCCCATCTGAGAAAAACCATCTCTGTTGAATTCTTATTATTTGATATAGAAAAGGAGGCGTTGCACAGAAGTGGTAGGAAAGGTAATGATAGACATGAGAAGCTGCTTATTTAAAGCTTGTTCATGTGCAGAAATGGATGCCAGAGTTAGTGGATGAAGATGTTTTGTAGAGTATGAGAGTAGATTAAGAAACTCAGAGTGCACTAGGAGACCCCTTCCCAAAACTCTCTTTGGCAAGTCTGTGGTATCTGGTGGGGGAGAAAATACTCCTAATACTGCAAAGTGAGGCTTTGCAACAAAGAGATTATACATGAGGGTGGAGCAACACAATAATGTAGATGGAATTGTAACTTTTCCCTAAATAAATGGATGTGAAATAATTAATCAGGGGTTTTTTTGCCTAGTGTAAGCAGTCCTTGGTGTCCTAATATGACTAAGGCTCTGGACTTTCCTGGGATGTGGCTAGTGCTGGAGAAGGAATGAGTATGGATGCACCTGATGTAACTACCTTGGGTACCTGAATTGTCGAATCCATTGTGCATGAAGCTCAGCACAAATGTGCCACCCAAGTCCCTCCCTCCCTTCTGAGATGGTCTTGGAGGATTGTTTTCACCTCCAGGCCAATGGCTCATGTAGTTGCTACAAGCTTTCTGAGATATGCCATGCGGTATTACTGGCACAAAATGATGGTCATTGTATCCTAAAACAAGTGTATCTGTGATGCAAGCTTTTTCTTTTTTCTTCTCTCTTTTTTTTTTTTAAGTAGTCTTGGATTTTAGCACTCTGAGGGGCAGGAGGGGAGATATTTTCTAGCCAATTTGGGGGATTGGTAGGTCATGGTCTTCAATATTTATCACTGTATTTCCTTCTCTCCTTCTCTTATTCTCACAGAATATTCTGAGTTGGAAGGGAACCCCAAGGATCATCACATCCAGCTCCTAAGTGAATGGCCCATACAGGGATCAACCCCAAAACCTTGGTGTTATTAGCACTATGTTCTAAGGAACTGAGATAATCTCCAGATTCTGAGTGTCAAAGCTTTGTGATGAGGTTTTGACTTTGGAAACAGTAGAGGACTTAATGACAATTATACTGAAAATATTTGTTAACATAGTGTTGGTGGCTGCAAGTATATGAAAACCTTGAGCTCAATAGACTGGGATAGAAATCACAAGATTTTAATTGCATCAGGTTCTTTTGCCTTTTTTTCTGTTTTGAATCATAAGATGCATCTCAGCTGTGGTTTTGAGCATTTATTTATCAGCATGAGGTTAAGCAATATTTATGTAATTACTTCAAACAGAAGGAAATAAAAGCTTCTTGTTAATGTGTGAATCTAGAAGTTGTAATTCTGAGCAAATTAAAACTAATATTGCTGGTTGGTGTCATGTATGTGCATTGCAAGGTGATTGCGAGGATCTAAGTGCTGCTGCATGCACAGATGATATGTTTCCAATTAAGTGTTCCTACAATGTCCCAAGAGCAATATGGATTTGGCTTTCTCCCTTTCTGAATGGTGGCTAGAGCTAATTCAGAATAAGACTGGTGTTCCATGGTTGTTGATTAAAGAAGCACTTAAAATTTTGGTAGATGAGAGCATATATGTTTCTGTCCTTCTCAGCTGCCTCAAGTCTGTAAGGCAACACTATGACTTCTTTCAAGCTTTCCTAAGCTTGTGTGGAGTAAGTGTGAGCTTCAGAAAGTTGGGAAGAAATTGTTGCCCTGGCAGTGTGGGTAGGGCCAGTGCCATAGTAGTTTTAACTGAAGATGAGAAATTGTCTAACCCCTTGGGTCTTGGAGCTGAGCAGCAGGCAGGCATACTGTGAAGTTCATCCTATAGCAACAGAAAAGCAGCTCCAGTGTGTGAGGCTGCACTCAGCAGTGACACCCTTATCATGCTGGCTAGCTCAGTATCTATACTCTTATTTTAGTAGCCAAATATCTTGCTGTTCTGACTCCTTCCCAGGCTGTGGGGTATTTCTTGAAGTGTAGAGGAGGATATCCAATCCATAGCTGTCATGCCATTTCCTGCAATAGCTGTCATATTTTCCATCTTTTTTTAATTTTCAAAGGAATGATTTGTGTTCAAACCTTCTGCTATCACCATCAGGAGGCTGATTTCATTTGTCTATAAATCTTAACAGATCTTATGTTCTGTTGGAAGTCAAAGGAGATGGTGGTTTAGCTCTCAGATCATTTGAACCCTTTGCTATGTGATCAACTCTCAAAAGGATTAAAACAAAAAGCTGATTTAAAAAAAAATCTACCCCTTACCCTCCCAAAAGAACTTTTGACACTTTATTTCTAATTCCCTACTGAAACCAAGTCCGTCACTTTGGGACTTAGGTATACTCTGAATATTGTCATCGAAATCCACCCAGTTTTTCATTCTCTTGACTATTCCAGTTAAACCTACTCCTACTCTATCCACTTTAGGAAAGCTTGTTTTGTAAAGTGAATTGCAGGTTGTATTTCTTTCTTGATAGATGTGGTATTTCTTGATAGATGTCCCATTAGCACATGTATAACATTGTTATTTTAGAATCAATTATCAAGGTAATATTAATATCCATTTTTATGCTAGTGCTTGGAACTCAGAGCATCCTAGCCAGACTATGGAGGTCAGTAAATTGGTAATTCATGTACTAACAGTGGGGTTCAGTGAAAAATAGCAGCACTCTTGGAAAATTTTCCTGCAGTTCTTCAGTAAACTTTCAACTGATTTTTAGTCAGGAAAAAAAATTTAAAAACAGTCTTGTCTTTTGAAGAAATTGAGTAAAAATGAAGGTAGCTAGCCTAAAAAAAATGATGCATCTTTATTACCCAGGGTTGCTTATGCTTGTATTAGCCATTGACTGAGCTTTCTGTTGGGGTTAAGTATCCCATTACCCCATGGTGTACCACAGTCCTGCAGCTTGTATTTTTTATTTCCTTTATAATTTAACTCAGGAAGTGGGTGGATGTGGAAACATCCACTGTGTCTACTCCTAAAGTCTTCATGTAGTACAACTTGCATTCAAAGAGCAGCAGAAAACTTACTGCAGTAAATAACTGTACTTACATAGGTGCTCCCTAGGTAGGAAAGGGATAGAGGTTTTTTTATTGTATTATAGGACTGTAACTTTGCATTCCACATTTCTGTGTATGTAAACTCTTGGTTTGTTGCACATTCCTGTGCATGTTTAATCTGCAGAGAGTATGCTGAGAGGCTTTTTAGGAAATCTCTCACGAGTTCATCAGCTAGAACAGTGGCAATTGGAGGAAACCTTTGTAACAGGCAGGAGGATAGATGCTCATCATCATGACCAGTAGTCCTCTGTGCATGCATGCACATCCACATAGCTCTCTTGAGCAGACTTGAAAAGTCCTAAGGTGCTCTTCAGAAACCAAGCAATGGTTTAGACAGTTGTTTCCAGCAGATGTGATTGCAAAGCTGAGTGCTGAAAACATGGTCGTTCCAGTCTGTGTAGCTGACAGATGTTGTGGAATGGGTTGTTAAGGTTGTTCCTTGGGGAGCAACTGAAGATGTGTTAGAGCCTGGATAAGATATTCAATCAGATTCTCATGACAGCAGGTAATAATGCAATATAAATGCGGGCAAAACACTCTACAACAGACTGGAATTGTGTCAGATGTTCTATGTCTGCTGTATCACAAATTATGTATTGCATACCTTGTTTCCAGGTCTGATGTTTTTGAACTGGTACAGATGTGTAACAAAAATTTTAGGAGATAAGAGACTTTGAATTACCATTTAAATATGGAGTGGTCAATAGCAGCAGTTTTAAAAAAATCAGAATAATCAGAGCAATAGCAAAAATCCCCTAAAGGCTCTTGCATGGAAGAAGTCTTCCTTTTTTATTTTCTTGACTTTAGGTTCCTAGACTTTAATCAGAGGAAAAATAGTTCCTACTTGATTCTTTGGGTCTGATATGATGCTTTTCAGCATATAAAGGTGGTTGACTTTCTTTCCACTTTACTTATAATTTATAGAAAGCTGCAGAATGACTCTCAATTGTGGGGTTTCATTGTCCTTGCATTTAATTTCCAAGGTCATATGTCCCACCTTCAGAAATAGGAGGATACCTGAAGCTCAGAAGAACATCACAGAGCAGTTGAAGGTCAATGAAAATAAACTAGAGCAGTGGTGTGACAAGATGGTCATGTATATATAGGAACAGTAAACATGATTTATTTATTTAATGCTCAGAGCCACCTAACATATTTCTCATCTCAATCTTGGTCTATAGGAAGGTACTTATTACAGTGCTTCAAAGATTGTTTTGTGAGCAACATATGGCATTAAATCATGTATGGCTTACTAAAGCTCAAGAAATGCTTGTTGCTCTCTTTTGCTGACCTCAGAGGTAGTGCCACCTGGCACTTCTTTCTGGAGAATACAAAATGAGGATTCAGGAAATATTCTTTAGTTACAATTCTTAATAATAGAAAAAAAAGCAACCCCAAAACCAAAACCAACCAACCAAACATACAAAACCATTTAAAGGAGAGAATCTGTCATATGTTGTTCCTTTGTAAGTATGTAAAACATTTATTTGAGGTAAGAATGAGCAACAAGTTGACAAGGGATTGAAAACTCTTTTGACTCCTTTTCTATTTTTCTGTCCCTTAAAAGCTGTTCTTCTAGACATTTTGAATCCTGATTGCTGTGGTTGTGGGCAAAGCCTCATATGAAGTACGTTCATTCTGTTTTACTTAGTAAGCTGCAGTAAATCAGTGAAAGGCCTCATTAATATGCTTAAACATTCCTACCTAAAATAAATACATCAAGGCTATTCAGGTTACTTTTGAATGCCACTGATTGGTAGAAATCAGGTGGGAGAGGACAAGAAATTAATGAATTTCTCTTAATTTTTAGAGGACAGAAAAAAGCTGCAAGCTCTTCCAGAAATGTACAAGCACTACCTATAAGTCAGGTTTGAATATTTAGCTGTCTTAATCTGTGCATATTGGGTTGTGTGTGTGTGCATGCATATAATGACTTTGCTGATGGAAAAATAAGACTAAAAAAGAAGAGATTATTCCTGTGAAGACTGTCTGCAGGTAGCTCCTTGCCATTTCTTTAGTCTAAAGGCAAGTGTGTGGTTACTCTGAAGATAGTTATGATTGTTATGCTTAAGTATCCTCTGAGGTCAGTCTAAATCTTGTAGCATTGTGCTTCCTGAGTAGATTTATGTATTCATGCAGCTCATCAGTTCTCTGCAGATATAACACATGAGGTCTTGGAAGCAATTTGATGTTGTAAGCACAGAGCTAATAAACTTTGCATCTCAGCAAAGCTAGTTGCCTTAGATAAAGCATCGAGCTGATAAGATTTCATGGTCTCTAGTGCCTGAGCCAGCCAAGTCACTGTTAATGCTAATAACTGTACTCCTAGTGTAGTACAGTTAATACAGGAATAGCAGGACTCAATATTTCCTTTTTCTCAGGTGAATGATTACACTTGAGTGCTGAAATGAAAACCTTTGGGTCTCATGTCAGGAGGCTGGGTTTTTTGTACCCATCAGCACTTCCTAGAGATGTCCTGTTTTCTTGCTCTGAAGTGCAAGGTGAGAAATGTGAGGCTGAACCTACTAAATACACTGAAGAGCTCTAGAAGCGAAAGAATATTTACCTATATCTATAGATCTGTCTAAATGTAGAGAAGCCGTTTGGAGGTCAGAATTATTCCAGAGTTGTTGATTTGTTTAGTGACTGAACATGATGTGCCTTTAGTGCTAGGGTTTGCTATAAAATCGGTTAATTCACTTGCACTCTTCAGAGCAAATATTTGGTTATGCTCGTGTTGTCCTGCAGCAACAGGAAAATGACAGTATTTTGTTTTGCCAGGCCTTTTTAGGTGGTGCACTAAGAGCATTTGTTGCTGTCTCATTGTGCACTTGGCTTACCTGCTCTGACACCTGGAGGTGTTTACCAGTATTTAGTTTGTAGTTACACTTAGGACAACTTCACTGACTGCACTTTGGGAAGAGTGGTCTGTTGTCACCTTCTGTGTCTTGTGTTGCTTTCTGATGAAATACAATTTTAGTCATTGTAGCCATCTGTATGAAATGTCTGACCTGCTTCCTTCAGTGTTTGTAATTTCTGTGGCTTCTTTATAATATTTTCTTTTGTTGAGACTGATCAAAAAATATTTTGATTTTATTTGTCCCTTTGTCTTCTGTGGGATGAGTAAACAGAGTCCCCTTTGCCAACCCATTCATCAGTCATGCAAATGTGTTGTCAAGTAAATTTCATAATTCTTTGACTCCACAAACAGGAAAGTCCAAATCTTTGTCAATGACCAGCATTTTAAGCCACTATTCTATCTGAATGAACTATCTTGCCTCAAGTGCAACGGTCAAACTGTGATAGGGGTAACAATATTCATGTTATGCCACCTCCCATGCCCATATAACCTGCTATTTGTACTTTTATTTTGTTTACCAGAAGGGTAATAGACAGGAATAAATTCAATTAATCTTGCATCACCAAATGTCATCTGGTTCTTCTTTATTCACTATTTTATTGATGAACTTACAGAGCCATTTTAGATGGATTAGGCACAATTGTCCTTTTCAGAGGTTGGTCTTAGTTGCATCCCATCTTACTGTAACAGAAGTATGCTAGTATTAAAGTTACAGAAGGCACTGATATGAGAGACGTTTTGGAATGAGGTGTTTATATTCTAAGGTCAGCCTGAGAGGAAGGTGCTGAGGCAGAAAAACTCAGAAGTTGGTTTTAAAAAAATCAGTTTCAGCTCATTATTACATTTATTACATTTATACATTTATTTAAAACCATTCACTATTGATTATATGACAAATAAAAAAACTACCAGTCAACACCTCTGACTTTTAAATATTCTGAAACAAAACTGGAGGACTACATACAGATAATAAAATAGTAGACTGCCTACTGATACTGATTAGATTTCAGTGTGAGACGTTCTGTCATATTGCTGTGTTCTGAGAGCTTAAAGAACATCAAAGTTGTCATTTCTTTATATATCTTTGTGTGATATCTTTCAAAGAAAAGCATTTAGGACCCCAGAATACTACTGAAATGAGCATTGTGAGGAGAGAGCAACCAACATCCTCTGGAGCTGTGTGTGCATAGCTGTGATCTTAATCTTGGAGACAACTTGAATTGTCCTAGATAAGTTTTCATTTTCATTTCTCCCCACCTTCTTGCTAGTCACCTAGCAGATCAATAGGATCTTTATCCTCCCCTCCACATTTTTCCTTGCTGCTTGTTTATCTTTGTAGGATTAGGCTGAACATTTTCCTTCTCCCTCAAAGTACTTCCAAGCACTTCTTTGCTGCTGGTCTCTCGTGATGCTTTGAATTTGACCTCCTTCTGTCCTCTGTGTAGATGGCAAATAGCTTTGTGCACTGTTATTTCCCATTTTAGTAGGTCTTCATACATTTTTGTGGACATTTGTAGAAACAGCTTGCACACAAGGCAAACTAGCTGTCCCTGAGCAGCTGGGTATTTATGACCCATTAACATGTGCTGAGTTTTGAGACTTTCTCAAATGATGATACAGAGCTTGAGTACTGATCACGAGGGAGGTATTTGCTGCCTCAGTGCTTAGCACTTCAATGCAATTTTTTAATGCTTTGATGTTATATTTAGTGGTTTGTTGGAAAGTGTTTTGTGCTTTCAGAATTAGGCTTTTTGTGCTGCTATTATATGTAGTATCTCTGGCTGGAAACTATTCTTTGCATTAACATCTTCTCCATCGAAGAAAACTTGAGACTACTCTTTTGTTTGTGCGTGTGTTTCAGAAAACAAGCCAATAGTATCTGTGTGACTTAGGGTAGTTGTGTGTAACCAGAGCCTTTGATAGCTTAAAGTTCTAGTCTGCACGCTATAAAATAGGGAGGGAGGAAAAAGAGCACAACATCTGCAGATGAAGAAACTGAAGAAGCAGGGTCACTCACATGATTTTTCCAAGGGAAGAAAGCTGATCAAGGATGATCTAATGCCAACATAGACATTACATTTATCTAAGTTGGTGAAGTCAAAATGATTTCTTTTGGACTGATGCTTTTCTAAACTAATTTTGATTGATAATTATTCTTCATGTTATGAATTCAGACATAAAATCATAATGCTTATTTTGTACTGACCTCTACAGTTTTTTTCCTAATCAAGTATTTTAAAATGCTGTTTGGGGTTGAGGAGGTGAGAATGGGAAGCATTAAAAATTAAAAAACATACTTCTAATTTTGAAAAAGTAGAATTGCATTCATTTTAAATGACAGATCTTTTCTTCTTTGTGTTACCTGTCAAATTTGGGTGAATTTTCATTTAGCCAGCATGAAATTTTTGGCAGAGAAAACAGGATAGTAGTTTGGAGTTTTTTAAACTAGGAGCTGAGAAAGGCAGACAGGTGTTGGGGAGAATTTAGGTCAGACAGATACATTAGTAAACCAGAGATTCTTTTCAGCCTAGTAAGGAAGAGGAAGAACAGATGGAGATCCTGGAGTTAAAATGTCAGAGCACAAAGCTAAAATGAGTGTGTCAGACTAGAAGCTAAAAGAAAATGATGGCCATTGTCTGTACACCTGGGTGAGGAGCTAGAAAGCCAGAAGAGATGAACTCCTTTGTCCATAGTTACTGAGGCATGGCAGACTGATGGCAGTTGATGGACATCTGTGATTCCTTACTGCTGAGTGCACATAGGATGAATTAGGTCACAGATCTGAGTGGAAGCTGTTCTATGATCCTGTAGAACCAGAAAAGGAGATGTGTGACAGACGTACTGGACTGACTGTGTTTTAATACTCTGTCATGAGGTCATACTGCCTCGAAAGGTGTACATTCAAAGAAGCTAGGTTAAGTTTGCAGATCTAGCCTTAGGTTTTGTACCTTTTGAATACTGCAGTGCTGTCTTCATGTCAGTTAATACAGATTTCTGTTTTTCAGTGGGTTTGTAAAAAATGTATTGTGCAGAAGGGTGTGTGGGAAAGCCAGACCAAAAGCGCAGGAATGCAAGATTTTCTGCTCTTGTGTGGGTAATCTGTTCTCTTGTGTAATCAGGTTGCTGACAGTTTGCTAAATCAGTTTTTCATTTTCACAGAGAGGTACTCTGCCTCTGCCATGGAGTTTAATAAAGATGTTTTTGTTGTGAGACTTTTGTCATCTTAGCAGGGCAGTGTTTTCCTTTTACTGGATGAATTTGGAAAAAATATTTATGGTGAAAGATACTTTAGGGCTAGATACTAATGGGAGATACTGTCTTGTACTTTTTTTTTCAGAAGCATCACAGACTCTGTTGTTCCATAACAGAGACTTACACAAAAAGAGTTGATTTATCTTCCTGTTGTATGGGACATTCTGTAAGTGCTGTTTGTCTCTTTCATAACAGGCAAAAAAAACCCCTTTCCATAACAAACACTGTAAATGAGGAAAATAATCTGATCCTGCCAGATGCTTGATAAAGCTATATTACGCTGCTTTCCTTTTGTACATAAGGCTGGTGGTTTCTTGGGACTAATGACATTCATGTCTTCAGTCTTTAAAAACAAATAACAAAAAAACAAGTCCCAGAATAATGCTTGGCTGGAATAATAGATAAGATTGTACATTACTATCTGAGACAGTCTGGTATCCTCTTAGACATTTGAATAGTCCGCAAACACTGTAACTGCACACGTCAGAGAGACTCTGCTGTGTAGTTATCTCTGATTGTTTATCTCTCCAGTTGGAAATAAGCTGGTATAGTTCACCTGTATTCTGTAGCTAACCTAGCAGCGTGTTCCTGGCAGAGTTGGAAAGGAGACTGCCATTAAATAATTGAGGAGCTGTGAAACAGGGATGATACTTGGATAGCTGTTGCCTGTTACTTTCCTTAAACTGAGGGATAAATATGGGAGTCTTGAAATCTAAGTCACTAAAGTAGCAGATCACTGGAGCAATTATTTGGTGCCAGTCTCTTAGTGCCACAATTTCCTCAGACTGTGTGACAGGGAGTAATTCTTCTGGTAATCAGAAGAAGTGCAAATAAAGGTACAGCTTGTTCATAGACTGCAGAAAATACATTATGATTTATTTAGTTGGGGCACAGGAGGTTGAACCTTCAATCCCTATGGATTCCTCAGTGAAACTAATTGAAATATAGCAGTGGAAAATTCAGGGGAGGATGGAAAAGAAAGAAAGGAGAAGTTATTGCTTGGTTCATGATTATCCATGCCATCTAAGGTTAAGTATGCTTGGAATTAAAAGCTAATAGCAATTAGTATGGAATTGTGTTGGGCAGTTTGTGGTGAGACCGAGGACACCTTCAAAGCCTTGTTTGTAGACACAGTGGTCCTGCAGAGTAGTTTCATGGGAAGGTTGGCAGTGCAAAGGTGGTGTGTAGCCATCTTTCCCTAAACACTCAATAATAAGCAGCAAGTCCTACAGAAAAATGTCATTCTTGATGCTTGTGTGATATTGGAGATCGTGGAGATACTGGTATCTAACTGACATCAGTTCTGGACTCTTCTGTAAGGTGGTCTTTTCTCCATGTGTTTGTAAAAATGGGGCAGCAGCTACACAAGCAATGTACAGCATGGTGGATTCTTTCTTACTCTCTGAAATTCAAATAAAGGCAGAGGTTTGATGACAAAAAAAGAAAAAAGAAAAAGGATAAAAAAGGAAGTAAAACCTGATAACCATTTATTCTTGCATTATTCATATACACATCAAACTATAAAGGATGATTTGCTGAACACTAACTCAGTTTCTGGGTAGTGTATGAGTAACGTAACAGCCACAGGCAATGAGGTTGATGCCTCCAGGTAGCTATTCAAACATGAAACACAATCTTGACAGGTTTGGAGGTTTTTTTATTGCAATTGAAGCATCACTTTCTAAATAACCTTTCATTTGAACATCAGCAAGAATGTTTGAAATCAAGTGGGATCTCTTTAAATATTAAGCACTTCTGACAGCAATATTAATACTAAATAACATTTAGCAAACTAATCTGTTTTAACATGTCCATAAGAAAACAAAAGCAGTAGTAATTTCTAGTTACTACATTAACTTCAGTATGATGTTTATAAAACTTCTGTCACTCTGAAGAAAACAAGTTAGGTATTAATGCAGTTTTCCTGTCTTCAAATCCCTGAGAAATCATTTGCATCACTAACACAAAGAAGGACATTTTTCATGCATATACTTGTGTATGACTCAAAATAAATTTTAAGAAAAGCAAAGTAAAATGTTGTTGCAAGTCTGTACACTATAATGGCTGATCAGCTCCTGAGACTGTAAAAGGAAATACAGCCAAGATCTTTAGAAAGAACTAGCCTTTCTTCTGAAATTGAGTTATTTTTGCCATTCAGCAGGCGCTTCTTTGGCTACCTGAGAAAAATTTGTGTATAGTGAATAGCCATTCTTGTTTTCAAGAAGGTGGATGATGAAGGTGTGTGAAAGGAAGGAAGAATGGCTTTGCAACATGTGTAAAGGATGCAGAATGGCTCCTCAAGAGGAGGAAATAGTCCACGTTTATCCAAGAACAAGGGCATGAGGCAGTATATAAATTATGGAAAAGTTAAATGTAGTATTTCACAAGCAGAGCTTGTATGTTGCTAGAACCTTGTCAAGATGGCAACCACAGATCCTGAAGAAAAGCAAGGGAAAACTCATCAGTTTTCACATAAGTGTCATTGCAGCAGAGCGTCACTCTGTTTACATTAAAGACTTTAAAATCGTTTCATGCTGTACCCTTTAGTGTGGTTAGTGCTTCATGTATGCAATGTGTGATATCAGGTAATGTAATTTAGTGTCTGTTTTAGTGTATCTTGTTATTCGGAAGTGGATTATTCACTTGAGGATGTTAGAGAGTATCCCAAGAGCGAGGGTTTTTTACTCACTTAGGCAGATCACTCTTGAGTAACATGACTTTTTTAGTTGTTCCAGGAAACCCATATTAGAAAGGAAGGTTCTGGCAGGTATCAATGCCATTTAGCCTCTAAAGGCCAATGCAGAATAGAAAAAACTCAGAGTGGAAGTTCACTATCTTTCTGTTTCAGTGAACAAGAGATGTGTGGCCACCTCTGGGTGAGCGTTGTTTGGACCATGGGTGGTAGCCAAAAGGTTGCAATTAGGCTCAAGTCCTTGTCCTGTTTTTTCTACTCTGCCATGCTGTGTTCTCTGTAACTTCTAATCCAACACAAGAGAGGAGAAGGAGGAAGGGTGTGAACAATGCTGATAAGTGCCCACAATTACTTTTTCAGGTTAAATCCCATCTGGAATGTGATTAATATGCCCCATCTAGTGTAGTGTGCAGTGGGCTTGTTCACAGTTTTATCTTTTCACACTGTTTTTCCATTAACATGTGTCCAACTCCTAACAACCGGGATGTTTTAATGACAGATTCCTGGACACATACTCAGAGAGAGGCTATCTATTTCAAATAGAGTGTAGCAAGCATGGAATGAATTTTGATCATTTGTACTGGGAAACTTCTTCCTTTTTTTGTTTTTTTTTTTTTTTACTGTAATATAGTATTTGTGGGTAGGGAGTGGTGTTGGTTTAGTGGTTTTCTTAAGTGCTTTTCTCTCTCTCTTTTTTTTTTTTTTATTTTTGACAAAAAATATATTAGCAGGATTTTTTCTGATATTTTAAGAGACAGGGAACATGTTAATGGTTTATAAAGTAGCTTCCAAAATAACTATCACAGCTAATGAGAGATACTTTTCCAAGCTAAAAATTTCTTGGGTAAGTATAACTTAACTTAAGTGTTTTAATATTCTACTGATTCAGAGAACACTGATAATATATCCTGTATTGAATAAACTGGCTGACTGGATTCTACTGAAGAACGTGGTGTCAGGATTGGAGTGATTGCCAAAACCTGTCAACTACGGTTTTGGCTTGACTTGGTGATTAAAGGGGAAAAGTCAAGACTATATTTGGGTAGCCTTGGGAGAGGAAAATGTGGGGAAGTCCACAGATTTTGGAATGTTGAAATGTCTTTTTAGTGAGTGCTTGAGATATCTGTTAGTTTAACTGTTCATCTCTGTATTTCATACCTGCCCATAAATTGCTTGTCCTCTGACCAGTAGAAATGCATCACTACAAGTAGAACACTGATTTTCATTTTTGGTGCAGTTGAAATTCTCACTCTCATGAAATTGCATACCACTGCCTAGAATGCAGTACATTACATTTAAAAAACCACGTGTTTTTGCTTGCTGGCCTGTGTTGCCACAGTCAGGGTCTCAGGGCTTTGTTAAGCTGCAGTTTCTTGTGGTGTGTTGCTTTCAGTGTATATATCTCTGTCAGCATATATACTCACTCTCTATATTTCTGGGTAGTGAGAAAAAATGACCTTGAGCCATAACACAGCAGTTGCTCAGGGACACTCACTGTTAACTAAGCCAAAGAGGGAGGACTCTGCCTGAGTGAGTGTATTGCCCAGTGCTCTATAGAGAATGACCTGAAATGCTTTCAGGGAACCAGGGCACTAGGTTCAGATTTTCTTTTTAGAGGAGGATTTCTTTTTTCTCCCCTGGGAACAGAAAACCCTGAAGCACACTCACTGCTGCTGTAAATTTTCTGTCTCAGCTGCTCTGTTATAAATTAAATGGACTCCTTCTGGACATGAGAAAGCAGATTTAATCAACACAAAACTCAAGTTCACTGTTGTTTCTGTAACAGGAAGAGGAGTTTTTTTGTTTGAAATCCTAATTTAAGGACAAATTTGGCAGCTAGTATCATCAGGGATACTCTGATGATTCTTTTTTCTTTATTTAGGTTTTTGGAATCTCTGCCTTTCTGTTAATGTTGAATGTAGTTTCAAACTTATTTTCTAAATTTTAGCAGCTCCTCAGCCCCCAATATTTGACAAGCTGTTTAAACTGCTTCATTGAATGTTTATTGTAGGCGTTCCTTAAATGTAATAGAATATTGTATTTGGAGTGTGTGCTTTCTCAGTTGTGAACTATTTTGCTTGTGAGCAATGAATGCTTTTTGCAATCAGCTCTAGAAGCATGAGAGAACTGCAGAGCAAAAGCTAGCACTGCAGCATTGGAGAGGTTGTGTTCAGCTCTGTCTTCAGGCAAGAGTCATTCAGATCTGTCGCAGATCACTGGATCCTTGTGAGGAGTCAATATACAAGTTACTCAAGGCTATTCAGCATTTGGTTTAAGAAGGCTTTAATGAATACTGTTAAACATGTAAGTAGTAGGTTTTTCTAGACAATGCAGTTGGTTCCTTTTGTTTCTCAGACTGTTAGGATTTTAAAATAATGGCTGAGGGCTTCATCACCCATGACAGATGGATGGTTGTGGGGAGGCAGTTGTGATGTCAGCGCAGTTTGGAGGCACCTGTGTGTATTTGGGCAGCGTCACTAAAGAGCTTTAAATACTATCAGCAGCAGAGGATGAGGCACTTGCTGAACCAACTTCCAAGCTCTAGGAGATGTTACTTCCTCTGCTGTAGTAGGCCTGTTTGCATACAGCCTTTATTTTTCAGATATCATTTTCTGAGGGCTGTAGCTCATTGTCAGTTTATGTCCAGGTACTTTGGGATTGATAATATGGCTAGAATTGCTAATATGGTAAGTCTAAATGCACTTTTTGTTTTTATGGTTGATTATTAAATTAACATTTTTTTTCTCAGAATGCTATTTGATACCTCAGCTTTCTGAAAGATTTTGTATTATTTTATTTTAATCAATAACTACAGATTCTATAAAGGTGTTGCTTGTGATTCATTTGCTATTCTGTGTGTGAGATACAAGAGCAGATGATGCTGATCCTTGTACAGAGGGGCCAGCAAATCAGATTTCTGTCTGAATTTATAAAAACCCTAAATCTGTAAACCTATCATGCAGCTGCAATCCTGATAAACTTACTGCAGAAGCAGCAGCAAAAAATGGCTTCTGATTCTCCTGGCAAAGTCAACTGCAACAGTGCTGAGTCAGTGCTTTCCTGAATTACAGATCTCTTGGATGGGTTTTTCTGCTGGCAACATCACAGACCTGGTTCTAGCTTCTCCAAGTAGGTTTACTTGCTCTGTTTCTTTAAAATGTGACAGAATAAACTTCCCCCTTCCAGGCTCAGTCTTTAATCAGTCCCTTGGCTCATGCTGGCCCAAAGCAGCTGGGAGCTGCATCTGTGAGGCAACAGAACTGCTTGGTCAGCAGGCACATGTGGGTTGCAGATGGTACTATTATAGTGCTTGTAACACCGAGCAAACTGTAGTAGAACACTTTTTCTCTTGAATAGTTAACTTGACTTTATCTAGGGTGATGTTTAGGTAGCTGGGAACACAACCATAAATGCAAACCACCCTTGCTGAATGTCAAGATGGGTTCTTGAAAACATCAGAGTGCTGAAGCTCCTAGCAGACTATGTTCTTGGCTTTTTCTTAACAGAAATAAAACATACTTCACTCTGGCCTGCTTGCACAACAAGTGAACTGTTTTGACTAATATTTCCCCTAAACAAAATAAAAATGTTGAACTCTAGCATGGAAAACATCAGCTTGAACTTTGGCAAAGCTGCAAGCAAGTGAAAACAGGGCTCTCTGTGGAAATGCCTGGCAACTTTAATACTTGGCAGCACCGTCAATCACACCTATTGTAGCAGCAATAATGTCAAGTGCTTCCCAATTTATTATGTACCATTGGGATGATGACCTGTTTAGCCAAACATTTGAATAAATCACTCTTGGGCAATTGACACAGATGACCAATACTGTGACATTTTTGAACACTTTTAAATAACAGATTTATGGTGAAACAGGGCTGATGATTATGTGGGTAATAGAATAGAAAAGTACATATTGATGTATTGTGTTCAAACCACATTTCAGAGAGTGCCCTTGGGCTCAGCACTCAAGTTATTTTATTTGCATTGACCTTTGTATGGATGTTAGAAATGTTGACTAACCTCATGCTGACAATGTTATTAGGTGTTTTGGGGAGAGTTCTGCAAATGCAGACATATTCTTATATTATTCAAAATGCCTTGAAAGGTACAGGCTTTCATGGAATATCAACATGATGACCTTTGCTTCATAGCTCTGATAGCTGAGGAAATCTCATTATAGACATTGCAGTGTAACTTTGGTTTGACTTAATGTTGTGTTTCTTTCTAAAAACAGAACCAAAAAAACAATTTGCTCAAAATGTGATTTAGCCTATAAGGCTAAGGTATTTTATGTTATGCTTTTATGATAGTTTTCTTATTGCTGTGAGAAGTCTGTTTCACAGACTAGTGGAAAGCATTTGTAACAGCTTTTGGAGAGAGGACTAAAAATATTTGCAGTTCTGTAGGCATCCCCTGTGTTCCTTGTGTGTTTGGTGATTGCTCACCTAACACAGATTAGCATGAATATATTGATAGGTATTGCTAACCTAAAGCCAGAAAGCTTAATTAGTCACCTTCACTGCCCGTGAAAACCTTCTCAGAAAAAATGAATGATATGGCTTGTTCTAATGTTATGCCCTGGGTTAGAGCTGTGCCAGCTCTTAAGGAGAGTTTTTGTGGTTGTTAAGGCCACTGATTGAATGAAACATTATGTTGATTCCTGTCTGGATATTTGACCAGCTCTGTAATTTTTTTGTTTTTTAAATTATCAGCAGCCACACAAAAATATCTAAGGTTTTAAGACTCTGGATTGATTTTGGAGTATAATAAAGGATGGTTGATTGTGGAGCTGAGGAAGCTGGGGATTAGTCTAAGAACACCACCACATTTTTAGAATCGCTTTTCAGCCACTACGAGCCCTGGCCTGTGGGTAATAATGTTTGTAGACCCAGAAAGTGGAGACTGTTGTCTCAGATCCTAGTGCTGCTATCACAGGCCACATCTGACAAGGCAGTATGGGACACAAGTCAGAAGAGTCCCTTCATTTTCCCTGTCTCTGACTTTGTGTGCTGCTGGGAGCAAAAACGGGCCCAAATGTAAGGGAAACAAAAGTGTCTTTCCCAGTTACCAAGCCCTTTTCACTGAATGAAACCCAGCACCTACATAGAGTGCATTTTGTCCTGTATCCACCAGTGCAAAGCCTCTTCAATTACTGCCCTTTGAAATCTAGTGGAGTGGTTCAGATACTCTGAAATAACAAATACAGTGGTAGCATCAACAGATTACTATTTTTATAACACTATCACTTCCCAGTTATTGTTTCGTAGTTCACTGTGCTAGCCATGAGAGAATTTGCTTCTTGACATAAATATTTGTGTCTAAACAATATGCAACTCTATCACCATGACAAAAACAGTCTCTCTGATGTGCTGGGAAGGAAGGAAGGAAGAGACTTACCTGGGAGAGCTGTAAGGTTTATTTGGGAGATAGATTAAGAATTAAATGACCTTTTAAGTTGCAACAAACCAAAAACCCCCTGGAACTCGCTAACAGTTTGGAAGGGTACTTAGGGATTTGATATTACTCCCTTCTTTGTGTGCTTTCTTAGATAACATTCATTTCTGAGAAAGGGTAGCTTGAAAAGCAGTCATACCATGTGTTTGAGAGCCAGGTGAAACTCTGTCTTATAGATTGACCTGTTACCCTGCTTTCTGAGGCACTTCTGGTTTCCCCTGGTACCTTGGGGTTAAATTCCATTTTTAAATAAACGGATGCAATTTGAATAGATTGCAAACTGCATTCTGTTTTTCTTGCTTGTCTACAGCAGCCTCCCTGACATCCGATCCCGTCAGATCTCGGAAGCTCAAGCAGGGTCAGCCCCGGATTAGTACTTGGATGGGAGACCTCCTGGGAAATGCCGGGTGCTATAGGACTTCACTGTCACCGTCCAAACTTGCTCGGCCGTGGCAGATGAACCTCAGAACTTAAACGGTGGGGCCAGTTCTGAGCACGCTGTGCCTCACCTAAAAAATCCACTGCGCAGGCTGGAAGGGCACGTGGGGAGAGCCCTTCCCAAATCTTCGTTCGCGAAGCTGAGCTACACACACACACACACACACACACACACACACACACACACACAAATCCCTACAGAAAGCACCAACCCTTTAAGGCAGTTAAATGCCAAGGCAGTTAAATGCCTCCCTGACATCCGATCCCGTCAGATCTCGGAAGGGTCAGCCCCGGATTGGTACTTGGATGGGAGACCTCCTGGGAAATGCCGGGTGCTGTAGGTTCTAGTCCTGAGGACTTCACTGGCACTGTCCAAGCTCGCTCGGCCGTGGCAGATGAACCTCAGGTCTTAAACGGTGGGGCCAGTTCTGCGCACGCTGAGCCTCACCTAAAATCCACTGCGCAGGCTGGAAGGGCACACCCACCTGGGGACAGCCCTTCCCAAATCTTCGTTCGCGAAGACGAGCCACACACACACAGAGCAGTCAAGCAGGAATGATAGTCTGCCTCTTGATAGCTGCTGTTTGGACAGCTGCAGGAATTTGCAGCTCTGCAAAGAAGTGTGTTTGACCTGCTGATGTCCTCTATCCCAGAGAGGAATACTTCATGGGATGAAGTTTAAAATAGTCTGGAGGAGAAACATTTGGATATTTTGTAGATAATTTTTATCATTGTGTTGGCAAAGCAAACTGTATGAATACCAGAAAGCCTAATTAGGTGTCTTCATGCCCTTAAGACCTACTTAAATGAGAATAAATAGAAACATTGATTTTAGTAGCTGCCAGTAAGAGGAATATCTTTGAGGATGTTTGAAAGTGTATTGAGAAATTACATCACAAAATGTTTTCCCTTTAATATTTATATAAACACTGATTAACAGTTGAAGAGACTAAGCTGAAGTTTATTTGTTTTACCTTGTTTATTCTGTCTCAGAAAAGCCCTGGTAGAAGAGACAGATCCTAAACTTTGACAGACAGGTCAGTGGATTCCTAGCCTTTGGGTGAGTTGGCTTGGAAAAAAAACCCAAGCTCAAAACAGTTTGACCAGAAGGAGTGGGGAGGTTAATGTTGTGTTGCAGGAAGCAGCTGTGACAGTCACTCTCTCTGGCACAGTTGGAATGTCCCAGCTACTTTAAAGTCAGGATCTTTTCTGAACTTGGTATCTTGCAAGCTGTTGCTGTTGATTCTTTAACCTGCAAAGAAGATGAGAAAGGGACATGCTTTTGATGTCAGGACTGGCAGTGCTTGGACATTTTGTTCTCTTGTCTTGGAAGCCCAATGTCTGCTACCATGTACTGCGTTGCTGCTTAGCTGCTCTGCACCTAAGTGGGAATAGGAAGACTTTTACCCTCTTCCTGCTCATTTTTTTTGTCTATTAGTTTTAGTACCTTCAAGTAGTTACAGATCAATGGCTCTTTATCTGCCTGTTACCCTTGCTGATGCAATTCCGTGCAGCCCTGTCCTACAGGTGTCTTCTCAGGGTAGAAAAATGGCCCATTTTTTCTCTTCATATTTGGTTTTTGACCTCTGTGAGCAGAGACCCAAATAGAAATTGTTATTACTTGCACACTGAGAGTTAAGAAAATATTTCTTCTGGACTGACTGAAGGATAAGTGACATTGTAAGAGATACCTAAATTGGACGTACATTTAGGTAGCAGCCAGCAAGGTCCCTAAACTCCTGTTACTATTCCTGCTTATACTGACTTCTGAGTCCATGAGTGCTTTTTAATAAAACTAAGCTCATGTTGTGAAATAGTGTTTTAAGGGTGTTGAAAAATCTTAGCCCTGATTATGGAGGTTGTGATTGTGTAGTTGGTTTTTTTGGATCAAGATAAAAGAGGAGAGTAGTTTGCTATGGTTACCTGTTACTGGATGTTTGCTCTCCAGAGCACTGCTTGACTGAGTTCTTGTACAAAGTCAGGGTTACGCTTGAGTGTGGGTGAAAGCTAAGGAATGCTGTCAAGAAGATATTGTGACACTCTGGGTGGGCACAACTTAAAACATGGTTGATATGTGTGAACCTATTAGTCTGAAATACTTCTGTGTGTGCTGCTGGGCTGACAAGTTTGTTAACACACAGGCACCAAACCAGAGGCAACGGGGAGCACTGAACTTCTGAAATTATCTTTGAGAAACAGAATGGTGAGCAGAACTGGAGGAACTCTGTTTTGCCCTCTGTTTTCAGTGAGAGGGATGTAGGAAATGCACATTTCTCAGGAAGAACAAAATAATAGAGATGATAAAGGGTACAAAAAAAATGGAGAAAGAGAGGGTGAATACAAAGACTGACCTTGTCTCAAAAGTCTGGGACAGGCAAAGGCAACAGGAAGAGACAAGCAGGTTTACAGGGCACCATAGCTGCTTAACTTTATTGTCTGACCTGGTGCGTCTCATAACATGAATGAGGTAGAAAGATATTAGGAGACAAATAGCAATTCAGTAAAACAAATCCAATTGTAAGATCCTCAGAAGAGACCTGACACAAGCCTAAATCTGCTTCCAACTGGCCAAAAAAATTAGAGAAGGCAATACGCAGGGAGGGTGTTTTCCATCTTCTTGACCTGCATTCTCGCAATAACTAACAGGTGGTCTTTATGGAACTGCTGAGTAGAGTCAGCTTGACTAAATACTTGATATGCAACTCTGTAGGGTTTAATTGATGTACAGCATACCAGGATAATAGAGCATATATGTAAAAACTGCTAGATTGGAAAGGTCTTTCTGTTGTCTTGCAGGACTTTGCCCTTGTCTTGCAGGGTCAAGGCCCTTGGACTTCTCTTCATATCTTGCCTCCCCATTATGAAGAAGGCAAGTTTTGCAGTGTGCCAGGACATGGAGTAGCTAAAGGGGTCCAAACATTGCAGTCTGACTCATGCTGCTTGGCTGCCTACAGTCAATCAAGACTTCAGCTTTTGGGTTTTTTTCATGCAAAACCATTTTTTTTTGAAAAAAAAAACATACTAAAAAACCCCACCCAATCCCCCTTGCATTCAAAACAATTAAAATTTTATTAAACTAATAGTTTTCTAAAAGCCTTCAAGAAAAACTGTATGCCTTCCAAAATGAAGGGAGTTGTGCTGATTTAAAGGTGAACCAGCAGGGGAGATGAACTCACCACGAGAGAGATTATAAGTCAGAGGCTAAAATTTAATAATAATATTACAATAAATACACTGACACAAAGAGAAATTGCTTTCAACTCACCAAACCCAGCAGTATGACCCAGTGTCCTGTGGCACAAACCCAAAGGGGTTTGTTAGCCCTTGTGCTGAGACCCATGTGGCTCCCCCCAAGTCCAAAGCATAAAAAAAAAGTGAGAAATCTATTGGTACAGGTCATGGCTGTAGTCTGGTCAAGAGCAGTGATCTCCTCCTGTTGAGGTCCTGCTGCTTCTCTGGATCCGATGAGAAGTTCCTGAGGTCTTCTTACCTACCACTTATGTACCCTCAGGGAACAGCCAGTCCCTCCCCCTGGGCAGGGACTCACACAATGGGTGATTAACTCTGCGAGCCAGGGGTATTGTTGAACCGTTGATGGCCCATTAGCAACTCCGCCCCCTCAGGCTGGGTGTGAAGGTGCTAATGACTCCCTGGGCAGCTGCTGCTAATGGTCCTTTGTCCTTGGGGAATGAATAGAGGGGGTAGAATACACAGCTTTGATCACCCCCACACAGTGTTAACTGGTCCCTCCTGCTGAACTAGGACAGAAGTAAAAGAGGAAAATATAACTGGGTTCTTCAAGCCAATTGTATGCTTTCAAGTTCAGTCAAGTCATTTTGCATTTTCTCCTGTTCAAGACGTCTCTTTATCTGACTGGGTTGAAGGTCTTTAAATTTTTTCAGTTAAATGTTAATTTGATAAGTATTGTCATAGAATAGCAGCAGAGCATATTTGATAGTGGAGCTGTTTTATGCTGGAAGCAGACTGGTTTGGAAAATGCAAGTTCATTTAAGCTTACTGTCAGAAGTAAGAGGTTTTTGTAAAGAAGCTTTGTCATCAAAGTTTCTTCATTCCTGACTGCAAGCTCTTCTTAAAAAAAAAAAAGTTATAATATTGGAACAGGAAGCTGAAAGATTGTATTTCCAGTTCTGAGTGACTTTCTATGTGATCTTGGACAGATCACAAGTGTCTTCTTGTTAGGAACTATCCATAGAAGCTGAGCAGTTTTATTTCTGGTTGTTTAAGAGTGATAGACCTGTACTATTAGGTGCTTTAAAACTGTGATTGATATGTGAAGTAGTTAGGAGACGAGTTCATGAACACTTGAAGGAGACACATAGGCCCAATTCTCTGCTTATTTTACTGATATGAAATGTGAAACATCACTAATTCAGACCTAGAATTCATAATTTGTGAGAAATTCTGTGATCTGGTAAGAGACAGAGACAATGGTAACGAAGCACAAACTTTTACAAAATTTGGATTGTAGAAGCTCTGATATGTTTCATTTTAATCTTTAACACTGTTACATTTTACTAGAAAAGACTTGTGCAATAAGAGAGAATGTTTGAGTCCAGCCTAAATATTCTGCCATTTTGCTCTTGCTCTAATGACAGTTCTCGAGGTCTTTAATTAAGTAATAATGTGCGGAGGGAGTCCAAGAATTCATGCATCAGGAAACTTCTCAACTTCAAAAGAACCAAAGGTTAGAAGAGCAGAGAACTTCCTTGTAGTCCTTCAATTTTTCTTGCTTGTGGGAAAAGAATAGATTGCTGTAGCTCTTCCAAAGGGATAGCTTTGATTGAAGTATCAAATGAACTTGTTGTTATTAATGACCTCCACTGCAAAGCTTTGCTGAATTACCATCTGTTATCCCATCACTGCCAAAATAGTATAATACTGGTGTGGCTGAATGTAAGGAGCAGTGCATCTAGACTTCTGTTACAGCATGCAAATGCTGGTAGCACTGACATTGGAAGTGACCCAGCTGGGGCGTGTTACTTTGTAGAGTTGCATAGCATTAATACTGTAGTGCTTTCAATAGCACTATCAGGTCAGCCTATGTAAGAACTAGTAAGATTTACAGGAATTACTTTGATGTTTCACTTCTACAGTTATTTACACCTTTGCTAATGGAACTGATTAAGTAAATTCTATAATCTAAATTTGATTTTTCTTTTCCCTGCTGTTTGGAGCCTTGCTTTCCTATTTTTTCTCAGAGTTCCTGTTAACTCAGTGATTCCCTCTGTGTTGAAGAGATTATCTTTCTTTTTGAAGATGCATACCTTTAGATGGTAGTTCAGTCTTTTGGCTAGCCAGAGATAATAACAGAAATTTTCCACTGAGATCATTCATTATGCTCATGACACTAAACCTCATAGATACTAATCCCCACTCAACGTCTCCTCTCTCAGCCTGTAGTGACTCCATGTAAAGCAACGCTGGAATCCCTCACTGATCGTTTAATTGACGAAAGGCAACAAGCATAAATTGACACATATGAGATTCCACTTGATGCAAGGAAACAATTTTTTGCTGTGAGAGTGGCAAAAATTGGAACAGGTTGCCCAGAGAATTTGTGGTGTCACCATTTGTACAGACATTTTAAACCTAACCAGGCATGGTCCTGGACAACCTGCTCTAGCTGAGCCTTCTGTAGTAGGGTACTCTTTGCTCTTGAGAGGTCCCTTCCAACATTATCAGTTTTGGGATTCTGTTTCAGACTTAACTGCATCTTTAAGATGTGAATTATGTGCATAAGTGTCCAGAGATGTTCCATTGTGGAAGAATAATCTCTTATGCCTTATTTTCCCTGCAGTTTTGGCTCCTGCCAGATTTTTAACCTGCTCAAGTTGGTTCTCTGAGCTTCTATTTAAATTCCTTGCCATCTGCATTTGACCAATTGAAGTGTTCAGTAGCATCCACAAACTGAGGTTTAGCTGTTCATTTTCCTCTCCAGATCACCAATGAAGATATGGAGCAGAAACAGTCTCAACTCTTGATTTCCCAAAGACCTCACAAATCATTCTTTTGCATCCTGAAAAGTGATTGTTAAACTTGAAGGCTTACCCTTTCCTTCTTATCGTTTCATCTCAGAAACATTTGTGAAAGAGCCTTTATTATCCAGTCGTAGGTATCTGAATTTGGTGTGGAAGCTTGCTCAATGCTTTTTGAAAATCTAGATACATTGTATCTGCAAGATGCATTTATTTGAGTGCTGACTGCCACCCCTGTGGCAGTCCAGTCAGTTGATGAAGCAGGATCCCCCTTTAAAAAAGCCATGGTGACTTCTTGAGATGGGCTCAGTTTCCCTATATGCTCGTTGGTGTTACAGTTTATTATAGACCATATATATGTCATACTGTTTCTGGAAATCACTCTTCTCTTGTTCCCATGATGCTCCTTGGAGCCCTTTTTGGAGTCCTTTGGCAGTCCTCCAGTATAGCAGCTCTTCATTGTTATCAGCTATAAACCTGGGCCAGCAGTTCTGCAGTTTCCTGCTTAAGTTTCCTCAGAGCTCTCAGGGGAACATCATCCACTCCTGGTGATTCAATAACCTCCAATTTGTCTATTTGGTCTAATACTTCCTGTGTACTTACGTTAAACTGATCTAACTCCTCAGAGATATCTGCTGAGTTGAATTCATAAAGTGTAGGATCTCTCCAATACCTTCTGTAGTACCAACTGACCAAAAGGGTGCATTGAGCTTCTTGGCTGTGGCCTTATTATTCCTGAGTGCCTGTTTTATAACATAGTCATCAAGAAGTCCTACCAGCTCCCTTGCTGACTGTCTACTTCTAGGGTAGTTAAGAGATGTTTTAGTGGTTAGTCTTGAGTATATACAAGGCACTCCTTAGATTCTTTTCAGCTGCCCTATTTTCTGTAGTATTTCATGCAGTTTTCTGTTCTCTTAGTTTGGACAAACTTTGTATGTTTTTACATTGTACCTTAATTTGAAATTATGCCCTAAAAAACTTCTTGTTTATTGTTACAGCCATGGACAATAAGGTTTGTTGCAACCCTGGACCACTTGGAAACAGGTGAGACCCTTTTTGGCATCACCCCAACGCATACTTTTGTTATTATCGCCTTTAATTTGGGTAGCTAAAGTGCCAGTGCTCAGTGTGCCACTTGGGTGCAGCACGTCTGTGCTGGCTGTGGAAGGAACAGCTGTTACTGTTGTGGTTGGCTACAAAATGAGCTTGTTATAATGAAATGGCTCAGTTCAGTTATGTTCACAGCATGTAATAAAAGATGAATCCCTGGGAGCTGAGAAGGAGAGAAAATCTGAGAGCAGAGGATTGAAAAGTATTTCACATTAATTTTGTTAAAGTTATGGACATCAAGTTGATACATCACACCTGTCTTTTGCTTTCTTTAGTTTCCTGGGCCCAAATGGGTTAAAACCACCATATGGTAAACCTGGAGTCTTCTGTTCTTCAATAGGTCAACAATGATGACTATACAATAAAACTTAGTGCCAGCATATAAGAATAATTAAGAGTCCAAATCCTGACTTTTTGAGGGACCCTTCTAGATTTTCTCAGCATTGAAGAACTCTGACTTCTGTAGTGTAACAATTGAGAATGTATGAAGCAAAGTTGAAAACCCTGATAATCTATGGGAAGAAGAAATGTAAATGACTTGTGTCAGGATCCATAGAAGAGAACTGTGACAGACATGAAAATTATGTTTTAAGCAGAAGAGCTGTTGACCAAATGGAGGCATAAGTTAGCCTTTAGCTGTTTTTCTTTCAGTTTCCAAAAATTTTTTTTTGTCTGTGGTACATTACATAAAATCTTACTTGTCTACCACTTAGTGCATATACATAAGAGTATTTTAAACAGACATGTCTTAAGTGAAAAATACACATTGATTCCAGAGACAGGTTAGATCAGTCTTTTTGGAGAAAGTAATTTAGTTGGCACAAGTGAAGTAGGCTGACTCTTCCTTTACAAAATATGCTGGGACCCACCTTCATTAGGAGGAGTAAACATTGTAGGATGCTTATCTTGAGTGCTTAGCATCTCAAGGTGTTCTTGAGGAAATCAACTATCAAACTAAAGAGTAGATTTGGGTCTGGGCCTGACTTTGTGTGGTGACTAGCAAACTTGTCCAGGTTTTGTGAGCCACTGTTGCTGTTTGGTGGGATTTTGTAATCCTCTTCAGTTGCAATGAACTTTTTTTGAAAAAAAAAAAACCTTACCTGGAACTGTTTGATGTAGCCCATTCAGATATTCTTCGAAGTGTCTGTGTGTGCCAAGTGTAAACCACTTTGAAGTAGTGCTCAGTGGTAGCAACTTCAGATGCTCATAGATGAAGAGCTAGCCATCTAGGGCTGTCTGAGGTAAATTTCTTCCCAGGTTATCTCCTTGAGTAGCTGAGGAATGGATGGATCCTTCTGGCATCTTTTGCCAGAAAAAACTGACACTCTCAGCCCCTCTTCTAGGATCATGCAGCCTGTGAGAGATGGGGAGTGGGGTGGAGAACCCTATAAACATATTCAGAGTTTGAAATCCAATGTGGGCCAGGGTGTGGGGGTTGGTTATTTGTGGTCTTTTTTTAATCTGCTGTGTGTGGTGTGTGTATGTTGTAGAATAAAGCCTGCATTTTTCTTGGTCATGAAAACAGGGGAAAAGCTTTTATCCGACCTTACATCTGTTGGTGCCCTAGGATATACAGACAGTAACTAATGCCAGGAAACCCAGAATGTGACAAAACACTGGCAAATGGTTTTATCCGATTTGTTTGTTTGACACTGTAGTAGCAGTATCAATTAGCAGAATGACTGTATTCTAGCCAAACGAAAGAAAAATTATGGTAAGCCAATGCTTGCAACTCTCTTTGCTCTTTTGAATGTGTCTGCCCTGCAGTAAGGTGCTATGTCTGTTTAGATGTAACATTTTAGATCCCTACGTCTGTTCCTTACAGAATGAGTCAGGCATGTTTCTCCCAAAACAGTGGATGGGAAAAAAAAACAAACTGTCATGTATTTCATAGCTCCTGGTTGTTTCTGAAGAACTTGGAAACAGCAACAAATCTGTTTCAAAGTGCAACCCTGCATTGCAAATGTGTTTCACCTCAGAAGGAGTTTTTTCCTGCAAATTCTTTACTTCACTCCCTTTTATTACCCATGGGTGATATGAGAAGTGGTTAGACCTTTAATGTAGGCATTTCCAATTACAGTGTTCTTGTTTGCCCTGCAAACAGTTGAGGTAGCAGCTGGCTGCCCACACTCCAGCAATGCAGTCAATGTCTTAAGGACCCTGAATAGCCTGGATGGTATTTTCCAGAACTTGTTTTCTAGACATTGGGGGGTGTGTGTATGTAAAAGTAGCAAGAGTTCAATTTCTTTTTGTATCAAGCTTTTAGAATTGTCTGTGTTAGAAACAAAAGCATTCTTGAGGATGTGGAAATAATGCTTATGATTCAATTGAAACAACACAGAGAGGATCAGATTGTGAGATGTGCATTGGGGCACTGGGAGTGGGTATTTGGCTTAAAACTTCTTATTCTGAAATGATGAAATATAATTACCTCCCAAATCCTAATAGTTATCCTGTATTTATGGCAGGTGGTAACTGTGTGGAAGGAAAATTTAACCTTGGGATTTTTTTTATCGTGACACAATAAAATACCTTAGAAACCTCTTCTATATATGTTAGTCAAACACCATTTTTTAATACTAGCTTTTCGTCTGCCTCCTGTATCTGCACTAATCCCCCAAGACTCCTCTATCTGCACTTTCTGTAATGAACAGAAAACTTGTACTTCTTGAATGGTTTGTTGGGGTTGACAGCCTCTAGAAAGAGCTTTGAAAAACTCGTCTGTTATTTTTTTCCTCATCTTGCCTCCTTTTCCCACCAGGGGAATGCACAAACATAATCTTCATGACTACAAATCCTGCAGTCAGATTTCTTGCATTTGGGGAAAGTAAGTCTAAAGGAAATGGGTTCAGCATAGGTATCATGTATCTGTTACCTGTGACAAGACTGCACCAGAAAAGCCTTATTATGGACAGTTATCAGGACTCTGATATTAGTTCAGTTGGTTAGAACACTGTGCTAATAACACCAAGATTGTGGGTTTGATTCCCATATGGGCCATTCACTTAAAAGTTGGACTTGATGATCCTTGTAGGTCCCTTTCAACTATGAATATTCTGTGATTCAGGCTATCTTTCTGCCTCTGAGGCACAAAGCATTTTCCTTCCAACTAGGAAAGAGTCATAGCCATGCCCAAGTCTCTTAATGCTGCTAGTTTCCTCAGTCTTAAAATGAAGACGCATCCGTATCTTAAAATAATAATAATAGTAGTGAAGTTAAAGAAGAAAACACTAACCAATAGCTACATGCCTGCAAAATAATACATATGTCATTCGTCAAAGAATGGCTTTGCAGTGGGTAGGGTCAGCCCATTGTTCCTGGGCTGTTCATCTTCTGCCAGGACCATACACCTAGTTTGTTCCTGGCTACTAGTGTGTTCAAAGCACAGTTTTATCAAAGGTGTAACTTAACATTTATATACTGCACTTTGGGAAAAAGTCTGACCTACTGGAGAAGCACAGACTAACTGTACAGTGTGTGCACTGTGGGGTTTTGTGAGGGGAATGGAGTAATGTGATCTGCCAAACTGGAATCCTTGTGCACTGACCCTTGGAGCAGTTTACCATTCTCACAGTAGCAGAAGCAGTAAGCTCTGGAGAGTATGATTCCAGAAGGAGATAGAAGTTCACAGTGATTTTATTTAGGAGTTACAGGATGTACGAGCTGCAGTATAGTAGAGGGACATGGCTGAATACTTAAAAGTCAACAGTGTAAGCATGAAGCTTTAATCTATGTCTTGTCACTTTTCCTGCTAAGTGATAGTGGATGAGAAAAAAAAAATCACCAACTTGCCAACAGTTTTAAAGTAACATGGATATCTGTTAAAATATACTTCTTTGAGTATTCTTTCTGTGTTGCTTGAGAATCTGAATAGCTTTAGGAGGAAACAGGCATTCAGAGGTTTCACAGCATATTTTAATACGTGATAATGTAAAAACAGATAAAAATCAATGACTTGTGTAGGAAGGCAAATAGATCAAAGAAAGACTGTTAGAGAAAGTCAGCAGGAAAAAACCAGCACTACCCACTTTTTAAAAATGTATCTGTATACCTACATGTTTACTGTCTCAGTTTTTTCAATGATCCTTTTACTGTGAACAAACTTCTCCCATGTGAATGGAAAAATCTGGAATAATTAACCATTTAAACATAAAATTAAATTAAGGTTCTTGTTCTGAAAGCAAAAACTAAATTGTCTGGCATCTGTCATTTGAAGAGGGAAAGCATTACATTACATTACCGGAAGGGAGTAAATCTTGGTTATTTAGATTGTCTTACAAACTCTTTTAATTGATTTATCCTTTCTTGATAGAGATTTAATGGTAGTATTCCTTCTTATGCCATAACTGGTGGATATTTAATTGAATGAATTCTCTAGACAGTTTGTAGGCATAAATATGCATGTATCATGCTCTTTTACATAATAGGTATTTTAATTATATATTGTCAAAACATAACTTAGATCAAAGCCCATAAAAAACCCCATGGTCAGATATGAAACTTTTGCTTAATGACAGGGAAAAAAAAAAAGGAAAGGAATTGATGGAAAAAGACTAAATTTGCTCAGAGCCAAAGCAATCACTCAGTGTACAAGTTTTGCTTCCCTAGCGACTGGACTAATCTGCTTTTGTCAGAATCATATTTTCCTGTTTTATCTTGAAGGGACTAGTAAGAATGGAAAAAAAAAACCAAACCAAACCCCAAACCCATGGAATTTCAGTTTAGATAGCTGTTCAGAGTTTGAAAAACTATTTGGTCTACTGTCTAGAGAGGGAAGATCTGCTGTTGACAGATTCAGCTGTAGTGGGAGTATCGTTTATATTAAACGCAGGCTCTTTCTCTTTTTTTGAACCAGTTATTCTGTTACTGATGTTAGTGAGAGATGTGACTTCTGTTTCTTGTGAGAGGTCAGAATCCTTCCAGATGACCCAAGGATGTCAACAAAGTTGGTCCAGACATGAGGTTCACAGTCCTGGCATGGCCTTGGCTCTTCTGGGCCCCTCCTGTAGTGACTGCAGCTCCCTCCCTTCTGAGCTCAGGCAGTGAATACCCAAGCCAGACCCAGGTTCCTGTGGCACAAGCTATATGCTGTTGCATCTCTGTTGCTCACGCTCTGCCACTCAAAGATTCTCTAGCAGTCAACAAGGGGTAAGCTTACTGCTCTGTTCTGGTAACAAGGTGTATTATCTCTGCAATGCCACAGGTTCAATTTCCTTTCATGCTGCCTTGAAACTGGCCTGTGGTTTTGTGCTTTACGAGACTGAAAGGAGTTGGATGGTGGGAATGATAACAGCCAGCCTGGCTTGCATGGTCGTAAGGAAAGCAAGAGATCTGTTAAATGTCATTCTGACTATATGTTACATATTTTCAAATGTTAATGTCTTTAGACAATAGGATCCTTCATGGAGAAAGCATGAAAAGAAACCAAACTGAGAGACAACTGCTCTTAACGCACTGTATTTCCTCATGTTTAGTAAATAACGATGATCTTTGCTCTGTCTGAACAAAACAATGCTCTAAGCAAATGGAAATTTCTTGACAGACCTGCAGGTTCTCATAGTTCTTTCAAAGTAGCTTATGTTGAAATCTTATAATTGTATGCTAGGTAACAGTTCCAATCAGCACTGGCCCATTGAAATTCATGTTCAGGTTCATATTCGTGATTCATTAGTATCCACTTCTGAAAGCGATGCAGGAGGAATGGCAGAATATGGGAGTTCTCCAGGTTTTCTCATTGGAAAACAATTACTTCATGTCAGTTTGGGGCTCAAAAGCTCTGTCTGGTCCACTCTCATGCTGATATCTATTTAGCTGGATGCCAGTGATGACTAAAAGTGTCTATGTGAGACGGATGTGCTTCTCAGACTACAGGTCTACCCTACTGTGCTGACTGAGCTTCAAAATGTCTGTGCCCAAACCAAGTGTGCCCTGACTGATGCAGGGAAATTTTACTGAAAGTGGTAGCGGTATCTTGAATTTTCCTGTTGGCATTGTTTTGTTTTTATTTTTTTTTTAGTATAAAAACTAAAAGGAATTTCCTAAAATTGAGCAAAAGTTACCTAAAGTGGTGGAGCACATGTGTAGGCAGCTGAGTGATTCTGTTGTTTCTCTTGAAAGAAAAGATATTGCCCAAGGTCTTGCTTAAAGTACTATTCCTTGAAACTTGCACCAGAAATAGTCTAGTGGCTCCTCCAGCTTTCTTTAAAAATCCAACTTGAACTCCCACAGAAGAAAAGGTAATACTTACTTTTTCTCTTCTGTACGGCTTTTTTTATATATGTACTGAACGTAGGAAGGGTTGAGGCCTTGTTTTGAAATTTGTAAGTGAACTTATGATGAGAATTGTTTTGAAAGAGTTTTCAGTAGTGTGACTTTTATTTTTTTTTAATCTGAAGCCAAGTTATTATTCTTAAACTGCTTCATCAGTTTAAGACTTTCGTTTTCTGAATGTGGCATTCAATACACCTAGTATGCCTTTTAATCTATGGCTAAATCTCATGGTCAGCCTTTGAGACTGTCACCTAATTGTTGTTGCTTATTTCAAAGAGGGAAGAAGAGAAAGCTGAACATAAAGAGTTCAAAGTCTTCCAGGTAGAAAACCCATGTCTCTTGGGGTTTTTGTTGTGTGTTTTGGGGTGTGGGCTTTTTGGTTGTGTTGGGGTTTTTTCATTAGTTTTTTTTGTTGTTGTTGTTGTTGGTTGGTTGGGTTTTTAGGCCTTTGCTTGGACAACAGTCTGTGGAAGATGCTTCTGTTTTTCTCTGTTGCTTTAATTCATGGTAGTTCTACTTTTTTGAGGCATAACAAGACTTTACAATAAGATAAATTATAGAATATGAGAAAAACAGCCATTTAGCATTTGAATTATTTCTCCATTGTTGTTTTCTCAGTGTAAGGTACTGTAACAAATCTGCTATATCTTTGGCACATGGAGTAAGGACTGAAGTTTACTCCATCTTGGGTTCTGTCACCTGTAGAGGCCAGTATTTGACTGCCACTCGCTTTGTGAGCCAGTGCTGCAGCAGGCAGCTGGAATACACTTCATCTTTCCAATTGTAAAGGGAGTAGAAATTTAATGAGTGAGTACCTGGGAAAGTCTGGAATGCAATTGAAATTCAAAAAAATTTTTGAGTTTTAGATTTTGATTTTTTGCAGTTACAAGCATTTCTGATTTTTGTATGGAAGGTGCAGGCAGATGTTTGGGCTTTGTCTTAGTGCTGGATAAGCAGATTTGGAATTGGAGATCTCATCTGCTGTTCAACTCTGTCTGTCTTTCTAAATCCTCTCAGTGAACTTCGAGGCCAAGTTGGATGAATGTTGGCTTCTGAGTTTCTTGTTGAAAGCTTTCTTGGCTTCTGAAACATTGAGATTTGGGCTGCCTGTGTTTGAGTTTTTCCAGCTACCTCTCAGTTTTCCTGGCAACACATTTTGCTTAGGCAGGTGTTGTGGACTGTAGATATTTCACTGACACAGAGGAAGCCTGGCCAGAGCACCTGCGTGCTTACATGGTGTTGTTGTTGCCTACCCTTTCTTTTCTATATTGCAGAAATACCTGGATTTCTGTTCAGGAAATCTGATGATAGTCTCACAGTCTAAAGATAGATGATCTGTCTAGTGCTTTGCTATCATTGCTTATTCAAAACTTAGTGTTGTCAAATCTGAATTTGCAATTTAATCCTTTTATTTATGCCATGGATATAACCAAGTGGATGCAGGGAACAGAAGATTTCCTTGGTGTTTGATGCAGCCACTGATGAACATGAAAAGCATAACTATGTCATCCAGCAAAGAAAATTGCCATCTGCTCCTGAGTAGTAAAAGATTGTCTTTAAAATCAACCTCACATACTCACTTGTCTTTCTTACAGATCTAAAGCATATATATGTCTCTTGCAATTGAAATGAAAAAAATAAAAAAATGCTCAAGGAAGATCTTCATTAAGAAAAGTGGGATTTACTGTATTAATTGCATGGCATATTTTTAAGATGAAATAGAGAAGAACTCAGTATTAGTTGAATTTTGTGTGCTTATTTCACTAAATAGATATGGGAGACAGTGCATACATGGTGTGTTCAGCTGACAGACTTCAAATGCTTGAAGTGTTTTTTTGAGAAGCAAAGCAGCTCCTGCCATTATCATCTCTGCTGGAATTAAGGTGCTGTTGCTCCCTTTTCTTTTGGAAAAGAAACAGTCTTCTCAACTGCAACTTTTTTTTCCCTCTCAAAATGAGCAATCAGTTGTCATTGACTTCACAGTGGTTCCAATGTAAGGAAAAGTGTATCTTCCTTGTGAGACTGAACACTTCTATGTGGCACCAAAGGTGTCAAAAGGTTGTATTTTCCTGTGTCTGCAAGTGAGAAAATTTGTAGAGTATCATGAAGTTCTCCTTCACAGTTACACACATAACAACGTTGGTAGTTTCAGCTTCCGGAGATGAGTGTGTGTGTCAAGCCTGATTCCATGCACACATCAACTGTGTGTCTCAATAGGTTTGTGAATGCTGTGACACTGTCAATGTGTGCAGGCAAGTGGCCTGGTGGCCAGATATATTTCCAAAACCAGTAGTAAGCCAATTGCTTTTTAAAACCTATTGCTCCTAGTGCTGGCTTTCTATAATTAAGAGCTATTGGAAAGTGCTTTGCAGTGGTGTGTGAGATGCAATTGATAAAGCTTTTATAGTTGGTTTTATGTGTTTCCTGTGTTAAAACTTTACAAGGTAAAACTAAAACCAAACAGAATGAAAAGCTGAAACAAAGAAAATAAATTGTTCCCTTTTCTATACCTCAAAAGGTGCTTTTTGTTTTACTATATCAGTGTTATTGGTCATTTTTCTACCCTGAATACTACAGAAACAGTCTAAGGAAACATTTTCTGCTGTTATGTGTTCTGCAGCCTGACTGATATCAGTGTAAATGTATATGTACTTATCCAAGAATGAATCAGACATAGATAAGAAATACAATTCTCCTAATGCATAATTTATTTAGATAATTCTCTCTTGTAGAAGCACCATGTAGTCAATTTGTCTTTGACAGACCTGAAAATCCTGCCAAAGATCTCTGTATAAATCCTAACAATCTAATACATTTTCATGATATTTATTGAAAAAAATAAGAGAAGTTGTTTCATCTTGTAAATAGGTTACATGGGTTAACTCCTATGGGGAATGAATATTCCAGAGAAAAAAAAGTGACAAATGAGTTTCATCTGTATCCACACAAACCATCTCACTTGTGTAGAAGCACCTTTCTTTGAGGATTGAGAAAGTGCTGTGAACCTCACTAACTTCTAGAAGAAATCATGGAAATCCTGTCACCAGTCATAGCTGGATCAATTGATAGAAAATATTCAAGAGTGGGGGGTTAGAAGTTGGGTCAAAGAAATCTGGTTCACCAAAAGTAAAAATTGGCCAAGGGAACAATATTAAAGGACTAGATCTGTAAAACATGTGAACTTTTAAGCTCAGGTAAGTCTAATATGATTTTGCCTCACAGTCAAAGATGGCTCCCTCAGCATCCAGACCTGAAAGAATTTCAGGAGTGACTCAGAAGACACAATTGCCTTATGGGATCACCAATTCACCAGTTGGGTCACTTATGAGGCCTCTGAACCAGACCCTTTTGGCACTTTTCAAAATTTGAGTAGGGATTGTAATGCATTTTGAAAGGTGTGGATGTTTCTGCTGTTAGTGACCCAATTGCTTTTGTGTCCCAAAGGGGCCCTGGCTCCAATATTAGATCAAGGGGCTCCAACACTACAGCGTGACCTTGCCCCACTGAATTATCATCTGTTCAACAGGCTCTTCTAGCACGCAGGATCTTTACCCATGCAGTTACTCTTTCTTTTCCATATGTTTCTATGCATTCTTTCTCCTTGCAAAGTTGCTCTGTTGCCTATTTTCCACCTCCTGCTGCTTCTCACAGTTACTTATCCCACCAGTGTTTTTACATTGTAAGTTGTCAGCATCTGTCCCATGCTTCCAGATGTTTTTTTAAATTTCCCCTGTGTGTTAGGGCTTCTTTCCCCCTTTAAGTTATTTCTCTAGATAGTCTCACCTGATTTACAAAACCATGACAAAAAAAAAGAAAGAATGCTTGCTCCCTGTAGTATGAAATCTTTGTCCTGACATTATTTGCTTTCTAATACAGGCAGAAGTTTGTGGGAGTTTGTACTTATTTTTATTTACTATGCATTTAACAAGAGGGTGAAGAGAAACACTTCTATCAGAAGTTAATGGGTAAATGAGGATGACAGAGAGGACAAACATACTAGAAAAGTCACTAGCCATTGCTAGCTTTTTGACCATGACAACAAGCATTGTATCATTTCAGAAAAAGTGTAAAGCAATGGATAATATGCACTAGCTATTCCTGAATTACACAGATAGCCTTGGGACTATGTACCATATGGATTCTCTTTCTTACCATCACCCTGCTGCCCAGAATACAGCACAGCATTCAGATCTCTCTGGCTGAAATAATATTGGGAAATTGCCCTTATTGTGTATTTTTCCTCCTTGTTGCACCAAGCAGTTTGAATCCAGTCTGAGTGAGAAAAAAACTCCCAAACTCTTGTCTTTTCCTTATGCTGGTTTACACACCATTAGATTGAGCCCACAAGTAATATCATTAGCATGCTTCTGAAGATACCTGTGTGTATGTTGGCTTTAGTGAGTTTGATCGACAGGTTGTCACTGGCCATTTATGACTCAGTAGCAACAGCTGACCAGTAAAGTCAAGCAAAAAAATTGTTATGGAGCTTTGCTGCCGAAAGATACAGTCTCAAGTGAGCAAAACTACTTATGGATTTTGGTCAAACTTGGAAAAACTCTCATTTGTAGTCAAAATGACAAGAACAGTGAGGAAATGAGGCTGTAAAGTCTCATTCTCTGGAGATATTAAAAATCTGCCTGAATGTGGTCCTGTGGAACTGGCTCTAGGTGAACCTGCTTTAACAAAGGGTTTGGATGAGATGATCTCTAGAGGTTCCTTCCAACCCAAATCTTTCTGTGATTTTTCTATTTTTTTTAAAGAAAGATTAGTAAACATAATTTTAAGGAAAGAAAAAGCTTTCCTAGAGGAAATGAAATGTCATGTTTCAACCCAAGCCAAAATATTTTTATTGCTTTATGTCAGTTGAATGTGAATAATGGCTTTTTTGGGTCATCCTGACACTAATTTCCATGTCCCGCAATCTTGAATTTCAACTACTGAACAAATAAGTCCATTTGTTTTTTATCTCTAGTGCTGAGTATCTTGAAATTCATTTGCTTTGACTAATTCAAGGGTTAAACATATTAAAACACTCTTTTGAAAAATTATTGTATGTAGTTTTAAAGTGTTCTTTTTTGAAGAACTTTAGATTGTTATAAGACTCAGGCTGGATAAATCTGATTATTGACATAAAAAAATGAATGGAAGCTGCTTTTGATTTATTTTTTTTTTTAATGACACCAGACTCAGTGTGTACATACAGTCACTGTTGTAAGGTTGATTGGCTATCTGTATCTATGATTTACTACATGCTGTCGAGACTATTGAATTATGTTCTGGAAATTCAGTGAATCAGTTCTGCAGTTGGCTTAGGGTGCTAAGAGGACAGTGCTGTGTCTTCCCCTTAAGATGTTACAGACTTTGGCATATATCTGCTAGATCACAGGTGATCCAACACAGTAAAACTACTGACTTCCTCTAATGTCTGGGAGTCCAGGGCTCTGAGTGCTGTTTGCATCTGTTGATCTTAATTGCAGGAACACCTTCCTGGATAAGAAACTAATCAATGCAGCTTCACAGTCTTTAAGTGCATGTTTCTGTGAAACAAAGCATCTTGTCTTGTTTCTGCTGTTGTAATTGATTCTGAAGAGATCATAACTTCTAGGGAGATGATAAAAATAAAATCCCCAGGAGTTAGCTTATTGGGCTTTTGTTTAATAGCAGAGCAGGGAACAGGAGAGACAGACACGTAACTTTTGCCTTTTTCCCATCATTTGCCTTTTCTGAGTGTGTGTCAGGAATCAAGCTGACAAAACTGTGTTACTGTTGAAATCTAGAGTGACAGAATGAGGACATGGGTATATTACTTTCTTAGGAGTATAAGACTGAAGTCATACGAGGTGCCAAATTAAGAAGTAGTTTGTACAGACTTGATCTGAATCTTGCTGATTTGGTACCTAGATACAGACTTGGGAGCTTGCATGTTTTAAATTCTCGCTGTGGCTTCATCCTTAAATGCTGGTGCTTTAAGTTGTGGCCCTTTCTGCTTAAGCCTTTCTTTAAATAAAGATTGTATTAGCTTTAAATTAAAACTGTTACTCTAAAAGCTGAAATTAATTTGTTCTCAAATTTCTTTGATGATCCTTGGCAGGGATCTTTGCTTCAAAAGATTTTGCTTACCTGAGGGTTAATTTTTTTAATCTATTTGACCTTGAAAATTCTTAAGCAAGTAGAGATGAAAAGTGGTGGCACCTGGAATCTCTGCAGCACCTTTCACTTTTGCCACTCTGGCATTTCCAGCTGGCACTGGGCATCTTGCTGTGAATGCAGGTACCTTCTTGGCCCGATTCAGGCCTGTGTTGTCAGTGACCGTGTGTATATGTTTTTGTATCTATTTGGAGCCCCTTGATCCTATGATTTTACAAGGTGCTGGTTTAGACCACTGAACGAGAACCACTATGGGACAAATCTTTACCAGGAGAAGCAATTCCATGGAATGGGTTTACTTTTTTTCCCCATTTTCATGGCAAAAGTCACAGCAAAGAACAAAACCCCCATAGATTTGGAGCTTGCTGTTTTCACAATCTGTGATACACAGATCAATGTTAATTTTCTTATGCTGGATAGCACTAATATTGACTATAGGAATGAAACATTAATATTTTAAAGCTAGATTTAAAACTAATAATAAAACTGGGAAATCTTAGCTTTGCATCTAACAAAGGGCAGGGGAAGGCAAGGTGAGAAGGAGAACAGGGTAAAACAAGAAGGAAGACCAAAGAAAGAAAATGTCAGGGAGAAGGTCAGGGTTAGGGTGAGAAGAGTTGGTGAACACTGTTGCTTTATCTTGTTGTTCAGTGCATAACATATTGCTATTAGCACATTCTTTTCTCCCTCTGCAATTAAGATTTCTGCATCTGCAAGGGATGACTTTTGTTAGTGTGTACAGTTGGCTTTTGGACACTGATGGTGGACTGCATAATTAATTAGAGTCCCTCCAATTAGTCTATATATTTTTCTTCTGAGTTCTTGTGATTATTTAGCTACAGTTCACATAAAACTTTAGAGCTTAAATTAGTTTACTCTTCCTTGTTGGATATTGTACAATTTTTGTACAATGTAAATTTTATGTTCTGGACTGACTCCAATGAGGAGAGTAAGAAGAATAAAATTAATGCTAATGATCTCCATCCTATGCTAATGCTCTGGCATCCCATGATGCATGCCACAGTGATCTCTCTTTCTTCTACAGCACAGAGTAGTACAGCAATATGGAGAACAACCACTAAAACATTTTGCATGTTTCTGGAGTCCTGTGAAGGAAGCTGGTGTAAATACCACACAAGGATGCTGAGAAACCTACATAAAATGCCTTTATGAACTTAGGAATGTCATGCTATAAGGCTGCCTGCATGTTTGTATGAGGAGAAGGACACCCTGAGCCTTTTAGCTCTCTAGGTTCATAATGAAAATGGATGTGACCACTGCATGATATCCTCTGAACTGAGAAAATTCTACTTGGTCCAATTATAGTAGCGTCAGGGCACCTTTGCTCTTAAGAATGCTTCTTCTGCATTTACCACGCTTTGTTGTCTCAGTGAATAAAGTCAAGCTGGGAATGATCTTCTAGAGCTCTGGGAACAGCAATGGTCCATTGAGAGTCTTGCATATTCAGCAGCTTTGATCTTCTAAGTAATGACATGGGGTTGGGGGCTGGAAATAGCTTCTGCTTCTCTATAAAGCCCCAGTTAAAATAAGCTTGAGATCTGCTGGTCTAGATGTATTTACTGTTTTTTCAAATAAAGTAATTTCTGTTTTTGTAAGTTTTGCAGCGATCTCCTTTCTCAAATTGTTCAATGTCATCAGTGTTTTTTTCTCTCTCTTCCCTGATTTTAGGCTATCTCTGCTTTTTGTTACTTTTTACTGCATTCATATATTATCTCCTTCATTTTTCTTCTATCTTTTTGAAACATGCTGAATTGTAATGAGTATGTAAATTAACATTAGCCTTCCCTGTGTACTTCCTGGCCTGCTGCAGTTCTCCTCATGCCCTCTTGACATTTTAAGTTTTACATCCAGATGGTGCTGGCTAGAAAAGGAAATTTCTCTCCCATGCAATTTTCATGGGGAGGAAACGATTCTTCCTAACTTGTGGGCGAAAGTGGTTGGAACAAAGGATAATTTTCGTACCAAATTGGATCAAATGCTTATAAAAATAATATTTTTTGTGTAGTTTCATTATTTGTAAAGAGAAACCCAGTGAAACAATTCAATATAAAGGAAAAAAAAGATTTTTTTGTTTAAAGCCATTCCCTAGGCAGCCGATGTCCTAGGCCATCAGGGTGTTCAAGGTTATGGGCACTGAGAGAATCTGATTTCCAACTTTGTAGACAGCTGGCAAAATGCAGGTTTTCCCCATTTCATGTCAGCTTTATTTACAGTAAAAACATATTAATGTTTTTGCCCGTGATTGCTTTAGGACTCAATGCTCTAAATTGACATAGGTCAGTGCAAGGAGTAGTGGCACATAAAGAGTTTTTTCTGGAGACCTGTACTATTTTTCTGGTAAAATGATGCCAACCTTTAAATTTTCTACCTAACTTTTTGTTGTCCTGCACTAGACATATCTGGACTTAGTTAGCTCTGTCTTACAACAGAAAGCTTTGTCCTGCAACAGGACAGAGACTACTGTGAAAATTACGGTGTCAGTATGCAGTTCACAGCATGCCCTGTTAACAAACTTGCCAAAAGGTTATAACAGCAATAGTTCATGATTTTATAGTTATGAAAGGAAACTGTAACAGGGCAATGAAGTTTTTAAATTAAGCAGACAACCTTTTATTGGAAGGTCCAAGATCCTTCAACTTTTTGAGATACTGAAAATCCCTATGCACCACCAAAGAAGATCTTCATCTTTCCCTTGGTGTGTAGCAAGCAGGAATACTTTCAAAACAGCTTCATGCCCAGCAGAACAGAAGGCTGGCTTTGAAGTGGCTCTTGCTGAAGCTGCTGTCAGAGTCACTACAATAGTACACTGCTCAGTTTGCAGAACAACAAAGCATTTGCCCATGTGTAGCAGATACCATCAGAGAGAACTAAGGGCTGTACACCACTCTGTGTATGCTAATCTTCCACAGAGTGTATCCTGTGTGTCTAAACATTTTAAGAGGCTCTAATTATGGTAAATTCCCCTTACATCCTTCACTGACCTTGATTAATCTGAGGAAGATTATGTTGACAATAAAAACATTCAAAAGAGGCAACAAAGACATTCTAGCTGACTGTTACAACACTTGCCTCAAGATGAAAAGCCATAGTGTATTAGGGGGTTTTTGTCTTTGATTTTCCAGGGATCTATCTGTCCTTTTGAACTCTCCACAGGAAGAGATCAGCTTATCACTGTGTGGGTGTAACCAAAACTGTGTATTCTACACCTTTATTGTCACTTCTGATGAACTGTTAATAATGGATCATCTGCAGCAGCTGCCCAGGGCACACCAGACCCCTCAGGCTACTAGCTGGGTGTTAGAGAACCCTGTGAGATAGGGTCTTCACACCAATGACTCAGGTGTGATAACTCCCCTCTGGGGAGGCATGAGCACCTTCACACCCAGCCTGAGAGGCCATGTCTGCTAATGGGCCATCAAGGAGTCCAAAAGTATCCCATAACTCAGAGTTAAATCCCCCATTGTGAAACTCCTCACCCTGGGGTAGGTACTAGGCATTTCCACCTGAACCTAAGCATATATAATCTTGGGGTTTGGGGACTTCTGGTACCAGTTGTTGGATTCAAAGGTGGACCAGAACCTCGACAGGACTGTGACTGCCACTCTCAAACAGACTGCAACCATTATCCTCACCAGCAGGTTTACCTTCCCTTTTACTTTGCACTCAGGTGGATGACGTGGGGCTCAGTGCAGGGGATAATGAACACCATTCTGTTCATGCCCCAGGGTCCTCGGTTATGCATCTGGGTTTTTTGAGTTAAAACAAATTTTTCCCTTATCATTGTGTTTATCGTGATCTTTTTATTAAACTCTGACTTGTAATTTTTTCTGGAGTTGGGTTCCTTTCTCTTGCCAGTTTTCCTTTAAACCAGCACAGCAAGAAACCTTGGCATAGGTCCAATTAGTTCTCTTGATCTCTTTGTTCATTTTCTTAACATTCTGAAGTAGGATCTACCTTTAAAGCACTCACCAGGAGAGCATGACAAGCCCTTCCCAGTGGCTGAATTTACTTGTTAGTCTCTGAATAATATCTTACTGCATCTTCAAGTTCTGTCAGTTTATCGTAAAAATATAGATCCCTTGGAATAGTGCAGTCTTTGAAATTCTTGGGTTTTTTTCTTAAGATTCCATGTTATTTCCATTTGTAAATTGCTATTTTGTAGTCATTCACCTACTTTTAAATAGCTTCTGGTCCTGTTCAAGATGTAAGTGAACCTTAATGCATTTTTATTGTGCTGCACCTGACTTCAGCTTTGTTTATAAAAACCACATAAGGCTGATAGTGTTTTGCTGGGAAACTTTCATTTATTACAAATGTCAGGTTAGCAGTGAGGATGAAGTCATACAAAAGTGAATTTTCTAGAACAATCTTTTCTCCATCTTTATCTGTTATAAAAGTGTTCTTCATTTTGACACAAGCAAATAGGTGAGAGGGAGAGAATAGATTCTTTCTAATAATACAGCATAACATTCAAAGGTGGTTAATCTGTTTGGTGAATAGAAGTATATTTGCAGCATCTAATAATATTGTAACTTTGCAAAGAATATGATTATATAAAAATATCATTCTTACAATATTTGCCCTATTTAATAGCAGAGGCACAACATAAAGACTGTTCTTTTCAAAGACAGCACATAAGGTCCACCTGAAATATGTGTGCATGGGGATGGCTCCATGCAAGAGTCTAATTTCTCTAGGGATAGCACAGAGCTTTCTACGCAGTACCAGAGTTTATCCTGTGCTTACCAGCATTTCACCAAATGTATTGAAATATCTGTATAAACTGAAGATCATTGTCACCTGCCCTGTGACAGATGACCAACCTGGAAAGCTGATCCCTCTGGTCAGATTGTGTTCTTCCCATGTGTCCTGTGTTGTAAAGGAGGACTATAATTACTTAAGTGCTCTCTTTAATCATCATCTGGCTTATTTTAATCTATGATACACCACACCAGTGTCTCTGTAGAGCCAGGCATAACATTCACAGTGCTTGCAAATCTTCTGTTCATCCCCACTTTGCATAGCAGATTCATGGCAGGTTTGTTGATGCTGGTGATCAGTAATCGCACATTCAGACTCAGTTCTGTCTCTGTGTGTGCATCACTGAGTATATTGCTATGTTGTGAATAGGTTGCAACAACAGATTCTTGTATGAAGTTTGATTTATTTTTAATTTTTTAAAGAATTCTCTGCTTCCATGTTATTTCATGGCAGAGCTCATTATTACAATAAATTACAAGAGTATTTAGAGAAATATTTTGTGAGCTCAACATGCAAGTGGTTTCTGTATAAATAAGCAATATGGTTTTTTATGTGTGTGCTTTCAATATTTTGTTTAGCTGGATGTGCTGTACACATGGGGTTATGCCAATTCCACATGCAAACTGGGAAATAAAAATCTTTGAATATTATTCTCATCATATAACCAGGTTGACTTATAGCACTGACTGTTATCTTTAATGAATAAATTAAGTGAAAACTATGTGAAATTCATGCCTGATGGCAGTAGAGTATATAGTATGTAGATTGTTCAGTCATGAATTTGAAGTGTGTACTCTGATTTATAAGCTGATTGGATAATATACTATGTAATGCAGCAAAATGAAAAACTCCCAAAGAATTCTTCCTTCTTAATCCACAGAAAAAGGCAGATGAGGCATAAACAATGACACTCTGAGTCTCCAAAAAACTAAAGAAATGCAAACAACTGGGTGGTCTGGCCTGACATCAGCATGAGGTGAATGACAAAAGAAAATGCTGGAATGTTTGGCCTGGACTGAGAAATGCAGGGTAAAAATGTCAGAACTCATGGAGATATTCAACTACCACTGCCATATGCAACTGTGAGTTTTAAAATGGATGGTGCTTCTGAAATTGACTTTTGTGACTTTGTCACTTTCCCTAAATCTCCTCACTGCTTTTGTGATGTAACAGTCTCTTAATAATTAAGGCAGAACTCAGCTTTTCTTTATGAACTTTCTTTTTTTCTCCCCTTGATATATGGTGCTCAGAAATGGTTCTGCCAGCTTCAGCTGTAAATCTCAAGTCCATGGCAATGGAAGCAATTTTTTGAAACAAATGGCAGTATGAAAGATATGATGTTGGCGACAAAAAAACCCCCAAATTGTGGTTAGAGTTCAGATGTTTCAAATCTTAGTGAATGTAGAAAGAAGGAGTAAACAAAGTCATATGAAATCCACATGTCCTCCCCCCTCCCCCATCTTCTGAGTATGTGCAAAAAGTAATTGTAGGTCTGTAGCAAATATAACAAGCTGTTGTGTATTTTCACTACAAACCTTGTCAATACCAGAAGAACTGAATATTTGAAGGTTTGTTGTTCTTTGATAAGTGGGCTTAATAGTATATGTGGCTGGGTAGAGGCTGGAATCCTAAAGTGGCTCATGCAGAAATTTGTCACAGGGGAGGTTGTTCATCAGAAAAAATACAAGGGTTGTTGTCATGCTCAGAAAGCTAGCAGTGGCTAGTGACTTTTCTAGTATGTTTGTCCTCTCTGTCACCTATTAATTTCTGATAGAGTGTTTCCCTTTACCCTCATGCTATTGTCTGTGAACTTTCCCAGAAAAGCACCATACTTCAATTCTTATTTGCTAATGAGGAGTAGAGAGAAACGTGTCCAGTTTGTCTATGGAACAGAGCTTGCTCTGACTGTGTTAAGGAGTCCTGACCTGGGCAGAAGGAATCAAATAGAGAGGTTCCTGCACTCTGTAGGAGGTTTCAATAAAGTCATGCATGCCACTGACTGTTTTGGGGTGCTGCAACACCTGAGAGGCTGTGAGGAGGTTGGGCAGCATCACAGTGATAACTGGGATCAAGCTAATACACAAGTGTCTTTCGAAAGTTGTAATTTTTTGTCTCTGTAAGCAACAGGGGGTGCAGATCGAAATCATCTCCATCCAGCCTCAGAGGTGAGGTAATGACTCTAGGAGATTAGAGATTTCCCAGAAACAATGTATTCTTCAGTTGCAGGGGCATAGATCTTTCTAAAACTTTGGCCTTCTAATCGGAACAGTATTGATTTCTATCTGAAGCTCAGGGGGCATTTGCTGCTTGCCTCTACAGATTTGAGAAGTGTACTGAATTTGTGGCTGTGGTCAAGGAACCTAGAGATCTTGGCTTGTCTTCTGCAGATGAAACATTGATTTGGGTTTTCCCATTTCCAGTTGCCTTCATCCTTATGACATTCCCATTGGAGTTCTGTTTGCTTACACTCATCTATTGGATTCATTCTCTGCCTGCAAGATGAGAAATATTGCTGATAAGCTGTACCCTGTCTGCATATCTATCCTGTCAGAGGATTTTTCTAGACCAGAGGAAGCTTGACACAGTGTTTGTCAGCTGAAACATCTAGCAAATGCGGTTTTGACATGAATATACAACATGCACTGATCATATTTCTTTGCAGTCTTTACTGAAGATGGGTTAAGGTAAATGGTGAAAGTAAGAAGTTGTGTAGAGTCTTATTAGAGCATTTTTATTTTTCCAGAATTTGTGTATTTGTAAAGGCTTTCCATAACATTGCCTTTCTTTTTCAGTAGTTTATTTGACTTTCTTTTAAAATAATAATTGAAAAGTTGTTTTCCCCCATGCCAGTGATATTTGGTTTCACCTTAACTGTTAATTAATTGTTCCATTTTAGTCTGGAGATAGACAAGTATAGAAAATTTTTTACTAGATCATTGAAAGTGTCTTGGATATTCAGAGATGATAATAAGATCAGCTTTCTCCTAACTATAACCAAAAGGAAAATCAATGAGTGACCATGGCACATTTTCCTTAGATATGGAAAACCAATGAGATATACAAATGAATATTTCATTAATGTGACCTGAAACCACATGCACAGGAATGTGGGCCTAGAGGATATGCTGAGAAAGTAAAGGCTGAGTTGTTGGACCATATATGTTGGCAGTTACATGTGTTGCAGCAGATGCAAAGGCATCAGCAATATTATAATTAAAAAATAAATCACTCAACAGACAAATGCAGTTATTGCAAAAAGTTAAATTGTAAATATCACTATAGCTCATCCGGGTTTTGAGCATAAATAATTACATTAAAAATGTAGGCATCAAAAATATATGCATACATACACACACATGAAGTAGTTCAGTAGTCAGAAAGAAAAGGCTCTTACCGAGAGACTTCTAGTTCTTTGTTAGTGCCACAGAGTCTGTCTGTGACTGTGAAATATCATGTAATGGTGGATTATGTATCACAAGCATAAAAATTGTTTTTATGGGAGGAAGAACAAAGATGTAACAAAAACATGGTAACACATCGTTAGTGTGAAGAAGCCTGGAAAATTTTAGGAACCCTGAAGAAGACTTAAAGTTTGACTGGGAGGAGCTTTGTCCTTCTACCTAAGTCCTTTTGTGTGTCTTCGGCCTGGGGGCTTGTGTGCGTTCCTGAGAAAACGTTGGTGAATCCAGTGAGCCTCTCAAATTCATATACACTAGAAATTATGTAAAAGATTTGAATTAATAACAAGATTCTTATAGTAAAATCCTAACACTTTACCTCTCAAGTCTGAACTTGCATGTTTCAAAATTACAGAATCACAGAATATTTTGAGTTGGAAGGAATCCACAAGAATCAAGTCCAGCTTCTGACCCTGCACAGGACCATCCTCAAGAATCCCATCGTGTGGCCAAGAGTATCATCCAAACTATTCTTGAACTCTCTCAGGCTTAGTGCTGTGCTGTAACGACTTCTCTGGAAAGCCTGTTCCAGCACCCAGCCACCCTACGGGTGAAGAACCTTTTTCTAATATGTAATATAAATCTCCCCTGATACAGCTTCGTGCCATTTCTTCAGATCTACATGGGGTTTTTTTCTTGATGGAGGCAGATATTTTCCCCTGTCTTACCTGTTACTGTATACCTAATTAGCAATGCCATGTTACATAATATTGTTTGGGACATGTATATACTGGTATTTTTCTCCATTCTCTAGTGCTCTTTATAAAAAAATGTCCTAGACAGTTCTGAAGATTCCCACAATTACAAAGAGCTATGCCTAAACTGCCCCAGATTCTTTTTTGCTTCACACATAGCATAACTGGTCTCAAGGCTATGAATTTAAATATAGCTGTTCAGTGAGCAGCAGTTTATTTGATTTGAGGGTTTGTGTGTGTGTGTTTTTTCCTTCTGTGAGGTCCTTTCCTATCACTTGGGGGAAACGTGTCACTCTACTGTCTCCTGTTGCAAGGCAAATCATATTCTGCTCTTGTTTAGAAATTATGAGATTTTGAGTGCAGTTTATTTGGATATGGATTGCTGATTTATCACCAGATAGAATTTGATTTAGTTCCCTATTTCTAATATGTGTTCATTTGGTACAGCTGTGTTCTACCTCTTGTCAGTGCCTGCACTGTGATTAGGAAGCATTGGAGTTCAGAAGGTATCCTTAAAAGAAAAAGGGACAAGTCCTGCCACAGTCCATTCTTGTTTAGGCAGTGCAGTAGATTTTTATCCCTTGCAGCAGTTAGGCTGGGTCAGGCACAGGCTTATCCTGGGGCTACCACATGGAAGGAAGGTCTCTTAAATGCAGTGAACATGCAGTGACTTAATGTTGGAAGCTGTGAAGGGCTTCCAACAAAATCTGTGTGTTCCAGATTTTCTAAAATGGCAAAACCCCTGTTGCAGTATTTTATGGGCTATTCTTTGTATGCAGCTGCTTTCTGCAAGACTAGTTCACTTCTCCCATGTCCAAGGTGGTACATGTTCCCAGATACAATGGTGTGGAAGTCAGTTTCTGAGGCAGCATAGAATTGCTGGCAGCTGGAAATCAGATTTTCTGTGCATGTATTTCTTGTATCTATGGATCATTATAATGTTTTTTTTTCACAGACAGGCCTTCACTCATCAGACATCCCTTGCAAAGCAAGCAGAATTCCTGTCATCTATCATAAAGAGAATCTGAACAGGAATATTTGATTTACAAATAGGTTTGAGAATATGACTAAGTTTAAAATGAGCAGTACAAAGACATGGGAAATTTGCAAGCCATTTGAAAGCTTAACTTTTAAGGAAAGTTGGAATAAAGTTTTTACTTCTGATCTCTGTACTTGTGACTCCTATTCACCATAGTGTCTAACTACTAGAGTGGATTTAAAACTCCTTTGGTGAGGCAAAAATAAGTACAGCAGGTAAGCAGCAAAACAGGCAGACAAGGAATGGGAGCAGTTGTTTTTAGTAAAAGCTTTGCAGATGAGGCAAGGCTGGCAGGTAGCAAAGTCTAAAAGAAGGAAGATGATCTTTTGAGGTAGGAAGAAGGTCTTTTGGGATCTCCGCTAATGAAGGTGGGTTACTGCAGAGACAGCTGCAAGAGAGTAATGTAGGAGGAAATGTGGAACATTTTTACAATTTTTTTCACAGTTACATCATAAGACTGTTGATAGCACACCTCAAATTTTGAATAAAAGACAACTATTTCCCAAGGCATTAAACTGGGAAATACAGTGTCCTTATTTGTGAAAGGATTTAAGTAGAATGGTTCCTTAGAGTTAAGACAATCTGTTATTAGTGTGAAGTGATTACTTCTAATTTTTTTTCTTTCATTCTTATATCCAGGGGTTCTTGGAAAGGATGTTTCTGCAGGGGTTTGTGTTGTAGCTTCAGCTTGCCTTCTCATGTAAGACATTCACACAGGTGAATTCACTATTTTCATCCTTAACTGACTTTGCAATGATTTGATGCTGTTGATGAAGCCCATTGTTGTCTGAATGTGCAGCTGTGAGAGCACTAAGGGAAACAAGGAATTTTTGTTTTTCTTGTTTGGTATTTCTTTTGGCATGGCTCCCCTGCCTTTTAGTTGTTAAACATCTAAAATTTTATCTTCATTATTCTATTTGGAAAACTTAATTCATAAGAGACCTTCCTCTAGAAGATGTGTTTCTATTCAGCAAATTGCATTGTATCTGAGAAAACTTGCAAAATGTCTTTTCATCATGCCAGGCTTGTGAAATGAAAAATACAAGTGGTTTTCAACTTTCTTTAAGAGTAAGTGAAGCAGAGACAGAGGGAGACGTTACCACACTGTAGATTATTTTCTAGACTGCAGAAAGTGCACAGCTGAAATACATGGCCTGAACAGATTCTCCTTATGTAGTTCTCTCACACAGTGCAAAGTGGAGAATGGAGATATTATGTTCTTATATTTATAGCAAGCATTGGCTTAGCCCCATGTAGACATGCCTTTGTTCATAAAATAAAAGTCTGTATGTAGGTGAATGGGTTTATACAAAAGAGTCCAACTATGTGTTAATACTTGTCTAAGCCTCAAATTATCTTTGTAACAGGAGCATGGAATGATAAAAATGAAAGCAACAAAACGTTTTCTTGCATGGGGTATTTTCACAGAAATTAAGAAACTTGTACATATTGTGAACAACAGTGTAAGGACTAAGTGTTCATCACTTCATATTGAGATTGTTCTTGTTTTAACTCCAAGGGCTAGCAATATCTGAGTAACAGGTCTGGTTTGGGAGATTCAGCTGTTATTCCAGCATGCCTGTTGGGAACTACCTAAGATTTATATCAAATCCTTATCTGAACAGGATGTTTAGTTTCATTAAAAATAATTATCATAATCATAGAGTGTAGCATAGCAGGCTTGTAGGGACCTCAAGGATCATTTGGCCCAAACTGTCTTGACAAAAGTGCAGTCTAGACAAGGTGGTCCTCCACCCTGTCCATCTGAATCTTAATAGTATCTGATGTTGGGGAATCGACCACTTCTCCAGGGAGATTTTTCCAATGGCTGATCATTCTCACTGTGAAAAATTTTCCTCTTGTGTCCAGTTGGAATCTTCTCATGAGTAACTTATATCCACTACCCCTCATTTTTTCCATGTGACTCCTTGTGAAAAGGGAGTCTCCATCATCTCTGTTGCCACACTTTAAATACTGGAACATGACAAGGAGGTGTCTCAAGGCTGAACAAACCTAGTTTGCTCAGACTTTCCTCATATGACAGGCTTCCCACTTCTTGGATCAGCCTTGGCCTTTCTGTGGACTCTCTCTAGCCTGTCCACATATCTTTTGAGAATCTAATATTTAGGTGTAACCAGAACAAAGTTTACTTCAGAAGGGGAGGTTTAACAAGTTCATTAGCATGTGGCCCTATCAGAAAGTTCCTGAGCTGAATGAGTTCTTTGTGCTACTGCTGGTGTGATGTGCCCACGGAGTGGAAGTCTGTTGCAGGACAGTGGATGCCCTCCATGGGATGAGGGAGGTGGGAGGAAGGGTTGTAATTGAAGGGTAGATTACACATGAGGATGGTTAATTTGCAGACTGTCAGCAGCATCTGCCAGGAGGTGACTTTGAAGTGGTATCTTGGGTAACACTGGGCAGAGAAGTAGGATGGGAGAGAAAATCTTGGGTATTCTCTCTTGTGTGTCTCATTTTAAAAGGTAACAGCATGTTTCGCATTACAATTGGAATAAAGGTGTATTGTTATGGCAGTTCAGTTTTTTCAATATGATGCATTTTAGCAGAGTACTTGGTAGAGTCATCATTTCTTGCGTGCTTGGCATTTCAGATCCACAACATACTGTTATGGATAACTGACTAGCACAAATGTTACCATCTCTCATGGGGGATAGTCTTACTCTTCTGTCTTAAAGTGTCCTTTAAGCTTAGGGTGTGGCCATGTTTTGAAACTGGTGGCCATGCTCTGGAAACTAGTCACTTTCAGAAGTAATCTCTCAAAAGTACAGGGATATTTTAAAATCAGATCAGCTCACAAGAGAACCACAGAAATGTCATCTAAACACAGCTAGTTTAGTTGTGGGAGTGAAAAATGAGATTGGGGTAGGGAATCTGACAATACCTAAAGCCAGGATTGTTGTGACAACCTTTGTAATGGAATATTTCAACTCTTGTTATGGGCAAAGAGAACTTCATTTTGCAAATGGAAACTGGAAAAAAAAGTGTGGCTAAGTACTCCTCTATACTAGATTTTTTTTTCATGACTAGAACTGTGCTAACACAATTTTGTGTCAACAGACTTACAGTCAGTTTTAATTCAGGTGCAGAAGTAAGCTGTGCTAAAACCATAACTTCTACTATAGTTGTATCCATGCTTGCTTGTTCATAGAGGTAACTGGAAAGCCTCCCTGGCAACTCACACCCCTAGCAGCACTCTTTCAAAGACACCACCCTCACAGGAAGGGCTAAATCTACAGGCTGAAGATAGGGAGGAGGCAGGCAGGTGCTGACTCCCACTTTTGGGATTCACGAGCAATCACTAACCATTGACCTGTTCTCCTTAACTAATCAAGCAAGTAATTCACCAAAATGGTAATGGACAGATTTTTAAAAGCAAAACCATTGATCGCACATCCTGATCCATTCAAAGGTTGACAGAGTTAGAGTACAGGCTAAATTTAAAGTGCAGTGCCAAATTTCAAATAACTCCTTAGGCAGGAAAGCCTCCTCTGGTTTTTCTGCCTTTGAAAAATTCTACTTCAAATCTCAGTGTTTAAAAAGATAAACAAGGAAGAAAATTATGTGTAATTTCTGTCAGCAACATAAATATGGTTAACTTCATTATAATCATAGATTCATGATTCAAAATACCTAATCTAGATAAGTTACAGCTACAAAAATTATGAAGCAACACAAGGTTTAGGCAGGATTATGGTTAAATTAGGCCCAAGTGGAAAACATACCACTTGACAAGTAGTCACTGTAACCTGTAACCTTCTAAGTCTCTGCCAGAAACTACTAGTATTGAAGAAACATCTTTTTACTATTAAAGCATATAAAACATAAACAGGAAAGAATTTTTTTGAATAAGGGGTTATAAAAACAGGACACAAATTAGTGTACGTTTTCCCTATGGGAGAGATTAAGTCTGTTAATGTCAATCATATAATTGGATCAAAAAGATAGCAGCCAGAAAACTTGTGATTAGAGGGATATTTTAGCACCTTTGCACCCCAGCAGACCCTGAGTGTGCTGCCCTAGGGCAGGTTTCCTGCAGGCAGGGGCTGGTCCTTGGGCAGCCTTCTCGAGGCTGTGCTGGCCAGCTCTCACACTCAGGGTGCTTGATCTCTCTGTTGTCTCATGGTCCCCACTAGCTCTTACCTACTCAGATATAGATCACCCTCCTCTCTTGAAAAGTGGTGTGATGAGATCCCTAGTCCAGGCTAAAAATCACCTTTAAAAAATAGCAGTAACTATCAGGTTCATGTGAAATGAAATATCTTTGAGATGGATGCTTCTTGGCATTTGTACTCATGGAGCAGGAGGCAAAGCTGTGCTGGTTTAAAGGTAAACCAGCAGGGAAAATGAACTCACAACAAGAGAGACTATAAGTCAGAGGCTAAAATTTAATAATAATATTACAATAAATACACTGTCACAAAGGGAAATTGCTTTCAACTCAAAAGCTAGCAGTATAACCCAGTGCCCTGTAGCACAAACCCAAAGGGGTTTGTTAGCCCTTGTGCTAAGACCCGCATGTTTCCCCCCAAGTCCAAAGCAAAAAGAAGTGAGAAACCTGTCAGTGCAGGTGATGGCTGTAGTCTGGTTGAGAGCGGTGATCTCCTCCTGTTGAGGTTCTGCTGTTCCTCTGGATCCGACAGGAGGTACTCGAGGTCTTCTTACCCACCACTTATGTACCCTCAGGGAACACCCAGTCCCTCCCCCAGGGCAGGGACTCACACAATGGGTGATTAACTCTGGGAGTCATGGGGTATTGTTGAACTGTTGATGGCCCATTTGCAGCCACGCCCCCCCCCCCCCCCCCCCCCAGGCTGAGTGTGAAGGTGATAATGACTCCCTGGGCAGCTGCTGCTAATGGTCCATTGTCCTTGGGAAATGAATAGAGGGGGTAGAATACACAGCTTTGATCACCCCCACACAGTGATAACTGGTCCCACCTGCTAAACTAGGACAAAAATAAAATGAGATGCTTACCACACTAACAGCTCTGGACCTTGCCTTTCAGCTTCCCTCTCCTGTATGTTCTGTGTAAAAGGCTGTGAAAACTCAGGATCCAAATAATGAGTAACTACAAAAGACAAGATTGTTTTTATAAAGAGCTCCTTAGTTCATGTTTTAAAGCCAAGAGTGTTTGAGGCTAGCTACCTTCCAGTTTAAAGGTTTCAATACTTTTTTCATACTTTATTGTTATTAAAATAGATCTAGTGCAGAAATGAATGACATACAATTGCAGCCTTCCTTTATTCTATAGATTTACATTAAAAAAACCTGTAATAGAAGGGGAAATATTTTGAATAGTGTGGGAGATGTCTAAACAGTAAATGCCTTCAGTGTGAGTATAGTGTCAAAAACTTTAAAGGCCTTTTTTTTTTTTGTGGTGGATCTTGTGAGTTGTGGTCTTGGAGTAGATGTAATGTCTGAATGAAGTTCAGAGAGGAAGAAGTCATAAGGACAGACAAGTCCTTTACTACTAAGGGAACTAACAAGCTTGTTGGACAGCATAAAAGCAGACAATGTAATCATCACTGTTCTAGTCACTGAGCGGGAATGTTGCTGTGCATTGCATTGGCTGCAGTGGCAGAGAGGTTTGCTGAGGTTTCTGGCCAAAACGGAATAATGAGAAATAAAAAGATAAGCTCCAGGGTTCCACTTTAATAGCAACTCTTTCTATAATACCTGTATCATAAGAACAATTAAAAACCTTTGCTGTGGCAGTTCCAAAAGTATTGCTATTGATGATCAATAGCCTACATTTTTAAAGAATCCATGTTTCCTATTTTTTTTCAATGCATCATAGCAAATAGTGAGAGACAGAACCATTTGTTGAAAATGAACTTTATGGTAGATTGCTGGATGTACACCTGTAACAAGAAAGGTGTGATTTGAATTGTGCAAGAGGAGATAGTTAAAATTGTTTTGATGTCTCTTCAAAAGTCTTGCATATTCTGTAGGAAGCTTACCTTTGATGTGGTGACCATGATATCTGTAACATCCCAGAGGAGCTCAGAACCAGACTGGAAAATGTATGGCATCCTCATGTGAAATATTAAATGCAGGATTGTACTAGAATAGAGATAAAGCTAATGTGTAAAAGTGCAGTTTCTCTAATCTTTACACTGATACGAAGTCCACCTTCCTTTATGCTTCTCTGGATCTCAGTTAGCTGCCTTCACTACCAAAAAGAAGTTGAAGTCCGTTGTGAATTGTGTTGGGTTTGGCTGCCAGCATAATAACATGTAGCTACATCATTTCCGCTTGTTTTGCATCTAGAAGGTTTTCTTCTAAATGAGAGCTAGAAGGATGGTGTGCAATTTTAAGTGTATTAGATTTTGTTGCCTTGCTATGAGGAATGGCTGTTTGAATTCATTTTGCAGAAAGCTCACAAGGTGTGCTTTTTAAAGGACGCAATTGAGGCAGCAATCACATTTTGTATTCCAAATCTGAATTTTGCTCAGTATATGAGCACAAGTTCAGAATTTCCCTTAGTTCATGGCAATTCATCTAGATTGTAGAATTTTTAAAAGGAACAAAACTTTTTTTTTTTTTCAGTAGGGTTGTACTAAAAAACGTGTGTTCCCTTTTAATGCCCTTTGGAGAAAGTGCAATAATTTGCATGATGAGACATGTGATGTTTCTTTCCACTGCCAAGGTCTTAGGAAAAAAAGTTCTTATTAGGCACTTAGGTTTGAATATTGAGCTGATCCTGTAATGCTCCGTCAATGGCATATGGTTTTTGTTCCAGAACAAAATTAACCCTGCTGCTATTTCATGAGAGGGGAGGAATAATTACTGTGCTTTGCTCTTTCTAATCAGCATGTTGGCCTGCTGCCCTGGCTTTTTAGTACTAGGTATTCCAGGCAACAGTAACTTTGTTTTGTTTCCTGCCACCTTGTCCTTCAGCCACCAGTGTGTGCATGGTCATTTCACCTTGTGTGTTAATGCCCTTGCTTTCTAAACCCAGCTATCTTACTTCCATTGTGTTGCTGTGTGCAGATACTATATCATTAATCATTTTCACTTCTTCCACTACTTGGGTATTCATCAAATGTCTTGAAGTTTGCTTTATGTTGCTCTTTTCTTTGTGCTATTTTTCCTCTGATTCTTCAAGGTCCTTTATAAAAATATTAACAGATTGATATCAAACAAGTTGCAATCAAATGGTGAGCTTATGCTTTGACCTAGGGAAGTACAATTGTATTATTTTCTCTTGTAGGACAGCTAAAACTCTGTTTGCTTGTTCACTTGTTTTCATTTGGTTTTTTCAAGTGAAATGTTCTTACCTCTGAATAGCATTAATGTGGCCAAGGTGCAGTGGTAGTTCCTGTCTGCAGATAGCTAACATTCCTACATGCAGAAGCATAAAATTTAATGGACTGATGGAGTGAAATATTGTGGTAAGATATTTCACTGAACAGAACAGTTTGTTTATTTGACCTCACAGAAAATACCTAGCAGTTTGTTTTGGCTGGATCTGGCAGGTTCATACTGGTGAAATCAGTACACATTTTTTAAAAAGGACTTAGGGGTTCAGTGTGTTGTTCTTACTCAACATGAACCGAAAGATGGTAGACTTTTTAAAATTGCTCTATGGGAAATGAGTTGACAGCCTTTCTTATACATCTGTCAGCTGGCTGGAAAGTAGGCGTCAGGATCTTTTCAACTGTCAGCTAGCCAGAGACCCCCTTTCCTTGAGTAGGAGTTGGCACACCTTACCAGGATTTCAGCATCAATCTTTGAAGGAGAGCTCTGTGGGTGTGAAGCTCATCTCTACTGTTCTGGCAAGGCTGTGCTGCCCTGGCACAGGCAATCAAAAATGTTTCTCTTTGGTTCACAGTGAGCACAGAAAACACTTTTGCTTGAGGAAACTGGTGCTTGTGACCCTGCCCAGACTGAGTTACATCTGGTTGTAAAATGGTGATTTATTGTTTGAGCTTTGGTGTTTTGGGGGAAGGAGTGAAAATTGCAGTAGGATCTGGGGGGTAAAACCATAGTGGAACCCACAGAAAAACAGTGGAGACAGCACCTCAGTGCTCACTTCCAGACCACACAGTTCCTACTTGTCTCAATTAAAGTAGCCCAAAAATTCTAGCTATCAGGTCCCTGGATTCTGGCAGGCTGTGCTAGCCCAGTGTTCCTTATCTCATCATTGTGCTTCAGGCTGGTGCTGAGACATGTTTCTTTATTCCTCTTGGTCTCTCCAGCCTTCCCCAAACCCCTTAAATACCAATGCATTTAAAATAGTGCAAGCATATAAATATTTTAACAGATTACTAGGAGGTACTGGTCTGGCATGCTACACTGTAAGACTGCCAAAGCAAATGTTGAGAAAGAGATTTTTTTTTTTTTTTACTCAAGGTCTCAGAATGCTGTTGGTCTTGATTTTATTTTCTTGAATGTTTTTAGTAATTTTTCACCACAAAATCTTGACTATTTCTTCTGGCTTATGGTGTGCTGCAAAAGTATACCAAATGGCTCTGTTCCAGGGAAAAAGATAACCAACCCAAATCATAACAGTTAAATATGTTTTATGTCTGTAGGCCCTTGATGAAGTACAGACCTGATTCAGACCTCCATTCAGCGCTGCATCTCACAATGTCCCTTTCCTGAGGTAGCCAAACCACGCTTCCTCACACAGACACACAAGTTAGGTGGCAATCACAATCTATCATATGGTTGACTATGGGGCCTAAAATAGAAATTCTGTGACCTATCACTCCAAAGGTGTTGTATTTCCTCTTAATGGGTTGTCATCTCTGTTCTGCTGAGATGCCTGTCTGCAGTCTGGCTCTTAAAATTCATGAGCAGAGCCATCAACCTATACTGTCCATGCTCTCATGGTGACTAATTCTGTCTCCCTGTGGCATATTTATCCTATGCATGACAAGGATAGGAATCATGCATTTTGGCTCACCAAGTCAGTGGAGGACCCTGGAGATCACCTGCATCATTATAATTTATTATTATTAGTCACTGATGTTTTCTGAGCCAAACGAACAGTTCCCTAGTCTGTGCTTGGTTCTCCTCTTAGTACGAACCCCTCTGTAGATAGCTTGTACTTCCCAAGTTTGCACATTCCCTTCTGCTTTGAATCCTCTGCACCTTATTTGTTCAGGGAAATAGCTCATTAAAAAGCAGAATCTCTTATTTTTCTTTTCCTCCCCTTACTTTGATGGTTTTTGCTCCAGAACATGATTTGGGGCCTGAAGTTCAACAGCTGGGAGCTTGCTGCTTGTGATTTTTTCTGAAAAGGAAGGGGAAGGACCCAGATCAGCTTTGTGGCTCCAGCGAGACAAAAGAGATGAAGGAAAGGTAATATTCTCTGGCTCCTGTGAATGCATGCAAGGAAGAGGAACTGTATTTATCAGACTGCAGCACTTGGTTCAGATAGAGTTACACCATCAAGGCTATAGGTATGTATTCATTCTTACTGAGGAAGCAGCACTGTCCTGTGTGTGCTCAGGGTAAGCCACTGACAAACAGAATGCAACACACCCATAACACCAGAACTAAGAGGTTTTTGGTTTCTTGTTCTGTGACTATAAACTTTAGCTAGCATGAGTAAGAACTTCTTCCTCTGTGGGTTTCCTGGTGTCTTGAACGGTACAAGTTTCCATTGTACAATTTCCCTTTTCTTGTGGGGCTTATAGGATATTTCTCCTCTACTCAGGTGATTTTTTTATGGAATCTGTAAGAACCTCAGGCACCTCTACTGTGCTGAAATCACTCTTCTAGGTTCTAAAGTTACTGGTGGTAGAGACAAAAGTAAGAGAAGGAGTAAGAAGCTCAGAAAAAGAGGTAGATGCAGGCAAAGATTACGTCAGCCTCATTTCCATTGCAAGACAGGGTAAATGAACCAAAAAATAACAGCTATTGCTTTTTTCCCCCTGGGCCTGAATCACTGTCTGAAAGGGATGTTTAAGTGTTTTCATGCACCTGTTGTTTCCACCTTGGAGATTCAGTACTGAGCCTCTGTGGCTTTGAGGAGGTTGGCAGGAAATAGATTGCTTGTGCTGAAGCTCTGGAAGGCAGTGATTGAATCAAGAGGTGGCCTCCAGTAAGGGACTCCTTTTCTACTTATCAGCAAATAAAAGCATGTGCACTGCAGCTGAGAGAACCTTAAGTAGTGCCTTCAGAGCCATTCATCTCTTAGTGACCAGAGCTGAACCTGAACAGCAAACTGCAACTGTGACAGTGGAGGATGAGGGATATGGCTCATGCCAGCATGGAAACATTGGTTCAATAGTCACTCATAGATGTTAGAGAAAGGCTGAAGTTAGATGCATTGCCAAGAGATCTCGGGGATGAAATACCTTACCTAGAAGATACAGTTGATTTATCACTCATTGACTTTCCTAAGTTTTTTTTGTTTCCCACTGAGTCCTTTCTGCTCCACCTAAAACACATTTTTGTTTTCTTCCCTTGTAATTGAAGGACTGTTGCTGATAAAGAATCTTAATGAAAGTAGTTAAGTCTCTCCAGATGTCTGCATGGGATGCAAACTATGACTGCTCAAATAATAAGTGGAACCCCTAGATATCTGAAATTGGCCCCTCATGCTGCTGACAGAGCTAAAAGGGTTTTTTATTATTCTTTTTAAATTCAGCATACCAAGAAATTTGGAAATAAGTATTTTTAAAAGTCAGTGTCGTACAGTACTGAGAATCAGAGATCCCACTCAGCTTTTTCCTCTACAACTGCCTTTTGAAAGAAGCTCATAATTTAGGTTTCCTGATTTCTTTCTGCATGGTAAAGTTATATGGTGGATGCCTTACTGCACCTCAATAGCAACTGCTCTTCTGCCTTCTTCTCCAGGACATGGTTTCTTAATGCTCAGAGGAAATTTTAGGAAAGGAGAAATGACATTTGGAGAAACCATGAGATGGAGAAGTGATTAAATTTTCTTCAACAAAACATGATAGCAGTGAGAGAAATTATTATACCTACTCCTTCTAAAGGAACAGAGGAACATTGACCCCTGCATCCTCTATGGCTCTGCTGTGCTTGGGCAAATGCTGGAGTAAAGAAGGAGAGCAGAGCATGGCAATTTCAAGTGGGGAACTCTGTTTTTCCAGAAGCAGTGGAGCCTCTGTAGCCTTCAGTAGACATACCTGGAGCTCATATTTGCTGCCCTGTTTTAAGCAATGCTTTGTTGTTTATTTGTAGTTCTGCCTTTCTGATGGTGGTGTTGGTCTGCTTTGCCTGTCGTTTCTACTTGCAACATTTCTCTCTTGCAGTGCAACATTCAACCAGCACTAGCATTTCCCTGACAAATGTTGTAGTAAAATCTTTGAGGAAAACCCACATTGTACAGGGTATTCATCATCTTTTGCTTGTATTGATCTGTGACACACAAAGTGCCAACAGGTGCCATTAAAGATGCTGCTCTCTCTGACAATGTTTTTTATTAGTTGTGGAATGATCACTGCTGCCTTACAATGCCAAGCCAGATGTCTGTATGTATCCCAGAACTGTGACTCCACCAGCAACTTTTAATTTAAAATCTAAAATCTGGTGTAAGCTCACCGAAGGGTAAAGCAGTGAGTATAGGGACTGCTATAAAGGGGCAAGGCTGAAGGATGGATTTTTTTCCAGCCAGTTGCTGAAGCCAGTTGTTCCTTGGCCAATTTGTTGTTGCAGCCTGAGGATGGCCATCCTGCTGTTCTCACAGATGTACAGAAGAGCAGTCTGGAGAGAGACTGGCATTGTGTGTCAAATATTTCTGTTTGTGGACTGCAACCTGGGATCTTTAAATAGTTGTATGCCAGTTATGGTACAGAAGAACATGTTTTGAAAAGTGGAAACAAATGTTTATTCTAATGTGGTACATAGATTTAATAAATCCTGACAGACAGACAAGCTACATGAAGCTTTGAAACTGCATACCAAAAGATACATGGTTACTGAACTACTTCTGCAATTTTTTTCAATATAAATTTCTCCTCCATGTAAGCAGCACTTAGAACGCTGTTTAGTTGAGAAGTGTATGTGTGAGACACATTCTTACATGGAGAACCTGTAGCATTTCAGTGAAATAAAATGTCAGGTTGTTAAAATTGTGAAGCAAATGAATCTGCTGTGGTTGAAAAAGCTGGGCTGTATTTTTTTAAGTGCACTAGAATCCAGAAAATTAGTTCTGCTTTGGAATAGACATTCCTGGCTGTAATGAAATTTGAGATGGACTTTTCTAGCTTTTCAACCTCCTATTTTTGTGCAAACACTGCCATAATTCATGTCCTGGAAGAGCTTTATTATGTTCTCTTCAGCCCAAATTATTACACCCACAGTCTATTACGGGAGCAGACTACAGGTCCCTCCAACAAACTCTTTGTTTCTCTTGGTATAAAAACAGTCTTTGGGGAGGGAGGGGTAAGTGGTCTGTTTTGTTCACATCAAAGGTTGTTCCACTGCGTTTGATCCAGTCATGAATGGCACCAGAGCTGTTTGGATGATGGTGTTATGCTGTGTTTTTCTGGCAGAACTGAAGCTGAGGACAATCAGCCTTCTGGTTGTAGCTTGCACTTGGTGAACAGACACCTATGATTTTTTTCTTAGTTTGTGGAAAGGTGGAGATTTTATCTCCCCATGAGTTATCTGTCTTAACTGAGCATTAACTCTGATTCTTAATTTTTCTTTGAAATGCTTATTACTTAAATGTCTTGTAGGTTTGGAGGACTCTGAATTTTGGCAAAGAATTAAAGTAATTGACTTTTTTTGTTTTTGTTTTGATGAGATTCCTGATGTCACTGCACTTATCTTTCTATAGTAGTAATTAAATATTTGTGTGGTTGGAACAGGGTGTATGTTCCTATCCTGTGGAACATTGCACAGGCTAATGTGAGTAAGGTGGCACTGGAGTCAGAAGCCAGTGGTGGTGGGACAGCACTCAAGTGGATGGTATTCCATCTGTTACCTGCCCAGCTTAGGGATTGTAGGATTGTGCCATGTGGATGTATCTTCTGATCCCTGCATCTCTCCTACAGGCTTCACAAGAGACGGCAGCAAGATCTAGGATAGCCCATGTTTTAGGAATAGAAGTGAGACAGAGTTAGGTTAATTAAAGTAACTGTTTGGGGACCTTTGAGACCAGATCTCTGAGCACCTTGTCCTGATTGTTGGGAATGAGAAGTCCAATTGGCTTGATTCTTGTTATCCTTGCTTCCCTGATGACTCTGCTACACCATGTTTTAGGTTATGGGTTGCCTCTAACTGTTGCACATGTGACACTGAGAAACATTCACAGCATGAGTTGCACTCTCTGCTCCACGTTGCTCACATGCTTTTTGGAAAATCACTGGAATTAAGTTTCTACCTTCTGACAGAACTGTAAGTACGATATCCTCAAATAAAATTCTTTGTGCCACAACTGTTGGCAGTCACAGAATCACAGAATACTCTGAGCTGGAAGGGACTAGTGTTTCTAGCCTGCATCTGGACATGCACACCCTTATATTCCTTGGGTTTCAGTGCTGTGAGTTCACGAGTTCTGGAGGAACAGTCTCAAACAAATCATGCTGCAGGTAGAGAACTGAAGTTCAGCTCTTGTTGAGGTGTTTCCCATTGTTTCCTGAGATTCATGCCTGGGTTTAAGTGCCTGGATGTCACTGGTAATTACTTTTTCCTTTTAAAATACTGCTTTATAGCAAAGTAGTTTAATGGCAGTTTGAGGAAATTACAAGTTCAGAAATTGAACTGCTAGACGTGAGCATTTTACATTATATTAAATATATTTGCCAGTGCTATATTGTAGTCTCTGGTGAATAGTTTTGCTGTTCAGTCATTTCCCAGAGAAGTTTCCAGTTGAACTTTCCCAGGGGTACAGGGGCCAGGCAAGTCCTGGTGGGCCTCAGCACACCAGATGAGCAAGTTTGCTGCTTCAAGCCTGGATAAACACCACTGTTATCTTCTGCCAGGCTTTCTGGCATGCTGCTTAGGCACAGTGCTCTCTGTTCATTGTCTATATGTGCAAATCAGTTCATGATACAGCTGCCTTGGTACCTCCCCAGCCCAGTGCAGACAGCAGTGCATCCAACAGCTCTGGAATTCAGCACAACATGGAAAAGGAGACAAAAAGAAGCTTTGTGAATGTTACCAAACCACGCAGTTTGTTTCAGAGCTACTGCAAGAAATGTGCAGTTGTGCATAAAGCAATAAAAATGCTGTCTCTTTCTCACTTTTACAGGATTCAGATTCCCTTTTGTGTGGCTTCTTGGGTAAATTGTATATTTGAATGTCTGCTGACAGCTTATTTTTGTTTTGTTTTAACCTGATGGTGTAGGCAAACAGTCACCTCTCCATTTTTTCCTCTGCTGCTCAACTTTCCATCCTTTGTTCAAGCATTGGCCTTCCTGCTACCCCTCCACCCCTCACCCCCAACTCTTTAAGCTCTGCAGTCTCCAACCTGACACCTTAGCCTTTGTTCTGCTTCTGTGGAAATATGATTCTTTCAGCTTTCTCCAGAGAAGTTAGGGAAAAACAGCTTTATGAAGGATATTGCTACTCTTCTGTTCTCCCCAGGTAGTGTTGGTTTGGGTACTGATAATCTTTAATAATCAGCCTGTTTTGGGACAGATTCCCCCCTTCTCCAAAGTATGTTGAGTAACAGACAGAACACAGCAAATGGTTTAAGAATAGAGATGGTTTATAAAATCAATTTGAAATTCATGTATCGTACAAAGGCAGATTCCCCAAATTATCTTTCACCCACATTAATTATGGGGAAAAAATTAGCATATTTATACACACAGTGTATCTCCATAAGTAACAACTTTCCATCATAATGAGCTGTTAATTAAAGTTGGTTAGAGTACCAGGTATTACTATTCTGATAAAGTTAATATTAAAAAAATAGTCTTTATCTTTTGACAGATCTCAAGACAGATTTAAAAGGAGACTTTAAATAATTTCATGTAATTGTTACTCTGAGGTATTCCATAGAGCTATACAATTATATCTGGGAAAAAAAGTATATAGTTTTATTGGCAATAGTTAGAAAAAATGAAAATCCTGCATGCTTATTATATTTTTTAGCTCAAGACTAAATTTTACAGAAGTAAAACTCCAAGGGAGCTGAATTTGTACTTTGGAATGTTATGCAAACGGAACAACCACATTTAGAAGTGGAAGAAGCACTACATGCTAAAACAATGAAAACACACTGTAAATATGACCAATTGTGATTCAAGTAGAAGTTGCAGAAAAAGAATTAGACACAATGAATCAGAACAGTGCTAATAGCAATTAATAGCACTGACTAGAAAGACATTTTGTAAGAAGTGCTTTCAAAAGTTCAAGGTTCTGAGAAGGGCTAGAGTTGTCTTTCAGGTCGTTCAGAGGCAGCTTATGACTACAGTATGCACATAGGTTTGTGCTGTTAGCAAAAGTTAAACTGCTGATAAAATAAGGGGTGTACTTTGTGTGGCTGCTCTGGGTGCATTTGTCTCAGAGCAGAAAGGACAGCTGGCTGAGGAGATGTGCCCTGCCAGCCATGTTATGTTTAGTTCATTATGTTTTGCACATAACCCAAAATGTAGTGGGGAGAGAGATTAATACCCTGAGCCAGCTATCCCTCCATGCAAGGAAGAATTCATTTTGTTAGATGGAGAGCAGAGCAGAATGGCAAAGCCTCCTCTTGCAGTTCCTCAAGATATGCAGGTACTAATGTGAGATTTATGAGTAATTCAGAGGACTGCAGTAAAAAGTACATGACATTGCCAGCAATGGATCTACTGAATGAAAAAAGAACTAGAAATATTGTCTCTGATTGCATGCAAGACCTAGATTCAGACCAAAAACTGATTGCAATAGTACAGGGAGCAGTCATGACTGTGAAGGAAGACTGAGGAAGAAATGTGGACCAAAAGTACCTTTCATTTCTCTAGAATCTGTACTTTTTCAGATAAAGTGACCTAGTAGGTAAAAATGGCCACAGAGACCTAGACAGCAACAGAAAATTAATTCTTGAGGGAGTAGAAAAAAATCAGTAATGCAGGTTTTTCTGCTTGAAGTACTGATTTTAATGGCAACCTCTTGGATTAGTATGCTGCCATCATATGTTTCTGGTACTAATCCAAAACAAGCGTGTGCTCTCTGTTATCTAGTGTTTGCTGACTAAGGCTGAAGCTGGAATCACCTGGGATAAGTACGTTTTTAAGGAATGCTATGGAAATTAGAAGAATATCTGCAAATTGTCCTCATCCTCTGTGCACATGCTTGTATCAATTGTTGAATATAAACATTGATTTTTTTTTCTCTCTCCTCAGCATCCTCAGGCTCACCCTTTATGTCATGATCTTCAGGTTTCACTGTTCTGGACCTGGGGAGCTTTCCTGGCTTCCCCTGGATCCTCAGTGCTCCTTTCTTCATTCTGTTAGCCAGAACAGCTGCCCTCCAGGAACCCACAGGAATCAATTTTCTCCTTTGTGCTGTCTCAAGATCCCCTGTAGTAATTCTGGCCCCTTAAGTTTGGGAAACATTAGGATGCTAAGGATGAGGACTTTTTTTGAATACAACTCTGCAAAATGCTAATAGCAGGTCTTATGTTTTAATTTCAGCTTACTCTTCAGAAAGCTCAGCCAAAAATGTTTAAATTCTAAAGCATTATTGTCTGTGGGGTGTTAATGAAGAAGTAAATTTCTAGTCAGTTTGGTATGTGCAACTATTAATTTACTCCTTGCAGTTGGGATGGATTATTCTTACATCATTTTTTGTGTGCTTTAAAATAGGCAGTGAGAAAAAACTCCTAGCTGGTGTTTGTCATGCTTCTGAAGAGGTTTACTGTTGCTTTGTGTTGTACTTTAGCTTCAACATTGCACATAAACAGACATGACTTCAGACAGCAGACTTCTTTCATCATGTCACATCATAATTGGGTTTTTTTATAAAGGTGTGTTACATGTTCCCTGTAGGTTATAAAAAATAATTTGGTCTAATTTTGAACTTGTTTTCTTTGTGGTTTCATCAAAAGTGCCTACATAGACATCAGTGTATTTATATTAGACTTAAATTAGTATAAGATGGAGAATAAGAAGACTTTTAGAGAAAGCTGCTGTGAATGCCAGCCTTTTGTTTGAGACAACTTCATGGGACTTGTGTACAATTCATACCATTTTAAGAAGGCAGCGAGTACTAAAATGTTATTTCTGTAAATAAGCCTGACCTTCAAAGTTGTGAGCTTCAGTGGCTCCCTGAGGCCACCTGGGGTGGCTGTCTCTGAGCCTGACTCTCCTGATCAGTTAAAAATTGTCCCAACTGCAGTTCTCTGCCACTGGTCAGGCTCTGTCTTTTCACTCATTCATCTATGTTTTCCTCCATGGCTTCAACATTCCTTATCAGAAAGGAATTGGCATTACTGCAGTGGCTCAGTTAGGGTATGGGGACCCCTTTGCCTATGGCAGCAAAATCAGTGCAATCTCACTTCTCCCTTCCCTCTTCTTTCCTCACTAGTTATACTGTGTGTTAAGGACAAATGTAGAACTTGCCAGCATACATACACATCCCACTTTTTGAGTAAGGCTATGGCAGTGAGTAAGAGATGTAATTAAGAGTTTGAGAAAAAAAATAGGTAGGGGAATTCAGTGTCTCTGAGTATGCTACCTCATGTTTATTCTATCAAAATTAACCAGTGAGATAAATCAGCTTCAGTCATCATGTTTTCTTTCCAAATTCCTTCTTTCACAGAAGGCTGTCTTTGCATTAGAGAAGTGATGAAAAATCAGGAGTTAGAGTAGAAGAGCCTTCCCAGCCTTAATTTATTTCAAACGCTGCACAGTGGGCTGTCAGCCTGCTTCAGACCTCAGTGTTGCCCTTCTTTGAAATTTGGGACTATTGTGGTTTAACCTCAGCCAGACACCAAACACTACACAGCCATTCGCTCAAGCCCCCACCAGTAGGACCAGAGAGAGAATTGGAAGGGTAAAACTAGAAAACTCATGGGTTGAGATAATGACAGTTGAAGGAAAGCAAAGCTGCACACATAAGCAAAGAAGAATAAAGAATTAATTGACTTCTTCCTATCAGCAGGCAGGTATTCAGCCATGTCCAGGAGAGCAGGGCACCATCATGTGTAATGGTGATTTGGGAAGACAAATATCCTTCATCTTCCCCCCACCTCTATAGACATGATATCTTATGGTCTAGAATATCCCTTTGGTCAGTTGAGGTCACCTGTCCCAGCTGTGTCTCTTCCCAACCTCCCAAGTACCCCCAACTTCCTCACCACCTCGGCAGTACGAGAAGCAGAACAGGCCTTGGCTCTGTGTAAGTCCTGCTCAACTATAACAAAAGCATCTCTGTGTTATCAACCCCTTGTTCAGCAAAAATCCAAAACACAGTCCTATACCACCCACTGTGAAGAAAATTAACTCTACTCCAACCAAAACCAGCACAGGGACCAAAGAGCAGTCACAGGGATCCCAGATAACTCTTCACTAGAGAGCCATAGAAGTTGTTGCCTTTAGGAACCATGCTGAACTTATTCTCAGTCTGTTCACCTCTGAAGTGACATTTTGTAGCAGTGGTGTCATCCAATGTATTGCTAGGCAATATCTTTTTATTTGACAAGTTTTCTGATTCAATGGGGCTCTGATCTCATTAATAAGTGATTCAGAAGGAACAAAGGATAAAGGAAGTGGGTTTCTCATTAAGGAATTCAGGTAAACTGGTGTGGGCCTAAGACTTACCAGTGGGCTGACTAGTGTATGTTTCTAAATATTTTTATTAATGTTTTTATATAATACTTGATTTAAAGAAAATTACATTAGCCACTTGTTGGTAGCACCAGCCATGTGCAACTTCCAAAGCCAACAATAGGCAGTCAGACCTACTTTGATGTTTTCCTTTTATCACTTCCAGCAGACATCTGCTGCTCTTCAAAACTGTTTACTTTACCAGCATCTACAGACCCTGATCTGAAAGTAGATACAAAAATGATTCTGTGTGTACATGACTGTGTGTGTACATGCATGTGCACACCCACACACCTTTGGTGCTCAGGTTTTGATGCACATAGATTTACAGAACAGGGAATTTGTGAGCCTGGAGTCAAAGATTCCACAGTGAATACTGTTTAGATAGATACCTGTTTTTGAAAACTTAGCTATCAAGCTTTGGAAATTTATGGAAGTATGAAATAATGACTAACGACAGTTCTAGTTTCTGGTGTTCCAGCTTATTTCTTAAACTACTTTAACTCATGTCACCTATTGCAAAATGCAATATTTATTTTTCTTTCACAGTTTAATATGTTGTGTTTTCTCCCCTTTTGGTAGCAAAAGAAGTACCTCTGATTATCTAATTTCTCTATAGTTATCCTCTGTTTTACTTCTTCTTTTTCTCCTGTGGCTGCCTTACTACACTATTTTCACCTGGTGGGAAAACAAAGTTATTTAGCCTCTGTTGCCTCAACAATTAAAAAGCATTAGGTCATGCTCCAGTCTTAGTCCTCTTGGGTCTTCTCTGCAGTTATATGGAGTTGTTTCCAAATATAATGGATAATCATCCTGTATTAAGAGAGATGGATTCATTGTGACAGCCTTGTGCTTACTTCTTAATAATGAGTGGATTTTAAATAATTTATGGACAAAAATGTGCTCCCATGAAATTTCTGGCTGTACCTGTCTGCTTGATGTCTTAATGAAATTTTGATTTGTTGTGGACATGTTAAATGTGAGCCAGGAAATGTCAGAACCAAAAATCAGGAGGGAGAAAGAGAACAATATGGCACCACTGAATAAAAGACATTTAACTGCTTTATTTCTCCCAGTGTTTGCAGAAGGAAAAGCCAGTGAATACTCTGAACAGACCCTTATTTGAGGTGTACATGTAGGGTAAGAGGACCCTTTCCTTTTGCACCAACTCCCTGTCCTGTGCACCTACCTGTGGTGGCAGAAACAAATCAACTTTTAGGGGCTGCTTTGCTCCATCTGAGAGTATTGGATCTAAACCCAGTTGTTCCTGCCTGAAAATTCAGATTCATGCATATGCAGACTTTTCAATATTTTTTTTAAACTTAATTCTACAAAGCTCTGTGGGATGAGTTTTCCCTAGTATATAAAACTCCTCTAGCAGTAAATTAAATTAAAGTTTGTTATACAATCTCCCTGTTGTGAGGAAGTCCCAGGATTGCCTTTATCAGCTCTGCATGATTATACAAGACTGAAAATATCATTAGTTTAAGGCATCCACTGTGCTTTTGGTGATTGCCTGGCAACCTCTGAGATTTTATGTGAGTAGATTACTTGTTGCCTTTTGTGTTGATCATTTTGCCTTTTTATTGCACTTTCCTGGGATAGAGAATCTGATCCGATTATGAGGATGTCCTAATGGGACCTGCTGGTGAAATTATGAAATAGAGAAGGATTTTTTCTAGAGACGACATCATCAAACAGTGAAAGTTATGTACATTGTAGATAATTTTCTTTGAGAGTACAAAAAGAATATGGTCACAAACTTTTATGCAAATGTCCATCTGTGTCCAAAAACAAGAGATCAGCCATAACATCAAGAGAAATACCCCTCCCAGAAAATCTGTTTTGTCTTGTCAGACACCATCAAGCAGACATATGATGAACCAGCCTGCTCCTGCCAAGTTTCAAAGCCACTCTGTGATGTTAAAGAAATGGAATTCTGATACTTCAGTACTTGGGTTTTTTTTTTGATCTGAGTCAGTCTAAAGTGATTACTTTTCAGAAATCCATTTTTCAAAACTTTTCTTTTGGAAACACCAGCAAGTCTTCAATTGTCTGTTGGTATGTGGGGCTTCAGAAGCCAGTTGCCAGACTAAGGCAAGAAGCTGCTCCCAGTATCAGTTCTCTGTGAGAAACACTACCCAAGAGCTCTGTGGCCTTAACAAGATTTCTGAAGTGTGCAGCAGGTAGCTTAAGAGGGCTGTTTTGAGCCATGACCTTGGGGCTTTCTTGATTCTGTTCTGGGTGCCAGGACATGCAGAGATAAAAACTGGTCTGGCACAGTGAAGGTACCGAAATTTTATCAAACCCACAAAGTATTTGGAGCTCCCAGGCATCACCTGAAGAAAGGAAAATTAATTGTTTGTGTAATCAAACGTATTTTGGAATGCTGGTTTCTCTTTCAGGGCCTCTTATCATCCACTGAATTTTTCTTCATATCTTTTTCTTTTTTTATGGAAAAAACAACAAAACAACAGAACCAAACTTTGCCAATTTAGTTTTCTTTTTCTCTTGTGGGAAAGTTGTCATCACTCAAAACATTATAGATATTTTACTTTCATTTCCTAGATCTGATCAATCAAGAATTCTTGCACTGTGCAGGTACTTTGCAGGGAGATAGAGCAGTTGACAGGCAGAAGCTTCACACTTTGCTCTAGATCTTCTCAAATTCCTCATGGAGGCACAGGTAATTTCAAACTGTCCTCATAGCTAACCAAGTCACTTGAAGGTTTTACTTCATTCTCCTTATAGTGTCTTTGCTGAATCATGTCGTTGCCATGTGCCCTACTGCCCAGCATGGTTCATGCAGTACTCTGATTTTTTAATCTTTTTTTCTTTTTTTTTTTGCCTCTAGTTAGACTTGTGACAGCTAAATGTGCTGGTGTTTCTGTAAATATTTGTGGTTGTTGGTGAGCTGCACAAGCTGGTTGCTTAAATGAGAGACCTGATGTTCTTGGAGAAGAGAGAAATGAGTTGGCTTTTCTTTTGTTCACCTTCATGTGAAATATTTCCAATGAAAAGCCCAGACCTGGCACATGCAGATGGAGAGATACAAACTTGATGTGTGTTAAGCAAATAAGCTGAGAGGAAGAACTAACATGAGTACTTTTACTTGTTTAAATGTTAGCCAGCTCAGCTTAAAGGTCACTTCTTCCCTCCATTTTTCCTTAACAAGTTGTTAGAGATACACAGTTTCTTGAAATGGAAAGTAATGACTCTCTCCTCATTATGCCATTCTAATCTATACTGATCTACACTGCCCTCAGAGTTCTCAGGCTTGTTTTGCCTTGTTTTCGAGCTGTAAAGTGCAGAGTAGTAAGTACAAAGGTGTATGAAGAAGGTTCTCACACAAGTAAGGAGTCTTTGGACATTAAGCCTGAGGAGATTTTGGGAGAAGAAGAAGAAACACTGAGCACCCTCCCTCAGAATGTCATTCAGTAGTGTTATAATTACCTCAGGATGCATTGTATCTTAAAGTCATGCTCCATGCCAGAGGAGTTAGGCTGTTGTAAAGAGGATGACAGAGGGTTCAATATCTTTCCTTCTGCTACTCTCTGGTACTCTGCTGCTAACTTCCCATCTTCGGGCTGCTGTCTCCAGGGCTTATGTTTGTCAGAGTGTACCACAACCTGTAGATGTTTCCTTCACACATCCAGACCCAAAAGTTTGTGCCAGAAATGGGAGAACTTGTCTTTCTGTTTTGGATACCTTTGCAGTTTGGTATTGAAATGCAACAGTTCTTTGAAATACCTTGCTCAGATTTTTTTTCCAGAAACACTGTGATGTCGAATAGTCTCTATTTGCTCATGCAAGGATCATTTTTTTCACTGCTAACTAAGGTTCTCTTGAACTCAAATGCAGGGTAAAGAAGCCTATAACCTATCCTAGACTTAGGTTGACTCAAGACAGCAGATGAAGTGTGTGTCTTGCCACCTTTAAATGTAATATAGATCAGTTCCCGTCAACTAAATTGGATTCCAATGAAAATGTCTAGTCACTTAATTGGAATATGGAGTCTTGAGATATTTCTGTAAAGGCAAGGTACTGGGTGTCTGACTGTTGGCTCTTTCTGTTGGTGAGTTACAGTGTATTTCTATAACACAATACTCCACAGCTTTTTGAAGACTTCTGCTCAGCCATTGTGTTTGAGAAAGGTGGCTGCACTGCTTCTTGAGATAGTATTTTTCCCAGGGCAGGAAAAGGGTATAAGAATTCACAAGATATTCACAAGAATATAAACCCTGAGGGGTTTAATTATAAAAATGTCTATTCTGATTCACTTTGTGGTAGCAAGAGAATGGGATGTGTGCTGGAGTACCCCAAACTAGTATGAACTTAGAGCTTTAAAAAGAGGAGTGTTGTCCTTATGTTTTGTAAATGTCTGCCATGCAGACTTTCACAAAGAGTAACTATTTTACTACCACAGAAACCAGAAATAACAAACTGTTTTCTCTTTCAAACAGCATCCTTGAACTAACATTTATTTTCTTCAAAGACAGCAGTGTAACATGGAGAGGCAAGAAGATCCTTTTGACATTTTGTGAATGTTACAGCAGTGTAGTAGCAAAGTGAAGTTTGCAACGTTTCAAAGCCTTATTTGCTCTTCAGTATCTATTTGTCTCATGCCTTTGCACAAAGAGGCAATGTCAAGGGAAAAAGTAAGCCTTTAAATATTTTAAAGTGCCCATTTAGGATTCATTTCTCAGAAACAGACTCCTAAATGTCAGACAGTGTTTGATAGTTCTCTGTAAAATCATCATTAAGAATTAGCCTCATTTGATATTTTAAAGAACTTAGACCTATCCAAAGAAATTCAAGTGAAGAAGTATCTTTATTTCATATTTTTTAAGTTTATGTCTATCAGTAAACAATGTCATTATGTCATTCTTGAATGGTCTTATGCAAGCTGTGCTGAGTATTAGTATATCCAAAGCATACACCACCTTCACCTGACTGCTTTTTTTTTTTTTAATGTTTTAGGAAACTTCCCATTATTATACCACATAGCTAAAATTCTGCTGCTGGCTTCATTAGTGACCATCCATCCTAACCAAGTTCCTGAAAAATTAAACTGTGCTGTCTGGTACTGTTTGGAACCACAGTCAGGTTATGTCTGCAGCATGCTATGAGGCACAGAGTGGAGAACCACTTAGATAAATTTTCTGTCTCTGATGTGTTGGTACATCATGACTGGTTTTACAGACATGCATTTTGGAGAGTTATCTTCAGCTGTACCTCTGTACAGCAGTGAGACTCAGTTCTCCCTCACTGTACTGTCCTGGCAGGTGTCTGTAGCCAGACATAAGGAAGTTAAACAGGAACTTCCAGAGATTAAAAAAGAACAACTGCTAACACTCCCTCCCAAACCTTAATCCAACCACTCCTGCCAACTTTCTCTAGCTAAAATAAAGAGCCTTCATACTGCATGTGACATTTCCTCTGCCCCGGGAACTGAATAAAGAAGTGCATTAATAGTACTCTCCTACAGATGGGCTGGGCTGTGTTCCTCAGCTATGCCGTCAATGGACATAGCCCAAAAATTTAGCAAAGTCAGTGGCTTAGTCCAGTCACATGCTCAAGGAACTGTGTGAGAGTGGAGATAATAAAAATATATTTCTTTTTCCTTTCCCCCCCCCCCCTCCCCCCCAACCCATTTTAAGGCTGTTTATAATATTCAATAGGAATCTTGAAGCATCAATTTCCTACTGCAGTGATTAAGAGAAGTAAAAAGATTTGGCAACATGTCATTGTACTCTTCTCTAACAGCAGGGCTTTTTTCCTTGAAGAAAGTGATTTGCAAATAATATTCACTGTAAATGCTGCAGAGAAGGTCCCTGGGTTCCAGCTCAGTTTGATTTTTTCAAATCCTTCACGTGAAAAACTTGTGTTGCTCTGACTGACAAGTCAATTTCAGAGAGTAATAAGTAAAGATGGATGTCCCTGAGCAGTTAATCAAATTTCTTTTTGGCAACTCTCTCTGTCAATATTCAAGGCTGTCATTTTAATTATTTCAGATTCCAGGTGAAAGAGGACCATAGTCATGGACTCCCCTTGTGCTAGTTTATGTCAAATGTGGTGACAGCAATAGATGCCCAAACAAGAAGTGGACTTCTGAAGTACATTCTCTTCATGGAAATCAATGTGCTTCCAGTTTTATCAGAAGGATGTTTGCAAATGGCTTCTGCTCATGCAGAGCTGGTTGTCGACCAAGTACAATTGCTGGCTGTAGTTGGAAAAAGTGCATTTTAATATAACCATAAGACAAAAGTCTCGCTGGTTGTGTTCTTCGTTTCATACCATCTCCATACTGA